>NC_136061.1:83512140-83874640 GCF_964261635.1 Lissotriton helveticus | reverse complement strand
ATGGCGGAAGTTGCTTGTGTGCGGAGATAGTTACTCTCCTGATACCGGCTTTATCGAGTGAGCATGGGATGTGTACCTAAGCTTTTTCTCTCTAGAATTGTGTTAATGAGGTAGAGATGGACGTATGTGTGTGTCACTCACTCGTAACTAGTGCTTTAATTGGAAATATATAGGTGCAGGTACTCTGTTTAAAGGGCCTGTTTGCTCCTGAGAAGTGTCGGTAATCTCACATTATAATGTGCTGCATGCATACAAACAAGCATTTACAATGCAACGGTTTTGCCTTTGGAAAAGTTTGAGCTATTGGCATTGTAAATGACAAAATGTGTATTTATGTGTTGGTTTTGAAAACAGATAAGTAAATGGCATTGTCCTTGACATTGCCAATAGCTCTAACTTTTCCAAAGGCGAAACCGTTGCATTGTAAATGCTTGTTCTTTTTGCTTGCAGGCGCAACTTCATCTTGTTTTTTTTCTTTCTCTACAGTTTCATTACAGATATTCTCAAATCTTTTTTTTCTACCTACCACACGCTTTTCAAATACTGGATATTGACCTAAATTGGGTGCATATTCTCTTCTTAACCATTTATACTTTTTCACACAATTTGCATCTGCACTAACCTTTGTCTCATCAAATTCAATCAAGTACAATCCAGATAAAGTTCTGACTCGAGACAAAGCAACATATGCCATACCCTCTTTCAACACGGTATTTCCAATATTCACTAAAGCACTATCTACACTTAAACCTTGAGATTTATGAATGGTCACCGCATATGCCAAACAAACAGGAAACTTTTCTGCGTACATATAAATCTTTTACAAGCAAAAACTGAGATGAACAACGACTAAATTGTTGTTCTTCAGCAATTTCATCAAATTTGATTTTCAAAAATTCATTTCCACCTCTATTTACATAATTAACAAAATCAACAATTTTACCCATTGCTCCATTTACTAAACCTTTTTCCACATTCAAATTACGTCGTAAAATTACCCTACAGTTTACACATGCATACAAATTCTTTTCTAAACCAGCAGTTTTACTTATCGATTTCTCTAAAGAATCCAATTTCCTCTTCAACTTTTCAGTCAAAATAATAGTGATTCCTTCATGTTCAATTTTATCAATAGCTTCCAATTTTATAATTTCTTCATCTTCCAACTTTAACATTTCTTCATTGAATATAGAACATTCACGTAGTGTTGGCATTAAGCAGATTACAGATTTGTTTTCTGCAATTCTCATGTATATTTTCTCTGGGACAATATTTTCATTTGGAAACAAATTGGAAAGTAATCGTCTCTGTAAAACTTGTTTGCCATGTTCAGTCATTTTTCCAATTCTTATATCTTGAAGAATAGTTCCATAATCAGCATCATTAGCCTGTCGCATATTTGTAATAAGTTCCTTATACTCAAAATATGACCAAATGTTTACATTTCCAATGCTCCCCAAAGACTTTCTGGTATCTTCATGCGACAGTGTTTTAAACACTGGCTGTCCTTTTACAGGAGTAAGTTGTAGAAGATCTCCAAAAACTATGACGTGTTTTCCTCCGAATAATACGTCATACTCTGTTTTAAGAATTTGCTGCATTCTTAAGTGCACAAAAGCAAGCATTAAGTTTGATACCATGCTTACCTCATAAATAATGAGTAGTTTCATTTTCCTCAAGACTCTTGAAACTTCACAAGAAGCTTCTGCAGATAGCTTGTGGTATTCTAATTTATTTTCATGCTCTACTGGTAGCATTAATAAACGATGTAAAGTAATTCCTTTAATATTGTGGGCTGCTAATCCAGTTAGAACAGTGACCACACAAGACAAATGCGACTCAGTTGTTTTCTGTAGAAACGTTGTAATTACTTGAAAAACATTTGCCTGTTCCAGTTTGTCCACTCACGTACATTCAGATAGGTTCAAATGATGATCAAGAGCACTCTTTCTTCTCATGAAGTAATCCATGGTCAATCTGTTCTCTCACTTGCTCATATATTTCTTTCTGCTCAAGATTTAGTTGTTCTTCCAAGATTCCTAAGTTTGTTACATCTTCTTGACCTTGATACATTGCTGTTTCCACCTCTTCCATAGCAGTTGCTGCTTCATTTAGAACAATTGGTTCTCCTAGTGGGTCCTGACTCAATGGAGCATAGGTTTGACTGTCTTGAGAACTGTCTCTAGCAATCTCAGCTGCAATTCTACCTTCTTGCTCAATTTCGTCATTAAACATTTTCACATAATTAGCAAAAACAGGACTTTCTATAGTATCTTTAGTTGCATTGAAGGAATCTTCATAGCTCTTGAAATCTCCAAGTAATTCCAGTTCTGAACGCCATTGCTTGAAAAGTTGCAAATGAGCTAAATAGTCAAATTCCCTTTTGTCAGGTGTTTCGCAACTCAGTTTACAGTGATTAATCAAATGTCCTTTTCTTTGTTTCACTAGTCAAGTCAAGTCAAGTCAAAATATACTTTTATTTGATTCATTAAAAAAATCATAAAAGGATGGACAACCATCATAAAAGGCAGTGCTTTAGAAAATACATTTTTAAAAACCTAAAAAGACTTAAGGTCGATCTCACAATAAGGAGATGCTCATTATTTTAAAAATAATGACGAATATAACAATGCATTTGGGAAAAATCTGCTAATTAGTTGGCTGCTTGGCAGAGTCGCATTTTGACAGTTCTTTTGCTGCGATTTTCCATAGTAATATGTCGTCAATTGCCCTACAGGACACGGGAATTGACGACCCTCCGAGACATTTAATGACCACTGCTCTACATGTTCTTATTTGTTCCTTTCTTAGAGCCTCCCGGAGGGTGGATTTTCGAGCTTCCTCTAAAAAAGAGCAAGTACATAGTAAATGTAGTAGTGACTCTTCCCCTTGACCACAGAGACGACACTCCTTGGATGGCCATATTTGTTTCCATTTTGGGGTCAAATCCTTTGAGGGGAAAGACCCCATGCGTATCAAAGTCAGATAATGTTTTTTCTGATGGGAGAATTGTTCCAACAGGTATTGTTGCGGCTTCAGCCTCTGGTAATCCTTTATCACAGCCCAGGCATGATGTTTTTTTTGCAAAGGACGTTTTATCAGTTAATAAAGAGGTCCGTTTGATAGCGTTATTGACTACGATTTTAAATCTGGAGTACGTTGTGAGGGTGAGCCAAGCATCCTCTAACTGTAATGCCGACAGGGATTCCTTCAGGGCTGCTGTGGTTGAGTTGGCTAGGCTCTTTTGGTTTTCAATCTCGACCCAACAATAGTGGGCTAGGGTGTTGTTTTCTACCTCCCTCATCCTCCAGTAGTATTTTACTAGGGCGCCTTGTCTGGACATGATCTGATTTTTTAGACCATATTCTAAGCGGATTTGTGCCTGTGAGGTGTGTAGCGGAATTGAAAACAGTCTCTTAAATAATATGGATTGTGCTGTATTTAGTACTGTGGCATCTTTAGTATTCATAATTTCTGAGCCGTATGAAATGGAAGGTAAATTTTTTGCACCAATCACTTTAAGCAGGTGGGTGGTGGAGCATCTTATAAGTTTTTTCCTTAGGGTTTTAAAAGCGAACAACAGTTGTTTGGCTTTCATGCGACCTTGGTCCAAGTGTGATTTGAAGTTAAGCTTACAATCTAGCTGGAAGCCTAGGTATTTATAGCACATAATCCTAGTCAATAGAGGCTCACTCAATTTCCAGGAAAAAGTTAGCATTTTCAATGTTTTAATAGATTTCGAGAAACACATAACTTTTGTTTTTTTATGGTTAATCGTGAGTTGGTTCAAGATGGCATAGTCTCCTAATTCTGTAATCAGTTTCTGCAGGCCTATAGGAGTTTGTGCTAGCAGGACGATGTCATCGGCATATTGGACGCAAGGGATCGTTTTTTTTCCCAATTTTGGAGGGTCGGCTTGGATTAACCTGAGGTGCTTAGCGAGGTCGGAGGTGTAAATGTTAAATAGGCAGGGTGCCAGTACGCAACCCTGTTTGAGCCCATTGGATGTTGGAATTTTGCCAGTTAAACTGGACCCATCTTCTTTCTTGATTTGTACCCACATGTGTGAGTATAGATGAATGATGGCCGTCAGGAGTCGTGGCGGAACCCCCCAGTCTTGCATTTTTGCCCATAAGTTGGCTCTTGAAACTTTATCGAAAGCTGCTTTTAGGTCGATAAAGAAGGCGTACAAGGGCCTAGATTTTGCAAATGACTGATTGGCTATGAGAGTAACCGCTGAAATATTGGTGAGGGTGCCCATTCCTGCCTGAAATCCAGTTTGCGTGTAAGGTATTAAGTTTGATCTGCTGACCCAAGCCTCTAGCTCAACCAAAAGATTAGATGCGTATAGTTTCGCCTCCACATCTATCAGTGCGATTAATCTGTAATTGGAGGGATCCGAGCGGGAACCCGACTTGTGGATTGGGTTAAGGATACTTCCTCTCCAGGACTCAGGGATCAAAACCGCATGTTATGGCTTTGGTAAAAAGGGGTGTCAGGAGGCGAGACCAAAATGGAGGGTCATGCCGAAACAGGGCATTTGGTAGTCCATTGGGACCTGGAGCTCCCTCAGGTTTGAAGTTTTTTATTATCTTTAGTACTTTTTCAGCAGAAAAAGACTTTTAAGTCTTGAGACGGTTCGTGGGTCAACGTATTGTTGGCTTGTCCTCCGCCGCCGGCCCCATTTGCTGTTATTGTTTCGTTATTCGGGGCAATTGGAGAACAAGTTTCGTTGTATAGGTGTTCGATGTGGGCTCTCCAAGTTGTATCCATTATATCCGAATTATGATGGCGATTTCTGCCGTTAGTTAACTGATTGATTTGATCCCAGAAACGCTTGGAGTCTCTTAGTTTACATGCATAGAGAAGTTTTGCCCAGATATGTTCACTGTACTCTTTTTTGGCCAATCTTATGTCCCTATTGTGCTCCTTTCTTGCATTTGCAATTATAAGCAGGATTCCCTGATGGTGTTCTGTACCCCGTGATCGTAATTGTCTGATGTACTTATTTAGTTGTCGTTTTTGTTTCCTCAAGCGTTTGGTGTACCAGGCTGCCCCCTTTAAATTTCCTGCTTTATGGCCATGGACGTGCTTGGAAAATTTGTTATTTATGACGTGGATGAAGGACTCCCAGGCCTTTATGCTCAGTGTTTCTAGATTAGATCTTTCCAAGAGGCTGGATTATATACATGTGATATCCTCAATGTTTCCTTTTTCCAGCAGAGGCGTTTTAAGTTATAACATTGGGTTAAAGAAGACATCGCCTTTGGCTTCTCTGGAAGTACGAAACTTCCTAATAAAGTGCACGATTGTGGTTGATGATCGCTTTCTGCGCTATCTTTTATTTGAAAGCTCTCAATGTACGGGAAAAGGTCGTAGTCCGTAAACGTGTAGTCGATGGTTGAGCATGATTTTTGGGTGACCCTTGTATGTGCTGGGGGCCGATATGTTGGGCTTTGACCATTGAGCACTTGCATTGAGAGATCATTCAGGCGAGCTGCGCATCTCTTACCGAGGGAGACCTGTCGATTGGAGGCTAATATGGCCTCTGTTGTGTCCTTATTGCTGTTGTGTTGTAAATTCATGTTGAAGTCGCCCGACAGTATGATGTTAGCATCTGGATAGGCTAGTTTTAGTGTTATTAGAGATGTGATCAGTTGTTCAATTCTTAGGCTCTTTTGCCTGGATGCCGGGTGGATGTAGATGTTGAGTATAAGGAGAATGTGGAGCAACGAGGCATTTAATTTGACACATAAAATCCAAGAGCAGTCTAGGTCTATTATAGAAGCGTGCCATGGGATTTCTGTTAAAATAAAGGTGGAGAGGCCTCCTTTTGCTCTTCCGTATTTAGTGGCTCTTTTAGCCGGATTCTGAAATTCTTTGTAACCAATTATTGGAGAAGGGCTTTTCTGACAAGATTCTTGAACTATTGTACTGTGTTATGAAATCCATGAAGTCGGGATTTTCTAGTTTTGTGTGCAGGCCGTGCACGTTCCAAGAACATACATTACATCCTTGGTATGTGTGTGAAGCTGTTGGGGTTATTCATGCCTTTCCAGTGGGGGTAACTGCCATACTCAGGTGCCGGGAACCCGAGGGCTTGCTGGCTTCAGGATGGTCAAAAGTGATTGTGATTTTCCTGACCAAGGACTCTTTCTCCTTTGTAAGGCTGCGTAGATCTGGGCCTATTGCCCCTTTTAACAGACACAGTGAGTGAGGTGGTTGTTGTAATGGACTGGGATAACAGGAAGGGACTATCTTTTTTAGCTCGATGCCCCATTTGGCAAACGTGTCCTTCTGCTGCCAGATCTGTTCGATAGGAGTATTATTGGCGAATGTGGCAATTGTTAATTCTTGACCCGTGGGACTTGAGTTTTGTTTGAACTCAATACGTTCGATATCATTGGAATTGATATGGCTCAAGGCGGGGAGAGCTTTAAATAATTTGAGCAGTGCAGTTCTATTGAGGAAATAATGCACTCCCCTTGAGACATATTGGGGGTTAAAAGACAATTTATTATTGTTTGGCGTGTCGTGCTGCCACTCTTTTACAGAGCTCCTTCTGATTTCGTTCTTCGCCACCTTGGGCTCTGGGAAAATCGGAAATAAATCTCGGAATTCCGGAGTGTTTCTTTGTATATGAATTTCACCTCCCCTATTTGTTTCTGAATTACTGCCTACACCTGGGCCAATTTCCTGGGTCAAGGTAGCCTCCCCCGGTCTTGTTTCCCTTGTGGCCGTTGAGGTGCTCTTTACTGTTCATTGTGTGGCCTGAGTTTTTAGATTGTTTTTCACCTTACTTGCTGCAGGTTTGAATAAACTATATATTTTTTCTGGCGGAGGTGGCTCCCTTGAGTTGAGAATTGAAGTACTTTGGATGACTAGCGGCATAGGAGGTGAGGTCGATTGCTCTTTGGGCCTGGCTGATTCAATGCTATTTTGTGGTACTTGGTCATCTTCAGGGATTCCGTTTTGAACAGATCTTAGCTGGAATTGATCTGATGCCTGGCTTGTGTGTTTGGTCTTTCTGTACTTTCTCAGTCGTTTTCTCTTACGTTTAGTTAGTGGCTTGGATACTTTTAATTGTCTTGATGGAGCCTGCTTGCATTGAGCTTGAAGTGATAAGTCCAAAGCACCGGAATTGTCAAGAGTGCTTGGTGGATTAGGTGAAGGTGTAGTTGTCTTGCTTAGTTCGGTTGGTCCGGGGGTTGAACTCATTTTGCTATTTTCAAGCCCCACAGAGGAGTTAAGACCATCCAAGACCTTTTCCTTTGGCGCTTCTTTTTCATTCTCTATTGATGTTGGAGACTTGGTCAATACTTCTCTTGTTGTAACCAGTAATTCTGTCAATAAAGTTGGCACTGAGTCTAGTTTATCGATAATTTGGGTGCAGTGGCATTGACACATTTGGTAAGCTGTTTCCCAGTCTCGCTGCACCCTCAAGATCATCTCGTTGAAGCTATGCAACTTTTGTTCCACCCCCTGAACATGAATGGCGAGAATGTTCAGGAGGTCGACTTGGGTATCCAATTTGTCTGCGTGAAGAATCATTGCCTTGCTGATGGTGTCCATTGTGTTTAGCAGGTGAGGCCAGACTAGGGATGTGGAAGGGTGATTTTGTTCTACTGGTGATTGGCGAGCGTGGTTTTCCAAGTGGTGCGTGTGCCCTGTGGGTGGCTCGCTCAGCCGGCCAGAGAATGTAGTGGGTGATACCTTGTTTTGGGAAAGTGGTAGATAGGTGGAGAATCCTGGGTAACTTGATTGGCTTGATATCTTGTTGTCTACTTTGCCCTGACTGAGGTCCTGGCAGTTGTACTTATCTATTTCCGGTGAGTGGGACAATGAATCAAATTTATCTTGATTATAAAAGCTACCGACACCAAAGGGCTCGAGTTGATTATATTCGACTGATGTGATGACTCCCTTTTGATATGCCCATTTGGGCTGCTGTGTCCGCTGTAGCTGGGTGAAGATTGTTGTTGCTGGAACTGGCAGGGCATATCCAAAATTGGCGAGTTAAAATGAATGAGAGCCTCAGTTACCTGAAAGGGATTACTTTGGCAGGTTTCTGAAAGGAGGAGGGCTTTAGATGTTTGTAATTGGGGGTGTTTGGTGTCTTTATGCTTCTCACCCGTGGAATCCAATCCCATGTGCCGGGGTTCTTTCTTTTCTTTCCTTTTAACCTCACAGTTGGTGATACTTCTATCACCTAGACCAATCGTGTAGTCATCTTTTTGGAAGTCTTTGTCAGTGATAGTTGGGATGTTTATATTGGTAACTTTGGAATGGTTGGGCACGTGGCGACTCCGATTTTCCTCATTGGTTTTTATTGCTACCTTTAGAAAGTCTGTAATCAATGCCCGTTTCCTGCTGTTCGGGCAGGAGTTGTGCCTTTCTAAAGCTGAACGGGTTATCTTCTTGCTTCCAGCATTGGCTTGAGGGGTAGACTCTACTGGTTTTTTTTCTGTTGTTTCTGCTGTTTCCATGGTACTTGCCTCAACGGCTGGTGCTTCTGTTGTAGCTGCGTACTCGTGCCGTGCTTCTGTCATTAATATGTCCTCTGTGTTTAGCTGGCCCAGGACAGCAGAGGGCTTACCGGGAACGACATACATACAGGCTCCCTCCTTGCCCTTGTCCTCGTCCTCATCCTTACCCTCCACTTTTACGATTTTTGAGGTAGCTTGTGGGAGTTTATCCTTTTTTTCCCCTCCTCTTCTTCTCCCGGACCGTATTTCCAGGTTTTATGCTGGGTTTGTAGACTTTTCAGGCTCTTAAGGATATGATTCCAGGGGCTGGTTTCTGGTGTCTTTGTGTCTGAACTGGGGCGCTTGAAGCTCCTGACGGCAGGACACTGTGGCGAATCTCTGATCTGCGCCGGCCTAACTCCTACTTTAGTCAGTCAACACGAAACTCTCTCGGCCAATCTCCAGAGCTGCAGAGACTCCTCCCTTGGTGATCTGGCTTAGGGGAAGATAGGCAGCGAGAGGAGCGAAAGGAGCAGGCTGGGGCTCAAACCGTGGGTGTGTCACCACCCCCTGGTGTAGGACATTTTGAGGGGGGGGTGGAGCAAGTAAGGGACAAAAGATACGGGGAGGAGATAGGCTGAGTCGCGAAAGCTGGTCTACTGCTGCACTGGATTACAACTGGGCGCGCTCACCTCTCCTCCCGGGCTCCGTCTCCTGGGTCCCACCCAACACTCCGCACCCACAAGCAAACAAAGAAGCTGGAGCGGGGGAAGCAGGTGTGAAGAGGACAGGTCCTGTGCCCTAGTGCACCGATGACGGCTTCAGGCTTGTGATGCTCGCGTTGCTGGGTCCAGATTGCCATGGCCGCTGCCCTAGACCCAAGCCGCAGCCACAAATCGTAATGGGAAACCGGCCGCTAACCTCAAGCTGCCGAGCTCCCACCAAACACGGCCGGTCCGGTCCGCACTACAAGTCCGGTGCAGTCCGTTCTGCAGTGCCGGTTCTCCACCACACTCGACCCCTGCGGCCACTTTCGAATGACAGGCTTGCGGGGGGGGGGGGGCAGGGGGGACAGGGGACGTGATCGGAACCAAGCTGGTCCTGAGCTCGGCAGCGGCGACGATAGCAGCAGTCCGTAGCAGCAGTCCGAGCTCCTCGCTCCCTGACGGCTGATCGCAAAACCTGGAACCTTGTAGTCTATACAACTCTGCAGTCTCAGAGCCCGTTGGCGGTCTCGATTGCAGTCTCGGCGGGCCCCTCCTCCAGGTGCGTAGTCCGTCTAAAACAATGAAAAGCAAATCTCGTTGAGCCAAAGATAGAGGTTGCAGGCTAAGGGCTAAAGGCTCCAATCAGGCACTGACACGGCTGACTACTCCACTGCGGTCCTCCACACTGCACCGCAGTCTCTCCATCAGCCTCTGCTTCCAGGCTACCGGCCCGCTCCCGACCCGCACCCGTATTCAGCAGTGTGACTGCGCCCAACTGTGAGGTAATTGGGGTGATTGCGGTGGTATTGTAGTGGTAATTGTGGCGGTGCCTTGTAATCTTTTGATCCTTCCCACGCTCCTGGCTTTCCTGGCTGTTATCAAAGGCAATTTGCCATGGGAGTTGCTGAGGGAATCGCTGCTTACTCCCCTGCCACCGCCGCCGCCGTCGTTCTGTCCTATCCGCTCTGCTCTCTCTCAGACTCGCTCAATCGTGCTTTGTTTCACTAGACATCCTTCAGAACCAATAACGGCATATATACCATTATTAATGTTTTCGGTAATATTCTGTTTAAAAATATAGTTTTGCAGCACTTCATAGAGACAAATGTTCGCAAGATGATGACTTCTATTTGGATAATAGGTATCCAACATATTTGTTTTCACAATATCTGTACTCTCTGGCTCTTTTTCAGCTAAATATTACATTTCTTGTACAGATTTAAGAACTCGGTTTAGTGTTGCAGCAAGACCTGGACTCACCCAAATGATTCTTCTAGATTTGGAATATAGACTTGCAGATGATAACCGATCTGAGCATTCATACGCTCCAATTTCTCGATGAGCTAACATCTTCAAACTGTAAGTATATAACTTCTTACTTAGACTCTTCTCATGGGAAATCTCTTCCCACATTTCCTTCAATTCCGTCTTTTTTGATTTTGTTATGTAGGATATTACATATCGAGCAACAGCAATGGAATTGTCCGCAGCATATTGAATATCCCTATTAGCATTCCACATGGACAAAATGACTGGGTTATAGTCATTTATAAATTTTGACTCTTCATTTCTTCTTAAGTTGTAGGTATTTTTTTGAGACTTTCTTGTGATACTATGTCGCAAAGATGACATAAAACTGTTCACTCTTCCTTTTGATATTACAGGTTGTGGAAATGCAACACGGCATTTGGTGTAGAATTTGTCCTTAAATTTGTACTTTCGACGACAGTATTTCCCACAACGATGGCTTTGGAATCGTAAGACTTGTTGTCTTAAGTCCTTATATTGTGTACTTTTGGGTATATCACATGTAGCATATTCTTCAATAAAAGACAACACAGTATCATCTGAGTCTGTTTCAAATTTGGGAGCAACTTTGATCCATATTAGCATGTGTATGTGAGGAGCACCTCTTGCTTGATACTGCTTTCTCCAAAAGAAGTCCAGAACCTCTCCAAGAGGAGGATTTTTTTTATTGGTGATAAAAGACATCATAGGTTCAAATCTATGATTGAAATACCTGCATACATTAACTGGATCCAAAGAGCACAATTCTCCAGGTGTCTTGTATTCAATATTTAGTATATTTGGATTTGCCTCTCAAAGAAATTGAAGTAAATCATCCCAAGCATTTTCAGCACAGCTTAGAGTAAGGAACCATGTAGAAGTTCCTAAGTTCCTTAGCATACATTTCAGTTCTCCATGACGACAGTACCAGTACTCATTAGTACCACGCTGACACGCCATGAGATTAATTTGCTGAGATTCCAAAACATTATCTTTCTGCAGTACTTTATCCATAAATTCCTTTGCCGAAACATTTTGCAGATGTACACCTGTTTTCAATATATGGTTTACGGCATAAGAAAGACCAGACAAATCGCTCTCAAACAAAAGATGAAACAAATACGGAATACATTGTCGAAATTTTGGATCTTCTGGATATAATCTTGATGTCCGGTATTCAGATGCAGGAATCTGTACAGGTCGGTCATCCTATGGTCCTCCTTTTCCTGTGGGAAACAATTGAGGGAAACAACGAGCTTCCAAGCTTTTTTCCCATACACTAATGGGACTTCCTTTTGCTTCTTTCGTTTGGAATAACTCTATAGTATTCCCCATCACTTCTTTAGAATGTGGTGGATGAACACTGTAATGTTCGTAGATTTCTTCAGTTCTGGACACATCCACTTTTTCAATTTGTCCAGATGGCAAGTCTATCTTCTTCTACAATTATTTCTTCTTCTCTCACATACACATTTCTGTAATATTGATTAGCAGCCCAGAGTGCGAAAGCCCATACATCAGGATGCGGGCTAAGGAAATTTAGCCAAATCTATGGGAATATGTCACATAGACCTTTATTGAACGCCTATAAGGCAATGATACCCCCACAAGTGCAGTATGGGGCCGAAGTCTTGTATTTGAGTGAGAAGAACAATTGGGACATTGAGGAGGGGAAATGTCTCAAACCATTGATGTCACTGCCTAGCTCCTCTATGATCCAGGCAATCCGATTGGAGTTGGGAGTGACATCATGGAACATACAGGTACAAGTGGCTCTTTTAAGATTTTGGAAAAGATTGGGATCGGAGGAAGTTACAAAAGTATCACAATGGTGCAAAGAGGAGATTTTGCACAGCGATTTAAAATGGGCCAAGGTGATTAGAATGAAATTGTGCGCAATGTGTAAAAGCCTAAAAGTAAAATTTGACCAGGTGACACTGTCGGTTGAAGCCTCAAATGGGGAGCTTAGAACAGCAGGAAGAGAAGTATCCAGGCAAAATGACATGATATACCTGAGAAAGAAAGTATCAGTCAATTATATGATGAATAGTTGGGAGAATGATATGTGGTACCCCTATTTGGATACACTACCTAATGCTGGACTAAGAGCTGAAGTGCTCAGATGGAGAATAGGGGTTAACCATTGGGCATCTCATGGAAATAGAAAAGCAGAATTGGTACAACCTGATGGTAAATGTTGCTGTGGATTAGGTATTAAGTGTGACAATTTACATATTTTACTAGACTGGCAAAAATTTGTGTCACAGCGGAAATTGTTTTTACGACCTAGGTTTTTAAAATATGGTATATTTGAGCGCCCGCTAGCAATTAATCTACTTACTGACATGCCAAATCTTGACATCGCAATCGCCATGGCAAAATATATGAAGGCGGTGAAAAGGACTCTGCTGGAACCAAATATGATTGGATAGAAATTGGCATGGAAATATAGTGGGACACGCTCAAAGTAAATTGTGTTTATGTGGAAATACTAGCCTTGCGTTAGTGTGACTGTTGCTCGTTGCAATTTTAGGAGTATTGTTATATGACATTTTTAAGCTGTGGGAGGGAGGTAGTAACTGTCTGTGAAGGTAACGCCTTTTTAAAGTATCAGCAAAATTGTTTTGTATATGTTTTATACTATTTATTGTAATATGTAGCATGTTGTTTAGAGACCAATGGTCTAATAAACATACTTTTACTACTAAAAAAAATATTGATTATTTTTTATCAGATACAACGTTGCCTTTTTCACTTTCCTAACATCCACTAAATCTTGCCAGATTTTCTTACTCTTAGTAGGAACGCCATTAACAAGAATAACTAAAGGTTCATCCTCTACATTTTCTACACCAATTGTTTCAATATTTTTCTTTCAATGTAGAGGCAAATATACAACTCTTCCCGTTAATCCTATTTGTAAATCAGAAGGAGGCAATTTTCCTGTCTTAGGCTCCATACGAACAATAGCCTGAAATGGATGCACACATTGAATAAGAATAGACTCATAGGTATTTAAATCCATCAGTTCAGAAGGGATATTTACCAACTCAAGATTATTATGCACAGCTCTAGCAGGCATTTTGTTCTCGTCTAATTTGTTATAACAATATTTACAAATACGCTGATCAGAACCCAAATGAAAACAATTCTCTACCAACAAATAAGTTGCAAAATCCTTCCACTCATTATTATTTTCCTTTTCACTTTTTAAATACAGATCAACAGTCCTGGTCTGATTTTTATAATGAGTTCGTCAACAACACACACAACAATAATTTGGCCTTTCACCTGAAATCACCTTAAACTTTGTAATTTCTTGCTCAAAATTTTCTGTACTACTATGTTGTACATTCTCTTCTACATTTCCTTCTATTAATATCTCAATTTCTGCACTGTCTTCCTCAGGACCAAAATAACTAACCTCAATTTCTTCACCAACATTCTTTACACTTGATACAGATCCATGCAAAAGAGGACTGTTCAACTTTTTTAACATTAGAGCTGGACTTTTTGCATAATACAATCTTCTGACTAATTTCCTCATTTCAGAATGATGTACTGCTAACATCCTGAAATGGTGAAAAACACTTTGACATACTTTTTTAGAAAGAGAAGCCAGAGAATGACTTTGCAAACCAGTATTTTCTCTCACTCTGCAAGGGCCTAGTCCTTGCAACATCTTAATCTTTTGTTTAACACTTTTCTTAGTATAGTTACGTAAGAAATTGCGTAACAAATCAATAGATTCTTGCCGTACACTGCAAATACTACTACAATTCCAAGTGTACACTGGAGCTTTAGGACGTCTCCCTAAAACTTCATCAGCTAACTGCATTTCTAGGAACAATTTTCTCTTTCTCAATAGGACAACCATGTCTAACCTCAGATGCACGACCACTAGTGTCAACTGCATGCAACAAATCATTACTCTGAAAATAACTTTCTTCATTAAAAAAAGGCTCAGAACTTGAACTATGTTTCCATTAACCCAAAAAAAACTCAAAAATTACTTCTGTTAATTATTCTTCTCCACTTACTTTTGGCCTTCATTAAATGGATTGGCTTATCTAGTGATCGAATTCTATTGATTACTAAAATAAACAATTTTGTTTTCAATACCAAAGCTTTCTCAACTACATTTTCTATACCTTTCTTCTTCTTATAAAATGCTGTTTTTTTATATCGATTATTTTCTTTAATTAAATTTGAAACAACTCTATTATAAAACTTTTTTTTCCTAATTTCGATAAATTGATTTTTCCTCATTTACTATACACTATTTTTTCTGCAGTTGACTTTCCATGATTGTTCTCTTTATTCTTCTTTTTCTTTTTCGTTGCAGACAAAGTAATACCACGTTTCCCTTTGTCCACACTGCTCTTAGGGGCATATTATCAAGGGTGGCGATAGGGAATTTCGGCCACTAAGCGGCAAAAATTCTATCGCCCATTAGCAAGCTGTCGCTAACAGCAGTTAGCAACAGCTTTTAGGTGATAGCGAGCGGTTTGGGCCCGCTTTGCATGTTAGCGATATTTTTCATTAATGACATGCAAAATGGGCGCACCCAAACTGTTAGCGACTGAAAACAGTCGCTATCATCGCTATCACCTATTAGTAAGGCAGGCAGGCGTAGCGATGGAAATATTCGCGCTAAGCGCGAATATCTCCAAATACTAACACCTGCCCAGACCAGTTCTTAGACATGTTATCCAATGGGAGGTGGATAACATGGCTAAGAGCATTTAGTGCTAATGCGTGAATATCGCTGTATTCTCAGCGATATTCACGCATTTTGCCGCTATTGCCGGAAAATGTATCGCTTTGGAGATAGACATTGCTAATAGCACGTTATCTCAGTGATAAATTCCGGCGATGCTCAGCGATAAAAAAATCGTTGCTAAGCCTATTTAGCAATAAATATCGCTACTTGTTGGTAATATGCCCCTTAGTCTTTAATATTTTCCTCACAAAAATGTTCCTTCTCTTACCAGCACTTTTTTTCTTTTTCTTAACACATGGTTCTTCATGTAAATCTTGTCGATGACTTCTCTTCAAATAAACACCTTTCTTTAGTTATTTCCTCTTCTGACTTTTGGTAGGCATGATACAATTTTTTCAGTATTGATAGACAGAATCTATTAAAAAATATATATATAACATTACAAAAATAAATATATGAAATATTCTATAATATTACTTATAACAACAGAGACAGCATTATGACGAGAAACGTGAGACTGAAAATAAAAGTACTCACAATAAGAGAGGAAGAAGTATGAAACAAAGGAAAATATAACCAAAAAGGGGAGTATAAACAGACACTGTAATATAACGGGATGAAGGAACAATGAATAAACTGGAAAGTATCAATAGGTAAGGGAGAATCTGAAAGAAACAGGTTAGTATTAGATTCCTTACCTTAGAATATCCCCAGGCGTCAGACTGGATCTGTAAATTTTTGCTTAGCAGTACCCTTGCACGTCGGTAGGCGTCGTCTGCGGCTCCGCGTCCGTCGTTGGCGTCGTGGGCGCCGTGATGACGTCGTCAGAGTACTTAGACGCCGCCTCAGCGTGCTGACGTCAGTTCTTCTTTTTTCCGCGCCAGCAGCTCAGATCCGGAAAAATTGGTACCTTAGTCATTTTTTGACTAAACTTTTTACGATCCCTTTTGATCATTTTTCGAATCTTCGACTCCGAACGATGCCGGTAGGGATGCCAGGTTTTAAGCCTTGTGAGGACTGCGACCGACTGATGTCGGTCACCGACCCCCACCGCCGGTACCTCCACTGTCTCGGCGTCGATCATGACGACAAGACCTGCCCCGACTGCCAGGCCCTAACTTCGAAAGCTAGGCGGGAGCGGTCCCACAAGCGACTCGAACTCCAGCAGACGGCCCGTGCCGCGAAAGGTCCCGGTCCGGACGGAGGTCGAGGGACCGGTCGCGAGGTTGGAGCCATCATAGCTCCGGGAGTCAACATCACTCCTCAGGGTCGAAGTCTCAGGTAAGCACAAGAAGTCGAAGAGACGTCATCGCTCTTCCAACGTCGCGCTACGCGGCCGGGGGTTCAGGTGACACCGCCCACGCGGCTCCGTCGAGTCGTGGGCGTCGTGTCCGGCACCACACCCTCCGGTCCCTGGGCCGCACGCGACGCCGGAGGAGATTGAGCGGTTCCTCATGGCCATGAGGTCTCTCACTCCTCCGGCGGGCCGCGCGGCGCATTCCGGCCCAGCGGACCCCTCTGGGGGCCCTACAGGGTCGGAGGCTTCGGCCCCGACGCCGTCGGGTGCTTCGGCCCTGACGCCGCTGGTGCCGCAGGGCCCCACTGGATCCGCTTCTGGATCCGGTTCGTCACCGGTTGACCTGACGACCTCACCGGTGCCGGTCCCACAGGTGTCACCTCCGGCGCCATCTTCGGGCGGCACCATCCCGATGCCTCTCTCGATCCGGTTCCAGCACCGGAGAGGCGCCGCTGGGAGCCGCTTTCGACGCCGCTTGGAGAGTTTTACTTCAATGAACCGGCCCCATCATTTGACAACCCTGAGTATCAGGAGATGGGTGATGAGGAGAATTGGGAGGGGTCTGAGGACGCTCTGACACGGGAGTGTCAGTCCCAGGAGGACTGGACAGGTGGACTTGGGGATGCCAGTGGTCTCACCTCCCACCGTGGCTACGGAGGAGGGGGCAACCTACAGCGTGGTGTTGACGCGGGCGGCCAAGGCCTTGGGCCTTGAGCTCCCCGTCGCGGCCGTGAGGACTAACCTCCTCACTGAGGTCCTTAAACCGCAGTCAAGCTCGGCTGAGCCTCTGCTGCCATTTAATGAGGCCTTGACCGACGTTCTTTTGGGCACTTGGTCCAGGCCCGCTACAGGTTCGCTTGTAGATAGGAACGTGGCCAGACGCCAACGCCCGGCCCCGGGCGACCCTTGTTTCCTGTCCACCCCCCCACCCCTGAGAGCCTGGTTATCCAGGCTTCGAATTCCCAAACCGCATTCCCGTCGGCTCCGCCTGACAGGGAATCCAAGAGGTATGAGCAATACGGCAAGAAGGTATTCTCCTCCCTGAGTCTGGCACTGCGGTCTTCCAACACCGCATGCCTCTTGGGCCGCTACATCCACTCTCTGTGGGATACGATCACGGCCGTGCTGCCAGAATGCCCGTTGGAGGTACGGGCTAAACTCGGCCAGGTCCTTGTGGAAGGCCGAGATGCGGCACGGTACTCTATCCGGTGTGGGCTGGATACCACCGACTCACTGGGCAGAGCGATGGCAACGAAGGTGGCGATTCCTGGTTGAGGTCCGCCAACTTCTCGGCTGATGTCCAGAATACACTCATGGACATGCCGTTTGATGGCCGTCGCCTTTGTGGCGACAAGGCAGACCATGCGCTTGAGCACTTTAAGGACTCCAGGGCTACGGCCAGGTCCTTGGGCCTCTCGGCCCGCGCCAGCAAATGGGTGCCTTTCGCTCCTTTCGTGGCCAAGGAAGGGGCGTCCCCACATGTGCTGCCAGCCACGCACCGCAGAGTAATACCCAACGCGGTGGCGGCCGTGGAAAACGCCGTGGCGGCGGTCGGGGACAACGGTGAGGACAATCCACACCTTCCCCTGCAGCATCCGCCTCAAACCCTCCTAGTCCGTGCTTTCAGGCCCATGTGATGCCAGTGGGGGGCAGGGTTCGCCATCCCCTTCTCCACTGGCACACTGTCACATCGGACAGGTGGGTGTTGCAAATGGTCCGAAGGGGCTACTCCCTCCCTTCGAGGCGACCCTTCCAACAATGCCACGGCAAATCCACCGCGTATCAGGGGATCATTTGCGACTTCTGCAGGAGGAAGTTACGGCCCTCTTGGCCAAGGGGGCCATCGAGCGCGTTCCTGGGCCAGAAGTAGGGTGTGGTTGCTACTCCCACTACTTTCTGGTATCCAAGAAGGGCAAAGGGGGCCTACGCCCTATCTTGGATCTACGGAACGTCAACGGCTTCCTCCGGAAGGAGAAGTTCAAAATGCTGACACTGGCTCAGGTCTTGGCTGCCCTAGACCCAGGAGACTGGATGGTAGCGTTGGACTTGCAGGACGCTTATTTCCACATCCCCGTCCTGCCGGCCCACCGGCGCTAACTGCGGTTCACGGGTGGCCACGAGCACTTTCAGTTTACCGTGCTCCCCTTCGGCCTTACCAGCGCCCTACGGGTGTTCACAAAGGTGATGGCGGTGGTCGCAGCTCATCTGCGCAGGTTAGGGGTTTCAGTCTTCCCCTACCTCGACGACTGGTTGTTGAAGGCGGGCTCGCCCCAGACAGTCGCCAGCCACCTCCAGACGACGGCAGACCTCCTGCACCAGCTGGGGTTCTCCATCAATGTGCCGAAGTCACACCTGTGTCCCTCTCAGAAGCTCCTCTTCATCGGAGCGGTTCTCGACTCGGCGCAGTTTCAGGTTTATCCTCCCGAACAGCGGGTTTGGGATATTCAGGCTCTGATTCCACTCTTTCAGCCTTTATCCTGGGTCTCGGTCAGGTTGATGCTGCGGCTTCTGGGGCTGATGGCCTCCTGCATCCTTCTGGTGCATCACACCCGGTGGCGGATGCGGGCTCTGCAGTGGCACCTGAAGTTTCAGTGGGCCCAGCATCAAAGCAACCTATCCAACCATGTCCTGATCTCGGAGGGCACTGCGAGACAGTTGCAGTGGTGGCTCACGGACCGCGATTGGGTCAGCGGCAGATCCCTCTCCCTTCCCCAACCGGAGCACGTGGTTGTGGCGGACACGTCCCTCCATGGATGGGGATGCCACATGGGAAAGACGGAGATCAGAGGCCTCTGGTCTACGGCGGAGTCCCGGCTCCATATCAAACTTTTGGAGCTGCGGGCGATTCGTCTAGCACTGAAGGCATTCCTCCCCTCTGTCCGGGGTTAGATCTATTCGCCACCGAAGAGAACACGCAATGTCATCAGTTCTGCGCGTTGGAATTTCCAAGGCGGCGCTCGCTCGGAGACGCTTTTCGTCGCGAGTGGAGTTGCGGTCTGTTGTACGCCTTTCCACCTATACCACTTCTGCCCAGAGTGCTGAAGAAGATCAAACGCGACCGGGCCCAAGTCATCTTTGTGGCTCCGAACTGGGCCCGAAGATACTGATATCCCGAGCTACTCAGTATGTCAGTCGATCCCCCGTTTCGTCTGCCTCTTCTGGAGGACCTTCTGTCGCAGCAGCATGGACGGTCCTCCATCCAAACCTGTCTCCACCTCCATGCTTGGAGATTGAGCAGCGACAGTTGAGGCCATTTGACTTGCCTCCTGAAGTCTGTAATGTCATTCTGGGAGCCAGGCGTCCCTCCACAAAATCGGTATACGCCTGCAGGTAGAATACATTTGTGGCATGGTGCACAGCAAAGGCTGTGGATCCACTTTCTGCCCCTCTTTCTAAGGTTCTTCTCTTCCTTCTTTCCCTTGCCCAGCAGGGCTCTGCTCTGGGCACTATCAAGGGCTACCTTTCTGCCCTTTCAGCTTTTCTAAGGCTGCCTGATCAACCTTCTTTATTCAAGTCCCCTATTGTAATTCGTTTTCTGAAGGGCATCACACACATGTTCCCTCCTGTTCCGTTTGTGATGCCTCAGTGGGACTTGAACCTTGTTCTTACCCTTCTTGTGTGCGCTCCCTTTGAGCCACTTCACAACTGTCCTCTCCGCCTTCTTACTCTGAAGACTGCTTTCCTGGTTGCCATCACCTCTGCCAGGAGAGTGACAAGGTTGTGTTGCGGACTAGGCCATCTTTCCTGCCCAAGGTTGTCACGGCCTTCCACATCGGGCAGTCTATCACCTTGCCCACCTTCTTTCCGCCTCCGCATCCCTCTAAAGAGGAAGAGCGGCTCCACCGTCTGGACCCAAAACGTGCAATTTCGTTCTATCTAGGGCGCACACGCCAGTTCCGGGTGGATGACCAACTCTTTGTTGGTTACGTGTGGGCTAAGAAGGGACGGGCAGTGCACAAGAGGACCATCTCTTGGTGGGTCGTCTTGTGTATCAAGGCATGTTACTCCTTGGCGAGGAAGGAGCCTCCTGTTGGGATGAGAGCCCATTCCACTCGGGCCACGGCGGCTAGCACTGCCCTGGGCCGGGGAGTCCCCTTGCAGGACATCTGTCAGGCAGCTACGTGGGCATGCCTGCACACGTTTGCAAGACACTACTGCCTGGACAGCCTAGTCCGGAGGGATGGCTTCTTTGGCCGTTCCGTCCTCCAGGTCTTTCTGGTGTGATTATTGGTTCGCAGACCCACCACCGGGGTTGGTATTGCTGGGGTATCTATTCTAAGGTAAGGAATCTAATGCTAACCTGTTTCTTTCAGATGAACAAGTGACTTACCTTCGGTACCAATATATCTGTAAGAAACAGTAGTTAGTATTAGATTCCTTACTGCCCCACCCATCCTCCCCGTTCTGCGAACTTATATCTAGGGTTAAGGTCATCCCCTTTCAGGGCCCTAGTTTCAATGGCACCAGTGTTGGTTTTTTGACATGGCTCTGCGTTTCTGGCGGAAAAGCTATGTCTAAGAACTGACGTCAGCACGCGGAGCCATGTCATCACGGCAACCACGACGCCGACGACGGACACGGAGCCGCAGACGATGCCTACCGACGCGCAAGGGTACTGCTACGCAAAAAATTCCGGATCCAGTCTGACGCCTGGGGATATTCTAAGGTAAGGAATCTAATACTAACTACTGTTTCTTACAGATATATCGTTACCGAAGGTAAGTAACTTGTTCGTATGAAGAGAAAGATGGAAATATGAGGAGAGAAGAAAGAGTATAAGAAGAAAAAAGAGAGTAAGAGGACACAGGGGGCACTATAAGAAGAGAGAGAAAGACTCTAAAGAAAAAAGAAGGAATATGTGAAAAGACACGCAACTATAACAACAAAAAAGGAATACTAGCAAAGGACAGCGTGTATAAGGACAGAGAAAACAGTAACAGAAGAGAGCACGAAGAATGTGGGGAAAAGTGGAGCATAAGGAAAAAAGGGGTGTATAAGAACAGAAGATACAGATTGAGGAGAAAAGGAGTATAAACAGATGGAAGATTATAAATTGTGAAAAATGTATGACGAAACAGGTAGAAGTATGACAAGAGAAACAAATATAAAGAGAGAGATGACTATGAGAAGACGAAGAATATGAGGAAACAGCTGCAGAGTGTATGCAGGGAGGCAAAGAGGAATATGAGAAGAGAGCAAACAATATGAACAGATTTAAGAAGTATATCCAGAGAGGACAGAAAATGAAAAGAGAAAAGAAATGTAGGAGAGTAGGGTCTGCTTTCCTATGGTCACCCCATTTTTTTGTTTTTTGCTTCACTGGTTTTCGACTTAATGTGGCTGTGGGCCTGCTAATCAGACCCACAGCCCTGCTGTTCTCTCTCTAAATTCACACCATGTACTTTAGGTACATCACCAATTGGGATTTGGGTCACTCTTATGAGTCCCTGTACAGTGTACTATAGGTACCCAGGGCATAGGTGCACCCAAGGCCTACCAGGGGCTGCAGCATATCTTTTGCCACCCCTGGCTGGCCCTCCAAACTGACACAACTGGCTGATCACTCAGCTGGGGCAAGGTCGTGTAATCACCCCTTGCTTAGATATAGTATTCCTATGTCTAACCTTATATCTAGACACATATACACCTATAAGTCACTCCTATGGCAGGCCTTAACAATCCTGATGGCAGAGTGCTTGGTTTTATGTGAGATGGTACTCTAGCATGAGCTGAGCCTGTCCTCAGCTTTCGGAACCATGTCCTTATAGCTTTTCTAGGATATTGCCATACCATATACTCTTAAGTGCATTATGAACCTCTCGGTCAGATGCTAACTTTGGTTTGGCTTTATCAAAACATGTCGTGTAAGGTGTCATACACTTTGGAATACTACCCCCTCGCCAGCTCTGGCGACGGGGGTAGCATTCCACCCTTCTAGAGGGAGAAGACATGTTACTTCCATTAATCCCGGTTAAAGTTAACCAGAGCCTCAGCAGCACAAAATGGATGCTGCTGCCGCAGACACAAGTCTGACCTCCTGCTGCTGGGAGTCCTTCCAGCGAGGGAGGCTTGGACAATAGGTTTCCTGTCACAGGGAGGTGCTAGCACCACCCCAGACAGGCTATAGTGTATTGGGGCAGGGAGGGCTGAATGAAATGAGACACTGCCTGGGGCACACAAGGTGTCCCATCCATAGTCCAGTTCAAACCGGTGCTGGGGCACTCCAGCCCCAGCTCTGGCACGAAACTGGACAAAGGGTCCCACCCATAGGAGGGACCTAGCAGGTAATCCAGCCCCTAGATTTGGTATATAGGTAGGAGCTGAGTCCCAAGACTTTAGATTTTATCCTGACTGAAACTCTGATACAAAACTCTGGACCTTCGACATCCTACTCGACGTAGAAGACTGAAGAATCTCCCTTGTGGTCAAGGAGTGACCACCCTGTGAATGCAGGCACCATCAAGCGCTCAATGGTTTGCTTTGACTTTGCTCCCACCGGAGCCCGAACACAGAGCCTAACAAGACCTGGACTTCCAGACTTCCTTTAGCCCGATCCACAGCCATAGCAAAGCTGAGAGCCGTGGAGGCGACGCGAGACGTGGGACCGGCCATCTTGGAAAGCCAGCGAAACGCTTTCCGTCCAGCTTCTGAGGCACCCTCGAAGTTGTGCATTGGGGATTGAGAAGCCCCAGCCCCGAGCATCAACTGCACCAAAGATCACCTCTCCACACTCATCGAGTGCTGCATGGGGCCCTTTTGCATTTTCCTGCTCGATGCGTCTGTCCGGTCACATGCCCGTTGGCTAGTGGCCTCTGTGATGACGAAACCCGAAATCTACACTGCTGGTCTAGTTGCTCCAGACGGGGCCTTGCTTCCCTTCCAAGGAGAAGCCCCTCAGTCCTTGCTGGCCTGAGTAAGAAGCCCTCTTTCGAATCCTGCGTGGGTTGCCTAGTTGACTCCAATCCGGAAGCCGACACCGCCAACAGCGAGATCCTTCGTGGGACAGTCCGTGCCCAGCTCCTGGTCGTCGTCGACACCTCCTGGTCCACGTGGCTGCAGAGACAAGCTTCACGACATCACCTGATTGCTTCGCGACATCACCTGGTTCCTTCCTGGTTCCATCCTGGTCACTGGCTAGTGACCCAGTCTATGTCCCCTCTGCTTTCAGGTACTCCTCATCCTCGATCCGCCCTTGGATCCAACCAGACTCTTCTCTCCTGGTTGCCTGCAGCATCTTTTCTCCAAGGCTCCATAGGAATCCACGACGAAACCCGACACACTTTGGGACCTATGCATCCGCTTCCTGTGGGTGAGGTAACGCGAGTACTTCGGTGATCCTGTGAAGATTGACTATCCTGGTGTCCTAGTTTCAAGTGGTTAGTTCCTAGTCCAGTCGGAAGAGTCCTAAATCTTTAACTTTCTAACTTTACGCACCCATTGACTCCTATGTATGCAGGCGTGTGCCTTTAGCCTCTCCCACACGCATCCCGTGGGCCTCCTGCTTCATAACTACTGTTAGTCCAGGGTAGCCCTAGCAATTCCCAAGACCCTAGGCCTTCCAACTGTTCGTGACGTGGTTCTTATACCACTATTTTAGTATATGGTTTAGCGGGCCACCAGGGCCTATCCATATTGTGCAACTTATTGTATGTTATATTGAGTTACTTGTTATGCACTTGTGCCTCTGCCCTCATAAAGAGTTCAGAGGATTGATTTAGAAATAAATACATATATTTTGAATATATAACCTGTGTGGTTTCATTTGGTATTAAAGGGATTGCATATGGTAAAACAGCTGGCTTCACATGCCCTCTTGAGTTTAGCCTAAGACTGCTTTTGTCCATGCTACCACTAGGATAGCTGGTCTATAAGGTTGACTTTACAACCATCACCATAAGGGTTGTTTGGACTGGTGCATGGTGCTCACTAGAATAGTGAACATCATATACCAGGCCAACTTCTCACAAGAAATATGAAGAAAAAGAGGAAAATATGAACACAGACAGAAGGAGTATAGGACAAAAGGAAATATAAGAAAAACCTCAGTAGTATGAGGAGACATGGAGAAGTAAGAGAACAGAGAGGAAAATATGAAAACAGGGGGGAGTATAGCGACTACGAGTCAAAGTCTACGAGTATAAAACGGCCGCATAAGTCGGTCCAATTTCTGAAGAAGTAGTCTGAACAAATTTGGATTGAACAGACCCCCGTTTAAGCCCTGGTACTACTTCTTCAGAAATTGGACCGACTTATGCGGCCGTTTTATACTCGTAGACTTTGATTTCCACGGAGCTACAAGACGCTTAACAGACCCCCGTGACAGTCCGATAACTCCCCCTTTAAGAAATTGGACCTTTCTCTTCGGCTGCCATTACTCTGACCTCTGCGTATCTGCATTTAACTAACCAGACCCCCTTGAAAGTCGCGGATGCTCCCAGTTTCAGAACACAGATCGGCCAGTTGGGCAGATTTACCACTGGAGACACTAACTCTGCTAAATACCCCCCGCAGCCAGCGGCCCGACTTTTCACTACAGGATCTTGACCCACGTGGCGGATTCCCTATCTACCAAACGATCGTGTTCTACTGATGAGATATATTGAACGGTATTCAATACCTCGAAGTGCTGCTCAATCTGCAAGATCTCATTTCCAATTTACTGCCCCTCATACGTCCTTGTCCTGATGAAGACTCTCTAGCAAGGCTCCATTGTACGCCTGCACCAATTTGGATCAAAACGTCGACACTTTTTCCCATCCTCAGCCTTTCTCCTGATTTATCATTTGTGATTTTGTTTTGAGAGGCATGAGTTTACTAGACTAATTTATGAATTGTGATCTTTAGCCTATGTTTATTGATTAGGAGTAATTTTTATTGAGGTCATAGTGACCACTGTTTCGTTATTTGTATAGTTCCTTCACCTTCCAATCGCTACCTTTCCCTTTCCTTTCCACTAGGGGCACTAATTATGATCAAGTATTGATGTATTTTATGAACAGTGTTTTATTGAATATTATTGTACACGTTGTGATTAAAAACAATGTTGTTATATCCTTTTTGAATCTATTTGAGATATTATTTAATTTTGGCCTACTTGCTCTAGTACCTGGGACCACTTTGTTTGCATCTATAAGAAAAGACAGCAAAATTAGTAGAGAGTGCAAAGTATAAGAGAGGAGAAATGTGACTACAGAGAGAAGAGTATTAGAACAAAAACAAAAGTATGAGAAAACAATAGGGAGTACCTGCAAAGAACAGCGAGAATAAGAAGAAAAAGAGAATATAAGAACAGAAGAGTATATATGAAGAAAGAGGAAAGAATGTAAAAGGACACAGAGACAAAAATGTGGAGAAAAGACAATTATAAAGGAAGACTGACCGTATAAGGAGGGAGGGAGTACTATGAGAACACAGTAAGAACTATGACAACAGTGGTGAATATAAAGACAAAAGAGAATATAAAGAGTAGGACAAATATGCAAAAAGAGGAGCAAGTATGAAAAAAAAAGTATAAAAAGAGAGCAGAGTGTAGGAAAAAGAAGATATTATAATCAGAGAGGAAGGAGTAAGACGAGACAGGAGGGAGTATGCCAACAGAGTATAAAAAATATGCAAAAAGGTGCGAATATTATTCCTTAATGTACACACATACAGTGTGATATTACCCAAAAAATTATAAGACCATGCATTTTTACCAAAACACATTTACTTCTGTAAAATGTTTAAAAAGGAGCGAACATAGGGGCATATTATCAAAGACCGGTGTTAAAATTATCGCCATATTAATATCGGCTATCGGCCGGAAACTGCCGATAAAACGGACGATAATGGACTTGATAATACGCCCTTGTTAATTCCCATAGAAACCCATGTTCTGGTGTTAACATGGGCTTCTATTGGAAATAACAAAGGCGTATTATCAAGCCCATTATCGCCGTTTTGTCTGCAGTTTCCGGCCGATAAAACAGCAATAATTTTAACACCAGTCCTTGATAATATGCCCTCTAATTCCTTAATGTACACACATGCACAGTGTGATATTACCCCAAAAAATTATAAGACCATGCATTTTACCAAAACCCATTAACTACTGTAAAACGTATAAAAAGGAGCGAATATAGGGGCATATTATCAAAGACCGGTGTTAAAATTATCGCCGTTTTAATATCGGGCGGAAACTGCCGATAAAACGGATGATAATGGGCTTGATAATACGCTATTGTTAATTCCCATAGAAACCCATGTTCTGGTGTTAACATGGGCTTCTATAAGAAATAACAAAGGCATATTATCAAGCCCATTATCGCCGTTTTGTCGTCAGTTTCCGTACGATAAAACTGCGATAATTTTAACACCGGTCCTTGAAAATATGCCTCCTAATTCCTTAATGTATACACATGCACAGTGTGATATTACCCCAAAAAATTATAAGACCATGTATTTTACCAGAACACATTTACTACTGTAAAACTTTTAAAAAGGAGCGAATATAGGGGCATATTATCAAAGACCGGTGTTAAAAATATCGCTGTTTTAATATCGGACGGAAATTGCCGATAAAATGGACGATAATGGGCTTGATAATACGCCCTTGTTAATTCCCATAGAAACCCATGTTCTGGTGTTAACATGGGCTTCTATAAGAAATAACAAAGGCGTATTATCAAGCCCATTACCGCCGTTTTATCGGCAGTTTCCGGCCAATAAAACGGCGATAATTTTAACACCGGTACTTGATAATATGCCCCCTAATTCCTTAATGTACACACATGCACAGTGTGATATTACCCAAAAAAATTATAAGACCATGCATTTTACCAAAATAAATTTACTACTGTAAAACGTTTAAAAAGGAGCGAGTATAGGGGCATATTATCAAAGACCGGTGTTAAAATGATCACCGTTTTAATATCGGCGGGAAACTGCCGATAAAACGGACGATTATGGGCTTGATAATACGCCCTTGTTAATTCCCACAGAAACCCATGTTCTGGTGTTAACATGGGCTTCTATGGGAAATAACAAAGGCGTATTATCAAGCCGATTATTGCCGTTTTGTCGGCAATTTCCTGCTGATAACAGCAGCGATAATGTATCGCCCTTTCTTGATAATATGCCCCATAATTCCTTAAAGTACACAGACGCACAATGTGATATTAAGCAATAAAACATAACAGTATGCATTATAGCAAAACACATTTACTACTATAAAACGTTTAACAAGGTAGAATATAGGGGCATATCATCAAGACAGACGATATAATTATTGCTGCTTAATCGGCAGAAAACTGCCGATAAAGCAGCGATAATGGGCTTGATAATATGCTCTATGCAATTCCAATCGAAGCCCATGTTAGATGTCCCTCACATCTAACATAGGCTTCGATTGGAATTGCATACAGCATATTATCAAGCCCATTATCGCTGCTTTATCGGCAGTTTTCTGCCGATTAAGCAGCAATAATTTTATTGCCTCTCTTGATAATATGCCCCATAATTCTTTAATGTACAAACATGCACCACATAAATTCCCATACAATTTATCAACTCACCTTTCAAATTGATTTGTAGAGTAAGAAGAATGCCACTCACACAGTAGATATTCTTATACAGAATCTCTCTAGTTCGGTACTTGCACCAGAACCACGAAATGGAACATTTTCCCTCTCATTTTACACATACATACATATAAATAACCAATCCTTCACACATTATTTCGAAACGAAACACACATTTCCATTGCTTTAACATTTCAAACCTTTCCAACTGACATAACTTTCCCCCCTACCCCCAACAGATCATGCAAAAGTCAACTGTCAACAGAGGTCAAAAGTTCAGCACTGTATAAAACACTGCTCCTCAACAATTTTAGACTATGTATAATAACTTACTTATAAGTACCAATAAAAAGAAAACGTCTCATTACAAAGAACCAACACATAAACACATAAACTTGATACATATCTGTTAAATACATATTTTTAATTGATTTTTTCTTGCTTATGTACGCGTACACTAAATATACCATAAAAAAAATAGCATCTATCACTAATTTTTTTCAATCCCCGGGGACCCCATCCCCCGGGGCTCAAATATAACATTCACCACCGTGGGGGAAGCCCCAAAATCCCCACGGTCCCAGCCGGCTCCCTGCGTCCTTCGGGAGCCGGCATTGCTTTTTTGTGTCAGAGAGACCAGCTTACATGCTGCTCTCTCAGACGAAAAGAAATCTGCTTTCCTACTTGAAAGAGAAGTCTCGCCCTACCATAGCAAACAGCAGTGTCCCAGGGATAGGCACCCCGTAACACTACTGGAGCTGCCCTGGAAGGTGGTGGTCCCTAGGGCCATCAAAGGCTCAACAAAGGCCATCAAACATTTTGACCTTCGGATCATTGTAAACCCCCCTAAGCAGTCCTACGGGGACAGGATGTCCAATAGCAAATAGCAAACTTTTCCTGTCAATCGACACACTCAATCTACACACATATACAAATAAATAAAAAATCACATTTATTCCCACATTACAACAAAACGGAACACACTTTTATATTGCTTGAACTTTTTCACCCTTTCCAACTGACAAAACTTTCAACCCTTCCCCATTCTACAATCTGCCAGTTACCATAGAAACACTTCAGGGAACACCTAACTCACCACACAGGTGAAAAGTTCATCATACATTGTTGCAAATTAAAACAGCAAGTGTGCTTGATTTGAGAATATACCAGCTTATTTTATGTAACGTTCTTTTCTATCAGATTTTCTTAACCAATAAAAATCAGGCTTTTAAAACACGGAAACATTCATCCTAGCTTAGTGTAGAATGTTCTCGAACAACTAATCATTCCTTTTCTTTTTTCAAACCTGCATGTTGTCCACCATTTTTGAAAAAATCTTCCTTTTCAAACTGCCATTTCATTTACAGAGACATTCAGAGTGCATCCAGACCTCTCTTCAAGATGCTTACAGTGTGGATTGTGGGACAGAGCTATATTTTCTGGAGTCAAAGCTACGCAGAACGGAAAGGAATTCACAAAGACCTACGTTTACCAAATGTAGACATTAAATGGATTGGACAGAGAGGAAGTGGCACCAATTGATACCATTGGTGAAATCCTTTTTGCATCTCCAACATCCTGACCTCATAATTGTGCACTGTGGTGGCAATGACCTAGGCACTTTGACAGTAGTAGGTCTGGAAATGCTTATGAAGGACACCTTTGCACAATTGATGACACTGTTCCCCAAAACTGCCCTTGTATATTCTAATATATGCCAAAGGCAGAAATGGAATCGGTCCAACAACTATAGTCCACAGATTGAAAAAGCTAGGAAACATGTGAATAAATCTGTTTCTGCCTTTCTCCGAGACTATAGAATGGGGTCCATCTACCACAACAATCTACGTTTCAATATCCATGACATCTATAGGAGAGACGGTGTACATTTTACAGATGAGGGAAACAGAGTCTTCCTCTTGAACTTTAGACTCTGCATTGGTAATTACTTGTAGGTACTAAAATCTACCAATAAACACAAGGGCTCTTTTTAGAGCCATCCAACATCTACACACATACACTTCATAAATATCTTCCAAATATTCTTCTTTTTCTTCCTTCAGTACGCTTACGGACGACTTCCAATCTTCGCACCGTACGTTATCCATACGTGCTTGGTACAGGTACGATAAATCTAACATAAAAAAAATAGCCTTCATCTCTAATTTGTCATAATCCCCGAAGAACCCCATCCCCCGGGGCTCAAATGTAACGTTGCGGACCGTGGGAAGAGCCCCAAGGCCTCCGCGGTCCCACCCGGCTCCCCACTTCCTGCGGGAGCCGGCAATGCTTTTCGTCACAGACAGCAGCTTACATGCTTACATTCTACTTTCAAAGATGATTTCAACAGTTATACATTTTATAAAATAATATAGTACTGCACGCTAAAGGAGAAAAGTCAGCACAATTATAATAGAATAGAAAATAGGAAAAAAAAATACTTCTACTCTCAACAAACCCCTAAGCACACTTCACAGTTTAATTTAAAAGCACCCTACCACAACTAGTTTTTGAAATTCATTATGCAATAAAATGCGTCACAAAATAGGCTACATACATAGTGACTGTCTCGTAACGTCACATAGAAAAAAGAAAGCCACTCTTATGCTATCAGTAAAACACAACAACAGTACAAGGGCCAAATTTCCATTGTAGTGATTTCTTAGTTGCAGGTCTAGTTGTCAGATCGACACACACACTCCCTCATGGCTGCTATACACCCACACCACACCCATTCAGTGCATCCGTCACTACACACGTGACCCTATGTATAAAAAAGGCGGCGCGCACGTTTTTTTTTAGAGTTGTTCCCAAAGCACCGAACGAGGGGCCCACTACTACATGCGTGGCCTCTTTGGTCACTGAGTTAGTGGTGCCCGAAGCACTGAGCGGGTGAAGAACCTGCCATGATGATGATGGGAGCACGAGTATGTCGTTAGCCATACAGATATCAAGACTCAGCACCATATATGAGACTTCTTTGTTGGAGATCGGGACTACATCATGAAGAAGGTGTCTTTTCCACGAAAAGGTGAGCAGTGAGGCTTGAGTATGCATCGGAAGGAGTCAAAGGGTTGTAGCTGACAACATACAAAAATGCGACTTAGTATTTTAGGCGAACGTACTCCTACATAATCTATTAATTTACATGTTCACATTTTTTTTTCCCAATAGCAATAACGTTTTTCTAATCGCTGAAATGTCCAGAATATATTCACAATACAAACAGTTCGTAGAAATGTGACATTCAACGCGTCTATAAAAGCGCAATATTATCTAACTCCAAATTAATATTGTAACAATTACCAATCGTAACATCTTTCTTTTAATATCTTTTAGATGTCCAGCTTCACGATGGATTATGCAACACGGACGACGGCAATAGCACAAGGTGAGCAAAGAAGCTTGTTTCTGAAACAACGACAACTTATCTGTCAAAGGAAAGAATCTGTAGTATGCCCCAAGCGCAAAAAAAACATTGGGCTAACGGGGCTTCAGCTAGGATGACATAGCTTCCTGTGCCCACACACAGTCGCACCCAAGTACGTCACAGGTCTTTCAAACACATTTTGCTTGTTAATGAGACTTTGATATTCCCCCCCTCCCCGCTTACAGCCCCTGCAGCTCCACTCTTGCTTGAACTTAAGCCCCCACCCTGAATTTTTTCTAGCCCCCACACCCCCGGTATTTTTTACTGTTGTTGCGCCTCTGGCTTCACGTACCCTTCCCCTATCGTGTGTGTCTCTCCCACGTTTTAATGTCCTTTTTTCGCTTTCTCACTCTCTCACATTGTTTCTCTTTCTTTTTTAAAGTTTTGGACTTTGCTATCTCCACTCTGCTCTATACAGCCTTATCTAAATTGAAATGATTAACTCTCTTGATTACAGTGAAGGCTTCCTCCACACGTAGACCACCATCTTTCAATCACTCTTTGTGACATCATTTCTCTTTCTCCTTTAAATTTATAGAAAAAGTTTGAAGACTTTTTGTTTGGAGGGTTCGGGGCAAGCAGCACTGGAGGGAGGGGGCTGGCTCTGCCCTTGGACTGCGTTGATCCTATGGGGCCCATTTTCCTCATTCCGGGTTGAGCTCTGTGGGCCTGGGTTGCCCAACTATTGCACTTGGCCAAGATCCCCGGTACATATATGCTAGGTTCTGGCTATCCCTCATGATCGCAATTGTTTTTGATAATAGAAAAGCTGTATCAACACTGGTAGGCCGAATGTTGACGCCGCCCAGTGGATAACGCATTATATTGTTCTTCATCCGTGTGTGCAGCACAATAAACATACTTTAAACATAAATTTATAGAAAATGCTGTCTGCTTTGACGTGTAGAAGCAAAGGTGTCTTCAAGTTGTGAATTCCACTGGCCGCAGTGTTTATACAACGGTAAGCACAGAGGCCTAAATATACAATGCCTTCATTACAATGCTTTAGAAATAAGTCGGCCTATTTACAATCCCGCTCTGCCATTTTTGTGTCACTAGCGCAATAGGCACTTCCATATAGACACCACTTGAACGCGGCTCTATAAGGGAACTGAAATGTACTAGGCACACTGCACACGTAAAACTGTAGTGTTACCTTCATTTGTGAAAGGAGACATTCGGCAGTGTGCAGCAGCTTCACTGTGTAAAATGTATAATTACCTCCAAACAGTGAAAACAGATAGGTTAGAACAGTCTGACAAACAGATCTACAAGCTTATTACGCCACTTTTCTATCACTTTTAACGTGGGAAAAGTGACACAAGCAGCTTCTAAATCTACGTCTGACTTTTCAAGAAAAAATCTCAACTCCAGACTCTGCTAGACAGTTTTAATGTTGTTTTCTCTCTCTCTCTCTCACTCTCTGTGACATCATTTCTCTTTCTCTTTTAAACTTATAGAAAATGCTGTCTACTTTGACGTGTAGAAGAAAAGTTCACTTCAAGTTGTGAATTCCACTGGCCGCAGTGTTTTCGGCCGCAGTGTTTATACAATGGTAAGCACAGAGATCTAAATATACAATTCCTTCATTACAATGCATTAGAAATAAGTCGGCCTATTTACAATCCCGTTCTGCCACTTTCGTGTCACTAACGCAATAGGCACTTCCATATAGACACCACTTGAACTCGGCACTATAACGGAATTGAAATGTAGTAGGCACACTGCACACGTAAAAGTGTAGTGTTACCTTCATTTGTGAAAGGAGACAGTCGGAAGTGTGCAGCAGCTTCACTGTGTAAAAAGTATAATTACCTCCGAGCAGTGACAACAGATAGGTTACAAAAGTCTGACAAACAGATCTACAAGCGTATTACGCCACTTTTATATCACTTTTAACATGGGAAAAGTGACACAAGCAGCTTCTATATCTACATCTGACTTTTCAAGAAAAAATCTCAACTCCACACTCTGCGAGACAGTTTTAATGTTGTTTTCTCTCTCTCTCTCTCTCTCTCACTCTCTGTGACATCATTTCTCTTTGTCTTTTAAACTTATAGACACTGCTGTCTCATTTGACTTGTAGAACAACACCTAAACTGAAGTTGTGAATTCCACTGGCCGCAGTGTTTGTCCGCAGTGTTTAGACAACGGTAAGCACAGAGGCATAGATATACGATGCCTTCATTGCAATGCATTAGAAATAAGTCGTCATATTTACAATCCCGTTCTGCCACTTTTGTGTCACTAACGCAGTAGGCACTTCCATATACACACCACTTGAACGCGGCACTATAACGCAACTGAAATGTACCAGGCACACTGCACACGTAAAATCGTAGTATTACCTTGACTTGTAATGCCTCAGCTCATTTAGTCACATCTACATAATTCTAAACTCTAATTTTCTTTTTTGTTTTGCAGATTACCAATCGTACATCTTTTGGAGTCAACTTCACAATTTGTTTATAGTATTGTTTTTTTTAAAGTTATTTTTCTAGTTGTTTATAATATAGTTATCATTAAGTTTCATTTACAGTTATTGTTTTAATAAAAGTTAATAAAAAAAACTACATACCACTTTTTCTTTGTGGGGGGGTGACGATCCACAATAAAAATAATATTTATAATGTTGAAGTACTATAGTAAGATGTTCAAGACTAGGATTGAAAAGTACTGACTTATATTTTCTCTGGATACACTACAACATGGTAAAGAAATCAAACTAATACAAAACAATGTGTACCACATTTACAAACCTCTTGCGACATTTCCCCATGCAATGCCTACCCCTCTACAAAATTAAGTGTGTGCGCCTCAATGACGCCCCTCAAACCACGCAAACAATAACCCCACAAAGACTTCTATATTGTATGAGAGGGGCTGCGTGGCCCTCCGCCTGGTGCTCTGAACTCCACTAGGCCCAGACCCGGTTTCTGCAGTGTCCTGGGGGGAAACAGCCATTACAACGCCTGTCGTCACCACAAAGCCATTAACACGCATATGGCTTTACCACACATGCTTTTACAACTAGTATGCATTTATCACGCATGATAAACGCATAATCATAATAATGTCTTTGTGTTGACGAACACGCATTGTAATAGCTGTGCCTTACCTCCTTCAAATTAGTTTCTAGGTATACGTGTGACCAAGTCTGATAAGATCGGAGGCCAAGGACAAACACCGTGGTGTCTGTGGCAGGAAATCTCATCGATCACAGAAAACATATGCGGAGGGTAAATTGAAAGTAACAGGTATAATAAAAATAACGGAGGAAAACTACTAAAATGGTGGTGGACGGAGTATATAATCAACGTTTGGCGCCTCGACACTACATTTCAAATAAATATAGATACAATATGTTTATTAATATATTACAAAAGTATAGTAGCGGATGACCCACACGACCCGGGAAAAGAAAGCGTCAAATCTAATAACTGAAATGAGGAGAGGTTTACTTGGCGAACTTGAAGAAAAAGAAAAAAAAGTGCGCTTGCAAACAAGGCTGCGCATGCGTAGAGAGTACGTCCTTCAAATTAGTTTCTAGGTATACATGTGACCAACTCTGATAAGATCGAAGGCCAAGGACAAACACCGTGGTGTCTTTGGCAGGAAATCTCATCGATCACAGAGAAAATATGCGGAGGGTAAAATGAAAGTAACAGGTATAATCAAAATAACGGAGGAAAACTACTAAAATGGCGCTGGACGGAGTATGTAATCAACGTTTGGCGCCTCAACACTACATTTCAAATAAATATAGATACAATATGTTTATTAATATATTACAAAAGTATAGCAGCGAATGACACACACGGCCCGGGAAAAGAAAGCGGCAAATTTAATACCTGAAATGAGGAGAGGTTTGCTTGGCGAACTTGAAGAAAAAGAAGAAAACGTGGGCTTGGAAACGATGCTGCGCTTGCGTAGAGTACAACTAGTCTACAAAAAAAACCTGAAAGTTTTACATACTATCATAGAAATATAGCTCTTTTTTTGACCAGTAAAGTTAGTTCTTAAAAACAACTTTTTTTTTTTACCCCAATGCCACCCACGATTGCAGACGGCTCCCCGCGTCCTTCGTGAGCCCGCATTGCTTTATCTGAGACATCACCTTATATGCTGCTATCTCTTTCGAAAAACAATCTGCTTTCTTGAAAGAGAGAACAGATCAACTTGCTCTCTTTTTCAAATAGGAAAGTGGTTTCCTGTGGTAAAGTGAAAGCGGCGACGATACCGCCCTACCATACCAAACAGCAGTGTCCCGGAAGTACGCACCCCGAGACACTGCAGGAACCGACCCTGGGAGATGGTGGACCCCAGGGCCACCAAGGGTTCCAGGAGGGGGCAGCGCGACCCCCTCCCAACCTTAAAAAACCCCAGGGAGTGCAGGTATCCGGGCTGGAAGGTCATTTTACATATTACTGCCCCAGGAAGGTGGCGGTCCCCGCGACGTGTAATATATATTTTTTTATCCAAATTTCAGGCAAAATGGAAGGCGAACAGAAAGTTTCATTTCAAATTGTCCTGCAAGACAGCAACCAAGAAATAATTGATCCAAATTATATAGAATTTATGGATGAAACTTAGGACCAAGAACTACTGCAATGTGTGCAAGCAGTAGATGTCCTCCTTGAAAATGAGGACATTTTACACACTCAAACATTACAAGCTATGTTCAATGAAAATAACGACATTTCAGACAGTGAAATGTTAGACATTTTATTAAATTTTGAAACACAATCACAATAATAAATAATTGCTTAAAAAATAAAGAAATTAAAAAATAATCAACAAAACAAACAATCAATTAACATACAATATTTGAAGTCTATCATTCTTTTTTCCTTATAGTACGCTCCCCAGACCGCTTCCCGGTTCGCGTACCGGGCGCTCCCCACGCAAAAAAAAACAATTTTTTTTTTTTTTTTTTGCCCCGTGGGGCCCTTTTAAAACCTCCACATCAAACCTAGGGGGTCAGGGAGGATCTACTATGCCCCCTTATGGTCATTTCCCCCTTTGTTTTGGCCTCCTCTTGTCTCTCGATCCTACCGAGAGACAAGATGGCGGCCGCTACGGACTGTTTGGAATGTTTACAGACGCCGGAGAACCAATCAGCTTCGCTTCGCAAAGCTCCGTAACGCGAAAAGTACGTGAAGCGGAGCGCTGCCCGGAGCGCTGTCACAGATATATATCTTTTTTTGAACGTTAATTTCTCAAAATCCACTGGAGCACATATATTGAGACCTAGCAAAGGCACATCGGGCTACCAGTCCCTACAAATTTGCCAAGTTTCCTGCAAATCCATTCAGCCGTTCGAGCTAAAAGTGAGTCCAACCGCCCTATGGAAATTAACATGGGAAAAACGCGTTTTGGGACCCCCCTTTTTTCTCGGCCCCCCTTGACGACCCCCCCCAAATTTTCAGGGGCTGCTCAGAAACAAAATGTTCCATTTTCCTGAAAATTTCAGCCAATTCCGTCCACAAACGCCAAAGTTATTAGACATAGAATTTTCAAAAATCCCATAGAGAAAAAATCCTAACTATATATACCTACTGGCGACCGCCAGTAGGTAATATATATATATATATATATATATATATATATATATATATATATATATATATATATATACATATACACACACACACACACAAATAAATATATTTCTTTGGCCCAGGATTACAACTTGGTGTCTTGTATATTTATTCCATGGTACGTCAAAACACACAGAAATTCCCCCCCAAAAAACAAAGGATAAGGTGATGTAATAGTTCTTCAGTATTGGGGTGTCTTTCATAGATTAACATGCTTGAATCATTCCCCGTTGTCGAAGTGGGAGTCCCAGGGTACATAAAATAGCAATATATATATACATATATAAATAGTATAACAATAGCCTAGCTAAAAAAATTCCATAGTAAGTATTGTAACATAGCAATCAATATGAAAAACTTGTCACTTTATTAGCTTATCCAAGTAATTAAATATAGTCCAAACTCCAGTCAATCAGGAGAAGCATTGCTGTTGTGGTCACAGGACAGAAGGCTGCCCATGTGAACAAGGCAGGTGTGCCGAAACGCATCATGCTATAATAAGAAATAAAACCCTGACCTGGATGGCAAAAGCTTGGTCTTATGTGTCGGTGTCCAGTTTTCAAGTAAAGATCAGGATTGGTTGGAATATATATTTATATATATATATATATATATATATATATATATATATACACAAATTAATATATTTCTTGGACCCGGGATTACAACTTGGTGTCTTGTATATTTATTCCATGGTACGTCAAAACACACAGAAATTCCCCCCCCCCCCCCCAAAAAAAAACAAAGGATAAGGTGATTTGATGGTTCTCCAGTATTGGGGTGTCTTTCATAGATTAACATGCTTGAATCATTCCCCGTCGTCGAAGTGGGAGTCCCAGGGTACATAAAATAGCAATATATATATACATATATACATAGTATAACAATAGCTTAGCTAAAAAATTCCATAGGAAGTATTGTAACATAGCAATCAATAAGAAAAAACTTGTCACTTTATTAGCTTATCCAAGTCATTAGATATAGTCCAAACTCCAGTCAATCAGGAGTCAGTACCCTCTAGAACCTTCGCCTCAGAGGCTCAGACCCTAAGATTTTCTACCGCACATCGTTTGAAGGGATTCTCCCTGAGCTCTGCTCAGTACTTCAACTTTCCTCTTCAGGATTTCTACTTAGATCTTCACTACAATGTCTACTACTAAGAGATCACTCTTTAGACACTGCGAGTCTTGTGGTAAATTGTGATTTCATTCTGAAGACCCACACAAAAAGTGTATCTACTGCTTACATCCTGACCATCAGGTGAGAGATTGTAAAATATGCCGGACTTTTCCTCAAAAGACCTTAAGAGACAGAGAAGGACGTCTACTTCTGTGGCTACAGAAGCTAAAAATGAAGGATGACTCATTATCTGATGTTGAGAGTGATTCCTCTCTTAACAGTGTTGCCTCTAAGAAAAGAGCTAGGCTAAGGTATTGAAGAAACACCACTCTTCTAAACATGAAGACCATCCTTCCTAATCAAAAGGGACTCTAGCTCTCCCTAAGGATCAATCTCCACCATCTACTCCTCCGAGATCTAAGTCTCAGGCTTCAAAATCTCTGCCTGAAAAAAAAAATCCACAGAGAAATGGCATCTCATCGAAGAGATTGTCGTCGATTCTTCTGTCAACGAAGTCCTCTGTTGTCACAACTACGACGACGACTGCCACCTTATCGTCGCCTAAACCTGTTATGGTGATGTCGTCGGCATCTTCTCCGCTGACGCTTGTCGCAGTGACGGTGAGGCCTAAGTCAACTACTACCTCTCTCTCTACTTTGACGATGAAAAAGAAGAAGCATTCGTCGACGGACGCCTCTTGGTCGACGGGACCCTCCAAGGATCAACCGGTTCCATCGACTCCTGCCTCGTCGAGACCTGCCTAATCGACGGTTGTCTTGTCGACGCCTGCTTCGCCAATGGTACCTTCGTCGACGGTCCCTTCGTCGACGGTTGCTTCGTCAACGGCAATGAAGTCTTTACAACCAGAGGTACAGATACGTCTCTCATCGATGGCTGCAGCTTCGTCGGCAGAATCTATGGTATTACCTCCTGGTTTGATGCCTCTAGTGCCCTTGAAGACTTAAGCAGCCCTTTTGCCACCCTCAGAACCAAAAAAGGTCTCTTTGCTTCAGCGCAGGCAGTCTTATTGGACATTTTATTGCCAATTTAAGCTTCTCCTAATCTTCCTGTGCAATTGTTTGATTATGGGGCGGATGAGGAGGATTCAAAGGAAATTAAAGATTTCAAGCTGCTCATAGTCCTTCAGAGCTTCTTATCAAGTGACAGGATATTGAGGATGACCAAGAGTATGACTATTACTCAGAGCCAAATATTCAATTGCAGCCTGAAAATCAAACTGCTCAGATGCCTTTGTCACTCATTTCTAATTTGCAACATATGCTTGACGACTACTACCACCATTTTCCTCCTTCAGAGCCAGCTTCATCGATCCCTCAGACGCCTATTCCTCCGTCTTCTTCAGTCATTGGGCCGCCCCCTCAGGTTTTTCCGGTGGCAGCTTCATCGATCCCTCAGACGCCTATTCCTCTGTCTTCTTCAGTCATTGGGCCGCCCCCTCAGGTTTTTCCGGTGGCATCCACTTCTCACAACATAGGGGACACACATACCACTGATGAGACAGTAGATTCCTACTTACTGAGTGGGACAATTACCAAATCCAGACTCCGTCGCCTCCCACTCCAACTCCTGTTGACTTTCCACCTGTGGATATAGGTGGATTTCATGTCCTCATGGACAGAGCGGAAAAGAGATTCCATCTCGCTATGGTCTCCAAGGACGAGTATTGTTTTCGATATGATTTCAAAAATCAACCACAGAAACAAGTTAGGGCTATACCTATAATTGATTTCATTTGGCAGGAGGGTTTGAAGGTCATGAAGACACCTGCCTCCATTCTTGCAGTCCTGCCACGCTTGGATAAAAAATACAATTCACCAGCCTGTTTAATTGGTCAACCAAAGCCGGACTCGGTTATTTCTCAGGCTGCACAATGTCGTGCCAGGAATCCCTCGTCTCCTTTGTCGGCTCCTCCTGATAGAGAGGGCAGACGCCTTGACTCTAGTGGGAAGACATTTTCCACCATGGCAGCAACTACTGTCCAGGCTGCTAATTCCCTTGCCATCCTAGGCCATTATGACAGGCAAATGTGGTTAGACATTTCTCCTTTTATCGACATGTTGCCTGAAGAATCTAAAATCGAAGCTGTAAAGATTCTCCAGGAGGGTAAGCGGATCTCTGCCGAGATCATCGACTGCGCAGTGGATGTCTCTTCCAAGGGTTTTTGCCAACTGGCAGGAGCGGCAGTCCTCCAAAGGCAGGGCTGGTTAAGAGTTACCTCCTTTTGATAGGAAGTTCAAACTAAAATTATTGATATGCCTTTTGATGGAGAATCACTTTTCGGGCAGCATATAGTCAACACCCTTCAAGCAATTAAAAAAGATACCGACACCACACTTGCTCTGGGCACTTTATAATTTAAGAAGCAGCTTTTCGTGGTGCCAGGGGTCATGATTACTCCTATTTCTTTCGGGGAGGCTACAATCAGAACAGGCAGTACCAGTCTTATCAGGGACAACATCGTTACTCTTCTTCCCAGCAACAGGACTCTTACCGTCTGCCACCAGCTGCCTCTTATTAGCAGTACAGAGGAAAATCTTCCTACAGAGGCAGAGATTCTTCAAAAAAGCAGTGACAACCACCACCTGCCGACCACTCTACCCATCAACCCAAACAAAGTTGGAGGGCGAATCTCCCATTTCTTCTCAAACTGGTCTGGCATTACTACAGATCAATGGGTTTTGGACATAGTGTCCAAAGGACACACACTAGAGTTTATAAAATTTCCCCCAAAGTCTCCTCCCAGAGGTCCTCCGCCTGCCCATCTGAAGGAACTTTTACGCCAAATCAAAGTCATGTTACAAAAAGGAGCGCTCAAAGTGGTTCCAAACTTACAAAAGGGAACAAGTTCCTATTCAAGATTCCTCATCAAGAAAAAATCGGGGGATTGGCGCCCCATCCTGGACCTTCGTTCCCTCAACAAGTTCCTAAAAAAAAAAACAATTTCGGATGTTGTCTCTTCAAGAAGTACTTCAATTACTATCTCAAGGGGATTACATGACAACACTGGACCCTCAAGATGCCTATTTTCATATCCTCATCCCGCCAGAGCACAGGAAATTCCTGCGCTTCACAGTGGCTGGCAGAGACTTCCAATTCAAAGTCCTCCCATATGGCCTCCACTCTGCGCCCTGAGTATTCACCAAGGTCTTGGCACTGGTGGCAGCACACCTTCGTCTAGCGGGCGTACAAATATTTCCCGACCTCGACGACTGCCTCATAAAGCCGCAGTCGTTTACAGTTGCAATCAGACACACTCAAATATGCCGGTCTCTCTTTCAGTCACTGGGCCTGTCCATAAATCTGGAGAAGTCGCACTTCAACCCCTCTCAAGTGTGGACGTTCTTGGGAGCCATGATAAATACTCAAACGGCAAAGGCGTATGTATCAAACGAAAGACAGCAACGAATTTCCAAACTGGCTTCTCTTCTACGTGCAAGAAAGTCTGTTTCTGTCAGTTCAAGTCGCATCTGGGATACTATCTTCATGTATCCCTCTAATCTCCAACTGTCATCTCAACATGAGACCTTAAAGGAGAAAATCGACAAACAATGGCAACAAGTTTCAGGGTCCTCCGACGATGTAGTCACCATCACATCTCGGATGCAGAAAGCGTTGCTATGGTGGACACACATGTCAAACATTTCATCAGGCCACTCCTTCATAGTGGATGCTCCTAGTTTCATCCTTACAACTGACGCTTCCCTCGATGGATGGGGGGGCACATCTCCAAGGACTCACAGTCAAGGGAAAATGGGATGCACAGCAACGATTTTGGCACATAAACCTCTTGGCACTATTGGCGATATCCTTGGCGCTGAAATCTTTTTGCACCCTCCTTCAGGGAGCTTCAGTGTTGATATGGACGGACAACATGATAACAATGCATTATATGAAACAAACAAGGAGGCACAAGGTACACTTTGCTGTCCCTAGAAGCTCAGCAAATTTGGAACTGGGTGATTCAACATCAAAAAACTTTAATAGCAGTTCATGTTCCGGGAGTGTCCAACAGTCTAGTGAACTCCCTGAGCAGGTCAGTCTCATCCAACCACGAGTGAGAACTTCATTAACCAATGCTGGACCACATCTTTCAGCTGTGTGGACGGCCCAATCTGGATTTATTTGTGACCAGACAGAACTGCAAATGCCCATTCTACGCAAGCTGGCTTCCCCAACCATGGTTGATAAACTGGTAAAAAATATATGCTTACGCTTTTCCACTGATTCCTCTAGTCCCAAGGGTGCTTCGGAAAATGCGGAGAGAACCATGTCGCATTCTTCTCTTCTTTTAGAACTACTCCTTTTGTCGGAGGGCGATCCGATTGTGCTTCGTCCAACTCCGGATCTTCTGACGACAGACCAAGGACAGGTCTGCCATCCGGATCCAACATCTCTGAGATTGGCGACCTGGCGCCTGAACAGTATGAGTTTGCCATCTTAATGATCCCTCAGACTGCAGGAAAGTCCTTGCTAACGCCAGGGAATCTTCCACTATCAAGACCTACAAACTTAAGTGGAAACGGTCTTGCCTTTGGTGTGAAGCTTCAAATGTACATCCGGGTCATTCTACGCCAGAGCAGCTTTTGCCTTTTTTCTTACAATTAGCAAAATCTGGGCTATCCCACGCTACTCTTAAGGTTTTCTGGCTGCAATTTCCAGATTTAGACAGGATGGTTCCAACTCTTTATTCTTGAAGAATGATACAACAATTTTCCAAGGGCTTATTTTGAATGTTTCCGCCAATTCAACGTACACCTCCGTCTTGGCATCTGAACGTTGTGTTGGCTCAACTCATGAAGTCCCCATTCAAGCCCATTCATAAGGCTGATCTCAAATTCATCTCCTGGAAAACTTCATTGCTTCTAGCTCTTAATTCTGCTTGACAAATCATTGAAATACAGGCTTTTACTATTAAACCACCTTTTCTTCAATTCACCAAGGACTCAGTGGTGCTCCGCACTAACCCCGCATTTATCCCTAAAGTGCCGTCTGATTTCCACTTAAATGAGACGGTTATCTTAAAGACTTTTTTTCCTAATCCACAGTCGCCGGCGGAAAAGACTTTACACTATTTAGATGTTAAGAGGTGTTTAAAATTCTATCTGCAGAAAACAGCTAGTGTTTGGAAAACTGATCAACTGTTTGTTGCTTACGGCAAGATGCGTAAGGGACATCCAGTAACCAAACAGACTATCACACGATGGATATCTAGTACAATTCCCTTTTGTGATCAACAAGCGGGAAAGACACTTCTGTAGTGTAGTTCCTATTATCCCAATAGGCTCTGCGCATTGGAATAATATCTTCAATAGTATAGACCTAGGGCAGAGGTTAACTAGGTCTTCTACCGACGATATTAGACTTAAAGTTTTGTGTTTGCCAGCTAGCTCAGAGTTCACTAGAAACTTTCTCGAATAGGCAGGGAGGATGTTAACCTCCCTGGATAGACAAGAAGGGATTTAGTTTCTGACAACCATAGAACATGACAACTTTGCTCTCCCCTAATCAAGAGTGTATCTCTAGAGTCGTGTGAAAACAAAAGACAACTTATTTTACTCAGTCAGTTCAGTGCATTCTTAGTTTCACCAGATTGTAGAGAAAAGGAAGAGACGGGCGTGTTCAATAAAAGATGTTATTTATTGATCAGTCTCTTTTCTCATACAAGAGAAATGAATCGCTATTATTGCAATAATTATAGTTAAGTAAAGTGCATACAGTAAAGACAGAATTATAAAATAATACTGTAAAAGCATTGATATGGTTTCTTAGCCATATGATACTTAAAATGGATAAAATAGATACATACATATATACATTTGACTAATCATACTCAACTGGTGCTTCTAACCACGCCTACCCCAATGTACCTGACCTAAGCCTAATACGTGGGCGGGAGTAGATAAGTAGCAGTTTAAGTTAAGTTTGTTTTGCCAAGGGACTGACTCGAGAATTCTCTGCAAGGGGTTATTCAGTTCTGTACCTGAGATCTAGAATGATGGAGGGCTGGTATCTCTTATCCCAGGTCTTGATATTCCAGCTGCCTGCGAGGGCTGCTTGGAAGCGCCGGAGCTGGATTTCTCAGCAGGAGAAAGGCAGCGTCTCGTTCTCAGCGCATCAGGAAGGCGGGGCAGCGCGTGTGGGCTTCGCTCTCTGCTGTGCTCCTCAGCGCGTCTCGCTGCTCCAATCTCGTCACCACCGCATGTGTTTGCTTAAGGCAATGTCGGTAATATTTATACCTGAAAGGTGCCGAGATTGACGTAAGGATGGACATATATACGTCAATAAGGATGTCATATGAACGGGCTCGTTCGCACATTCTTTTGCTGAAGTTTCTCGGTGAAATCAAAACAATGGCTATGGGAATTTCCCAGGTCGCTGTAGGTTTGATTTGTTTTGAGAACTCCGTATGCCTTATCAGGGGCTGGAGGAATATCGCTTGTCTAATTAGATGGCATGCGTTATGACCTAATCAGATAACGCGCTTCTGTGCCGTGGTGTGGCTTAATCAGATAACGGTTTTTGCACCGTTGGATGGCTGCTAGTTAATTATTAACCAAACCAGGGTCAGGAATAGGGGAATCAATACAGTACCTATAGGAATACATCACACCCACTCCACGTAGACTATGTCCATATTTACAAATCTAGGCATAGTGAAACCAGTAGCGTTTGTGTATACCGTACCACCCCAAAATACATTCATATGTATTCTGAAAATTTGAATTATAAAATATACGAAACACAATCACATGTACTATCACGTGTACGATATGCACAAGCAGTCTAATAATGCTAAACATATAATGCATATTTTAAATTCAGCATGAATAAAATGCGAAAACTACACATGAAATGGCTCTTAATACAGAAAAAAAGTGCGAGACCATTTCATCACAATCATAAAGTTTTGTATAACAGTGCTAGAGGATAGCCAATGTCTCGTGACTACCTGAAATAGAAATTCAGTTCTCTAAGAATAATGTCTACTTTAAGCAGAAGATAAGTGTCCCAAAATCGTAAATATTTTGGAATTGGGGAAAAAGGTTCTTGCAGTCTGAACAAACTGATGAGAAAATTTTTCATATCGCTTTTCTTTAAAAAGTTGAAGGCCAAATTCAGGATGTGGGGAACTCCGAGTGCTAATTTGCTCAAAGTTATTCCTGCTGCTCTGGTGAAAACATCATATCATTTAGACTGTTGAAAAAACTGTCAACAGCTTCTTGCATAAGTTCCACTAACTCGGAAAAGGTTGTTACCATGCATTCATGAGCCTGAGCATGATTGCCTCCATTGATGTTTTTATGAGCATAGCTGACTGAAGGTCGTACCTGATCGATGCTGCTTTCATCTTGTACTTCACTACCCCTCAATCGTAGTGGTGAAGTCTCCACGAATGCCGTCATCAGGATTGGTAGCCGCTGGGGACAGTACAATGCATGAGCCATTACCGGACCCAACAAGGTATCTGCGTCCATTGGCACATCCGATTGTAGTGCCAGACAGGTGTCCAACACGCATTCTTTGCCGCATAGCAAGCACCTTAATACAGGCATAACACAGCTTTGCCACATTGGTCTAAATGAAAGAGACCAAGTCATGTTCAGGTCTCTAAGCCGGGATAGACCAAGGATTTTAGTTACCCGGTCCCGGTAGCCAATGGCTAGGATCATTTCTTCCCTTGTCGCAGGTGTTTTGTCTGTGACATGGTTTGCCATAGCGAAATAACAGGATCAAAAATAGAATACCCGCTACTAGTCCCAAAAGGAGTGGAAGTCCGCCAAAAATGGAATGGACAAAGTCTGGAAAAATACCCAGGATGGCTTTGAATGGAGTTAAAGCACCCGAAAACACTGCTTTAAATACACTGGAGACACCAGTGGTATCAGAAATTTTTAAGATTTCGTTCAGTATTTCTGCGAAATGTATGGGGGAATTAGTTGATAATAATGAATGAATCTCTTCTGTTGTCCTTGCAACTTGGAGATCATACGTTTCTTTTGATGACGTGAGCCTGGTCGGCGTCTGTAGGAGCACAGTCTTCATTCTGCTTAAAGTATCTATTCGAATAGAAGCAATTTTCAAATCGGGCCATAACCTTGCCTCCCTGTCTGGAGAATCGTTCGGGAACAAAACTCGTTCACAGCACATGACCTTCCTAGTCACGGTTATGAGATAAGGTTTTCCGGGCAGCAAACTACAACATCTGCGATCTACTATTAGAATGTAACTCCCGTTCGAGAGTCTCCTAAAGAATGGTTCTATTTGTGTTGCAGGTGTGCCTAGCTGATAACATGAAAGGTTATTCGAAGTCCCTTCACAGGCTCCATGCAAACTAATACCCTGACACAGAAGTGTACCGCTTAGTGATTTTGCACAATTATTGCCACTGAGAAAGACTTTCTGGCCTTTATTACTGACACATTCGTGTGTATAGGGCAAGTTCCATATTGACTTAATGTACCCTTTACCCAACCTTTCATACTGGCCTGCCTGTATATATTTTTGGCAGAATTGAAACTGGAAAGTAGTTATCGGAATATTTATTATTCCATGTATTATCCATTCAATGACAGGTCGTTCTGACATTGTCAATGGTAATCTCTCAAGTCTTTCAATGCTCAGAATTGTATAGTCAGCACCCTTCTGTGCCAAACTGATTTGTTTATCAGTAAGGTTAAAGATATTAAATAATGACGTTGTGTTGATTAAACGCCAAGGCACATAGCCAGAACGCAGATTTTGTAACGTCCAGCCAAGCTGTACAATGGAACGCAATTGGGACTGACCGTGTTGTAACATCAGTAAGTCTTGCGATATTATATCGATTGCTGAAGACACAATGCTGTCTAGAGAATATATTCTGGAGGACAGAGTCATTAACCCATTGTCCACCACAGAAAGTGATTTTTCCAAATTAATACGGTCAATTTCCTGTATTTTTTCTGCTGTCTCAATTTGAGTTACTTTCCAAACTTCGTTATAAGCTGCATATATAGAGGCCACTATGAAACGTTTTTGACGCTGTTTGCGTGGTCCCAATATGAAATCACGCAAGTCAGCACCTTCTGTAAGTAAAGTTAGGTGTTGCTTAATTTTAGCCAGTGTGGACGTTTGTAGCCATTGAAGGCAGAGCTTGCCCACGCTGTAGGTGGTTACTATCCCTGGATGTTATCTTTGGGAATATCTAGGGTCTGGCCTAGTCAATGTGAACCCCTGTGTTTTGTTCAGGAATCTGTCTTGACAGTTATTTGTATCTGTGGGCCAGATCAAACATTTTTTCCATTCAGGATGTGTTCTGTTTTGGTTTAATATATGGTTTACGTCTATCTCAACATCTATAGAGCTATTACTGTTCACTGTTGTCTTTGGAATAGACGGTTTGTTCAAATCTTTGATTTTGGCTAAGCCAAGACAGGTAGTTTGTTGAATAGTGTCATTCAAGAATATAATTTGTTCTGGGATCATGCAGGCTCTAAACAATGATTCTATACCTTGTACTTGCCAATCTCTTGTACCCCAAACAGTTTTTGCTTCAATATTATTGTTCCAGAAATCAAACCCAAATGTATTCATTTGCTCAAAGAATGAATCGGAATATATCAATTTTGTGTTTGTAAGCATGGTCTTCATACCTGTCTTGTTTGACAATTTGAAATAAAATGTTTCTGCATTACTTGTGTTAAACCCTGAAAAGTATGAATATTTATCATAAATTTTTTTCGAGCTATCTTTTGGAGGAGTAGCACAATGTTCCCATTGGTTATAATTTAAAACATTTCTAGGTTGTGCATATTTATGTAGATAATGGTTACCATAGTGGTTGTAGCAGAACATCTGATCATAATTAGACGAACCCTGCAAATAATCATGTTCTGTGAATTTAGCAGACATCACAAGATCAGACATCATATCATTAATACTTTCAAAGTCCCAATCATCAGCAAATGTGCTTGGTTTTACAAAGTCACTCAATGAGATCTTGAATTGGTGTGGATACTTCAGGATTTCAACCGGCCCATAGATTTCATAATCAGTTTTGTCCCATGCTACACCGCCTGGTATAGGATTGGCAGTGAAGTTTACTGAAGAAAGTTCTCTTTTCTCGATGTGTGAGGATGTGTGTGGTTTAAGGACCAAGTTGATTTTCTGGCTTGCTGTGTCCATTTTAGCATATTTTCCTTCAATGAAATGTCCCAAGCATAGTACCAAGATGAGCCAAAGAATGAGGATAAATGCACCAAAGGCCACCCAAAATTCAATCCATGGAGAGATCAGATAGGTTTCTTTCAGCTGTTGAAAAAGTTCCTTTGCTTTATCTTTAAAAGTTTTTGTTGATGGCTGTTTCTTTGCTTCACTCAGGTCTTCAGATGAATCATCGAAGTTGATGAAGTAGCCGGATGCTGTTCTGTCAATTGTTCCAATTGCTTTCGGGTTTTGCTTTGTTTCATTAGCAAAGTCTGCAGATACATCATCATAGGTTGTTGTTTCTTGATGAAAAGCTTTGATTTGGGTTTTAAGAGGTTCAAGTTCCATTGCTTTGTTGCATAGTCCTTGTTGATTCACTGTAGTTTTTCCAAATGTGATCAGTCTTCCAGTTTGAGCCTCTGTATTCGTAGCAAACATTGGTGTTCTGCTACTTCTTGGGAGTCCACTTGGCCTACTATTTGTTATCGGCCACATGATTGTGGTTTAACCAGGTCGATGGATACAACTCGGTTCTCCTTTTTACCAGCAAGGGGCGGTAGTACTACTGATCTTGTCCCGTTGATAGACAAGACGGGAACTGCTTTTCTGTAAGAAGGTCCAAATTCCTTCTTTACCGCGATCTTTTCTCTGACCAGATCCCCGACTTTTGGAATCCAGACAGGCCTTGCTGGGACAGGTGATTTCTCTTCAGTGGTTGTTGGCTGTTGTTTCAACTTTATGTTGCTCAGGTCTTTTCTTGTTTCATTTAAGTCCTGCAAAATAGCCAAACGATCTTTGATATCAAAGCTTTTGTCTTTAACCACTGAAGTCTGACTATCAAGATCTTGGATCATCATTCTAGTCCCGAACAATAGTTCGTACGGACTGAACCCTTTCAGAGAATTCCTTGGCAGGTTATTTAGACTACGTTGGACACTTATTAAATGTTTGACCCACCCAGCTCCCGAACCTAATACCTTTTCCGTTATAGATTGCTTTATGTCTTGGTTTTTTCTTTACACCATCCCGTATCCCTCAGGAAGGAAGAGAGAAGAGTCCCGCTATGCAATGCTCATTTGGCCATGCTTCCCCATAAGCTTGAGAGTTAAAAGGAATACATTAGTCAAAACGTAGCATGCTCCTAGCGGATATGCCGTTATAGACTCGCAAATCTTTTTATAACAGTCCAGACGTCAGCCGAGCGATGGGGTCTACATTATAAGTGAAAATTAGTCTTTATATGTTAATATGACGCTTTTTTCATGATGGGTACTTTCTTATTGTTGTTGTTTATCTGGAGCGAAATGCCATGGCAATAGTCCTCCTCGCTCGCCACTGCGATCTCTGTTACAGTCTGGGCAGTTTTTTACAAAAATGTGATGATGCAGGTTCATGCCTGTCCACCAGTACACTGATTGTAATTCTTCCAGAGAATCTTTTTGCTTAAGGTGTCTGAGACCCTCACTCATATGTGCGTCTGCTATTAACAAGCCTCTCCTGTCCGTGTTTGGAATTACTCTATCCCCCACTCCAGGGATTCGAGCAAAAGGGACTGAGTTTGCATCGATTATGTATGTATAATTGAGTGGGTAATTGATCGGTAGTGCTGAGCAGTCGCCTTTTGATGACGTTTTCACCGCCAGCACAGTTTCACCGTCAATGTGTTTTACTGTACGCTTTTTTGTAGCTACGGTGGCCGGTTTAGTTGCTACCGCTGTGGCTATCTCAGCCAATGAATTCCCTGCAACGTGAACGCCATCACGCTGATGACTCAGTGAGTGTATCACGTTAGTTTTTGGTAGTTCTTTCTTTAAAAGAACTAATTGTTCCCAAAGCGCTTTCTACTTTATTGCGGCACCTGTGTCATCTTTGTAACCGTTTTGAATCCATTTCTGCAAATCGTTATTGTATGATTTGACGCAGTAATACGAATCGCACACAATAAGTGTCGGGAATTCGCGATCGGCATGATCTAGCGCCATTTTTAATGCTATTATTTCAGTTTGTTGTTCTGAATTATTTTCCACTGAGTGTGTTTTTGTAATTAGAGGTCCTAATTTACCTCCGCGCCACACTTCTTTTACAATTTCGCATGTGGCGTTGTAAGCCAGCTCTCCCCAAACTGAGGGTTGAGCATGACCGTCTGTATATATTACACAGGCGTACTGTCGTAAAGGCAGAATGTCGATTGGCAGAGGGTATTCTCTTTCATATTCTAGATATTTTAATTCTTTCATTTCCGGGTCAAAATAGTATTTTACTTTGTCTGTAGCAACAGAATTTACCCATTGTATCCATTCTGGATTTAGTGCAGTTGTCGGTAAATTACATGGTGTTGTTAATGCCTCAAAAGCTGATTCTGCTGTTCTGACTGTAACCTGTCTACCGTCTGCTTGGCATTTTTCCTTTGCTACAGCTGTTTGAACCGCATGAACAATGCTTTCCTTAATGCTGAACCTTTTTTCAGCTTCTGTGTACAAATGTGATTTGTATGCTATTGGTACCTTCTCTCCCTCATTAGAGGTCAGGTATGTGAATCCGCATCTTCCTGGGATGACTCGAATCACAAGATTGCGGGTGTTTCACGTGTTTGTCATTTTGTTTTAACTAACATATCTGTTTGTAAAGATCTCAAAATTTCTGTGTGTTTTTGAGTCCAATTGATTCTTTTAAAATCTGGTTTTATAAGATCATAGAGAGGCTTAATTCTCTCTGCATAATTTATAATGTAAGTTCTTCAGAAATTTAGGAAGCCTAGAATTGATTGTAAGTTTTTCAGTGTTCTAGGTGCTTGGATTACAGCACATTTCTCTAGGAAATTGTCAGCCAGACTTTTGTCTTCACTTGATAGTTCATATCCTAAAAACAGGACTGTTAGATGGGCAATCCTTGACTTTTTAAAGTTGAATTTGTAACCCTCTGCTGCGAACCCAAGTATTATGGTGTTCACTCTTTTCAAGTGAGTATCCAAGTCATCATCTGTTAGATAGATGTCGTCGACATAAGATAATGCCTCGTCATCATATGTTTGTAGTAATTCTGTTACTCTCGCTGAGAATAATCCTGGGCTGTTCTTGAACCCCTGGGGCAAACGACAGAAATTCTTTTGCGTGCCATTTATTGAGAACGCCGTCAAATATCTGCTCTCTGGTGCTATATTTTGACAAAAGAATCCATTAGAAATGTCTAATGTGGTTTTGTATTTTTTGCGCACTATGTTATTCATTAGTGCAGCACTATGCGAGTTTTGTACTGCAAATGTTTTGCAACATGAGTTAAGGTGTCTGTAGTCCAAAACAAGACAATATGAATTGTCTGGCTTGGAGACAGGAAACAAAGGGTTGTTCATTTGTGAGGTGCAAGTTTCAATCACCCCCTGGTATTCAAGTTGATCTAGGATCTCTTTTACCTGTTTTTTAGCTTCTTGCTTAATCGGGTACTGCCTCTGTGCAGTCGGTTGTGATTTTAGCTGGATTTTGTGAGGAGGAGAGTCCTCATCCCATCCCACATGATTTTTATATAAGGCAGGGGCTTGAGCTACTGCCCACTTTCTTGCAAGTGTATATTTTTTACGAATTGGAATATTGTTTGAGAAGGCAGGCATAATTATTTCTTCGCCATGTGGGCACTCCCTGACAAACTCTGGAGGCCAGTCTCGTTCAGGTAGAAGGATGTCATAGCCCTTGGAGAGATTATCCCAAAATAGACCCCTTATTTTTCTAGTCTTATCCCCCTCTATACGCAATGTTATTTCATATATTTTATGAGGTTTGCTAACTCTGGTATCTGCAGTTTCCACCTGAATGTATTCATTCGTGTCCACTGTCTCCAGATGATTCATAAGGACTTTGCGAGCTATGCTCACTTCTGCTGCGCTGTCTAGCATTGTCTGAGCCCATTCTCCGTTTTTCAGCTGTGTCCTCAGTATTCTCGGCATTGTTGATTACTTTAATACTGGCTACCTTCTTTTTTGGAAATTGTAATTTTTTACTTTGATGAGCAGGTTCCTTGTCTTTGGACTTGACGTGCTCTTCCCTGTGTTATGATCGTCCTCTTCTTTCCGATTTCTGCGAGGAAGTCTGAAAAGATTGAGAGGGACGTGTATCAATATCTTGATATCTATCAGGTTTTTTTATATTATCCCTATTTCTAAGGTTGTATTTTTTCAGAGGGCTCCCTTTGGGGAGACTTGCGTCCTTGGTCAGGAGATCTTTCTCTCCGCCGAGGAGACCTTCCTCTGGACTGGAATCTTTTTTCTTTAGGATTGGATTGTTTATTTCCATCCCAGCTCTTTTTTTGAGTGTTTAAATTATTTTTAATAAATACTTTTTCAGGACTTTCAACTAGTTGGGGTTTCACTGGTATTCCACCCAAACTATCTCTTCCTAGTTCTTCATAGGATTTTTCTATGATTCTTGCAATTTCAGAGGGTTGGTCTGCTATATTTGTCTCTTTTAACCTCTGGCGAATCGCCACATTTGCTTCTTCTCCCTTTATGTTGGCTAATAATATTGCAGAGACCTGCTTGAAGTCTTTCAGTAATTTCATACCGAGAGTTAAAGCGGGTTCTGGACCGTATTCATCTTGAATCTGTTTTAGCACATCTGGTATTACTGACATGGATGGTACACCATGTGTTTTTGTGTAAATGGAAGCAAAGACTGTTCCCCAAGTGTCACAGTCCTCCACATGTGGTGCGATTCCCATTGGAAGACAGATAGTCAGGATCCTATGTTTCTCAACAGGCGTGGTATCTGGAAACACCGCCTCTATTTGAGTGATTTTTTGTGCTAGCCAGAAAGGAATTTGTTCCCGTTTTGCGGGTACTTTACCTAGACAGGACTGTATGTTCTGAGGTGTAATTTTATTTGTGTTCCCCTGATAACTGGTCAGCTGTGGAATTTTGATTGCTGGTTGGTTGTTGAAGTCCGCATTACATATTGGACTAATTGTCTATGTATTTTTATTAATTGTTTTAGCTGTGCTAAAAGCTCTGGTGCAGGCATTTCTTCAATGTCTGGATGTGGTGTGTATCCGGCTAAGACCGGCCACGTTGCTCCTGGTCTACCTAGTGGACCGAGCCTGGTGATGTGATTATTATGTTTTAGGGCGCCATGAAACAAGAGCAGGTGCTCTTGGAATTTGAGTGGTATTTCCACTTCCTCGAAAGGAGTGTGCTCATGACGAGGTTCCTCTATTTTGTAATAGTGGAAGTCCTTTGTTACAGCGTTTGCTGCTGGAAAGTTTATCCATGAATAGAATACCTCTGTCTGCCGATATTCGTGTGCCTCAATTACGAATATGACTGTACCACCTCTTGGTGTCAGTCCATTTTCTATAAGTTTTAAGGTTATAGATTTTCTTATGTTGACCGGGATGAGTATTATATCCGGGTCATTTTGCAGCAGAGTATCGTCTGCTACTAGGAGTTCAGCTGCTAGTCTAACTGTCTCCCTTTCTTCTTCACTTTCTGTCATTTTACTGACAGGAAGGTTATTCTGTTTGTTTGCAGATCAAGTTTCTATGGAAACAAAGATTAGATGCACAATATTTTGGAACAGTGTATCCTTCAACGTTGAGTAAACCAAGAACCATACATAGGAGTCTCCTCCTGCGAGGTTTGGCGGATATGACCTTTCACCCACTCCAGACGTCTTTGGAGTATTATGGGAAAAAAGGGGTTCTGTGTGAAAAAGCACGACTGAGTTACTCTAATGTCTTGCGTTAGTTTTATCGCCTATCCAAACGTTGGGCGCCATGTAGTGTAGTTCCTATTATCCCAATAGTCTCTGCGCATTGGAATAATATCTTCAATAGTATAGACCTAGGGCAGAGGTTAACTAGGTCTTCTACTGACGATATTAGACTTAAAGTTTTGTGTTTGCCAGCTAGCTCAGAGTTCACTAGAAACTTTCTCGAATAGGCAGGGAGGATGTTAACCTCCCTGGATAGACAAGAAGGGATTTAGTTTCTGACAACCATAGAACATGACAACTTTGCTCTCCCCTAATCAAGAGTGTATCTCTAGAGTCGTGTGAAAACAAAAGACAACTTATTTTACTCAGTCAGTTCAGTGCATTCTTAGTTTCACCAGATTGTAGAGAAAAGGAAGAGACGGGCGTGTTCAATAAAAGATGTTATTTATTGATCAGTCTCTTTTCTCATACAAGAGAAATGAATCACTATTATTGCAATACTTATAGTTAAGTAAAGTGCATACAGTAAAGACAGAATTATAAAATAATACTGTAAAAGCATTGATATGGTTTCTTAGCCATATGATACTTAAAATGGATAAAATAGATACATACATATATACATTTGACTAATCATACTCAACTGGTGCTTCTAACCACGCCTACCCCAATGTACCTGACCTAAGCCTAATACGTGGGCGGGAGTAGATAAGGAGCAGTTTAAGTTAAGTTTGTTTTGCCAAGGGACTGACTCGAGAATTCTCTGCAAGGGGTTATTCAGTTCTGTACCTGAGATCTAGAATGATGGAGGGCTGGTATCTCTTATCCCAGGTCTTGATATTCCAGCTGCCTGCGAGGGCTGCTTGGAAGCGCCGGAGCTGGATTTCTCAGCAGGAGAAAGGCAGCGTCTCGTTCTCAGCGTGTCAGGAAGGTGGGGCAGCGCGTGTGGGCTTCGCTCTCTGCTGGGCTCCTCAGCGCGTCTCGCTGCTCCAATCTCGTCACCACCGCATGTGTTTGCTTAAGGCAATGTCGGTAATATTTATATCTGAAAGGTGCCGAGATTGACGTAAGGATGGACATATATACGTCAATAAGGATGTCATATGAACGGGCTCGTTCGCACATTCTTTTGCTGAAGTTCTCGGTGAAATCAAAACAATGGCTATGGGAATTTCCCAGGTCGCTGTAGGTTTGATTTGTTTTGAGAACTCCGTATGCCTTATCAGGGGCTGGAGGAATATCGCTTGTCTAATTAGATGGCATGCGTTATGACCTAATCAGATAACGCGCTTCTGTGCCGTGGTGTGGCTTAATCAGATAACGGTTTTTGCACCGTTGGATGGCTGCTAGTTAATTATTAACCAAACCAGGGTCAGGAATAGGGGAATCGATACAGTACCTATAGGAATACATCACACTTCAAACAACGGTCAAGGCACACTCTACCAGAGCAGTCTCCTTTTCTACTGCACTCTTTGCTGGTGTGCCTCTTCACCAAATTTATAGAGATGCAACATGGTCCAGCAGACACGCCTTTACCAGGCACTACTGGCTGAAAGCTGCGAACACTGCCGTGGGGCAAGCAGGGCTATGTAATATTTTTAAATAAGGTGAGGTTCTGTTTCTTCCCTCCTCTTACACAGAATGTATATTTTTAGGTCTCGCCTATTCTATGCCGTTAGGGATTGAATGGGCGAGATTATAGTAAGCGGTTCAAAAAGTCTACCAAGCTGCAGATTGCGTACAGTTCATGTGAGGCAGGCGTGTGAGGCAGGCGTGTGCACATCATCGCCAGCCACATCCCACACCATACCTCGGCTTCAGACTTCAAAGGAAGCCGCTCACACACCACCATATATCTGAGCCTCGGCATCAGACTTCAAAGGAATCCACTCCCAAGCCGCTTCCCCCATCAGACTTCAAAGGAATGCGCTCCCGTGCCCCGGCAATGCCGAGAGCTTGGTTTTTTTTTTGCATCCATTTCGCGGGGAAGCCGTGTTTTGTTCGGTGTTCTCTGCTCCTTTCTCGTTTTTTTTTCTGGACGAAAGTGAAAGCCTACCGTGCTTGTTTACAGTAGCCTTGTTCTATATATATACCACGGGCCGCCACACACGTACTTTTTATGTAGACGGGCGCTGTGTTTTATTTTACTATGTTGAGTTGTGTATGCTTATTTTGTTATGTGTGGCTCAATGACATGTAGCATTTTGGCGGCCGCACTTTTTACTTATAGTGCGGCTTGACAAAACATTTCTTTATTGAAAATCTAATTTTAGAAAGCAGCAGCATGCCAGCTTGTTTCCTTTTGCCGCGGCTAATTTTCTTCGAATTCCTGCTGCTTGTGTTCAGAGCTCTGCTCCAAACTTTACCTTTTGGTTCATGTTGCCTTTGCCCCTGCCCCCACCATGGTCTGAAACAGCTGTGGCAATAAACAGAGGATGGGCTTCTTTCTTTGTGTCAGGGAAACACGCATAGCAACCATAGCGAAAGTGCCGGACTCGAGCCCCATCCCAAACCAAGAAGGGGCGCGATGGTAGTCTTCAACATCAGAATCAATAGTAATCATGTTCCTAGCCCGCCCCTTTATGTTCTGTGTGAACTTTGATCCCAGACCACTTGCTTTATGTCACGATCCATATCACACTAACGAGATTGACTCTCTTTAACAGGGTGGAACTAAATCAAGTTGGATGGGTAAACTAATTTATTTATTTGTGAAGTGTGCTTTGTATGTATTTATTTTACAAGGAGTCTTTCTACATTTCCGTGTCACGTCGAAATATTACTTTTTACTGTTTTTTTAACTGTTTATTTTATGATATTTTTGGCATATTTACTAAGCGCTTGTAGCTGTAGCTGCGGCACTGTAGGGGCTCTGTATGCGGAGGAGCTTGGCTTTAAAGGGCAGCGCTCCTGTGTCTACCGTATTTGCTCTTTAACCCAGGCTTCCAGGCGCTGAAGAATTTTTGAGAACAGTCTGGCTCACAGTTGGTTCCCTTTCCTTCAGCTTTTGAAACTCTGTGAGAAGAGATTATTTTAGCTTTCCGTACACTAGGTAGTTTCAGTTCATACGCTTCTCGAGCCAACCAACCAGCTGACCAGGATGCTGTATTGTACCATATTAGCAGCCCGGGAAGAGCCTCAGAAGACCAGACAGCAATTACTGCTGACTTAAGCTTGCTTGCATCAATAAGGAAGCATATATTGTCATCCCCACATCCTGACTCTTCCTGAGAGAAGCAAGTGAAGGCTTACATGACTGACAGTGCACTGCTCTCTCCTTCACCACACACATGCAACCTCACACTCATACAACCCCACACACATACAACCCCCCCACACACACACAACCCCCACACACAACCACACACACAACACCACAAGCACACACACAACCACACTCAACCACACTCAACCACACAACAACACACACAACCCCCCACACACACCCAAACCCCCCCACACACACCTACACACACAACCCACCTCACACAACCCCACACACAACCCCACACACAACCCTACACACAACCCTACACACACTGCCTACTCACACACTGCCCACTCACACACTGCCCCCCACACAACCCCACAAACACATAACCTCACACATACACACAACCCTCCCACACACACAACCCAAACACACACAACCCCACACACACACACAACCCCCCCACACAGACACACAACCCCCCACACATAACCCCACACACACAACCCCACACACACAACCCCACTCACACACTGCCCACTCACACACTGCCCACTCACACACTGCCCCCTCACACCACCCGAGACACACAACTCCCCCACACACAAACACACAACCCCACACACAACCCCGCACACACAACCACACACACAACCACACACACAACCACACACTGTTTCAGTTTCAGTTTCATTAACTTTTATTCGATTATCAAGTAAATAATCATAAAAAGTACATAGTAAAAATTTTTAGACACATGATTAAGAAACACAATATAAAAAATAAAAAAAAACATTTTTAAATAGAGAAATAAATTTTGAGATACAGTTCGGTTCCAGAATTAACTAGAAATGCTGCGACGTGTTATCAAGACTGCTTTAAGAAAGGTCGCTATGTATTTAGCTTCATGCATTGATTTTAAGGATTGCAAATAAAGATATGCTGCATGTGTTTGTCTGTGACCACTGGTTCGGAGAATCGGAATAATCCACTTTTTCCTTGATATTTTATAATATTTACAAAAAAGGACAACGTGGATCGTAGATTGAGGAGAAATTCCGTCACAGGGACAGTTCAGCAAGTTGGGCGACCAATTATTCGTTTCAGGAAATGTAACTAATCGGAAGAAAATGTTAAAGCGAAGTCTTGTTAATAGAAACCTTTCGTGATTGGATAAAAAATACGTCAAATAAAGCTGCATGGATTTTCCAGTTTGTTGGGCGCCAATTTTTTCATTTAATGGTTTAATGATCTCTGTCTGATTCCGTAAATCCCTTAGGTGGTCCAGACACATTAATTTTAACTGCTTCCTAGAGATGTCTTCCATTGAGGGTGGTTCTTCAAAGTAGGATTCACGATTCAAGTCTTTAAAGAAATTAGAAACATAGGTTAACCAGGGGATTTTCCGCCAATTTGCCAGGGTTAAACAGTCAGCAATGAGGGAGCGAGTTAGATGACATTCAGGTTTGCACCATATTCGATGCCACAACAGAATGGGCTGGCATCGGATGGTGTCAATAATATATTCCATACCAAGCTCCCGATGTGAGGCAAATGTCGGAGAACTTTGGGGGAGGGCTAGGATATACTTTACGAAGGCGTTTTCAGTGACCTGTAAGTGGTTGATACGTCCATGACCCCAGATTCCAGCACCATAGGTGGCCACGCTATGGCATTTCGCATAGTATATTGTCAGGAGTTCAGATGGGGCTGGTTTCCCCAGTTTCCTCGAGAAAGATGTTAATGCTAAAGTTGCACGACGAAAGTGGAGATTCCTGGCCTCGATTGCCTTCCGCCAATTCAGAGCATCGTCCACTAGGATACCTAGGTATGGATAGACCCGGGTTTTTTCCAGTTTGGTGTTGTCAACCATTATTGGTTTTGTGGTTTTAGTCCTAGGGCCGAGATGCATTACAAAGGTTTTCTTGATGTTTATTTTGAGACCGAGTGAGTCCATAAAAGCTGTGTACTTGTTGGTTTGGATCTGAAGTTGGTTTAGTGTCCGTGCTAGAATCACTGAGTCATCAGCATACAACAGTGTAGGTATTGGGCGACGACTTATCTGGGGGAGGTCCTGACTCCCGTCCAGCGTAGCCTGTTCAAGTCCATTAGTGTAAAGATTGAACAGGAAGGGAGCCAGGACACAGCCCTGTCTTACTCCCTTCGTTATCTGGAATGGACGCGACAATTCGCCACTGATACCATAACGAACTCGACCTTCGGCATTTGAATAAAGTTCTCGTAGGAATGTTGTTATCGGGGGATCCACACCCAGGTCAGTTAGTATTTGCCAGAGTTTCGCGTGCTGGACGCAGTCAAATGCCGCACTTAGGTCGACATAGACGAGGTAGATGTTGCCTCCTTTGGCGTGTACATATTTACCAGCCAATAGAACAAGGTTCAGAGCCTGCTCCACGGTCCCAAGCCCCTTCTGGAAACCATATTGCAGGTCGGTTATGATGTTATTCTCCCGGGCCCAGGATTGTAAGCGGTCCAGGAGTACTCGACCTGCAATTTTGCCCATTGAGTCCAGAAGGGAGATTGGTCTATAACAAGCAGGGTCGTTGCGGTCTCCTTTTTTAAAAATGGGCAGGAGGATGGAGGTAGACCATGAGTGGAATAGGCCGATCTTGGTTACTGCTGACATGACCCGGGTGATTATCTGCGCCCAAAAGTCTACATCATGGAGGAACAAGTCCATTGGAACGCCGTCAGGGCCAGGGGCCTTGCCAGGTTTGGAAGCCCTAATTGCCTTTATAATTTCATTAAGATGAAAACATATCTTAATTGGGTAGATGTTATTGCTTGTAGGCTGGACCTCGTGAGTTGTGTTTTCTGTTACGGGACCAGGGGCTGTTCCAAAAGTTTGGGCGAAGTGGGAAACCCAGTTTTCCTCCGGTATAGCCACATCAAGATGATCGATATCTGTTTTGTTGGCCAGGAAGGGCGATCTTATGGTTTGCCAGAATAAGGTGCTATCTTTTCTTTGAGCACTGTCGTGTAGGCGCATCCAGAGGTCTTTTTTAATTTGTTTTTTGCGATCTTGCCTTACTGTATTGTATATCTTCCTCAGATAGGAAATTTCTTGAGGATCCCTAGTAGGTTTATGCAAGGCGTCTTTAAGTGATGAGAGGGCCTTTCGACATGCGGTGTCAAACCATCTCGTGGTGGGATGCTTAGTCTTGTTTTTTATGATAACGAATAACTCGCCTCTTATTGTTTCCTGGATGCTTTGGAAACTGCTGACAATCGTCTGCGGTGATGCCTCCGGAGACGTGCATTTGGATAGCCACTGACCTGATTTTTCAAGAACCCTTTGTGTCACCTCTTCAGGATCTATCTTGGTCCATTTTACTGTATACCCGTTCAGATTATTCATAGAAAGTGTTTGTTGATTGAGGGAGCTCAGTTTTATGGGATGGACTCTTTCCCGTTTGATGTTAATTTGTATACTAAGCGGGTAATGATCACTTATTGGGTTTGACCCAGTTACGAAATTCGCTAGTTGCCCTTTAAGTGAATTAGAGGCTATTATGTAATCTATGATTGTGCAGCAGCCTCGCCCATGGAATGTGGGCTGGAAATCCTGCTGCGGATTAACCAGTTCGTTCGCGTGGGCCATATCAAAAGAGAATAAAATTTCATTGAGTTTATTACCGCAGAGCGAGTGGGCGAAGTGAGGTATGGGGTTCCCAAGTTCATTTTGGAGGCCGCAGTTTCCGTTTTTATAGTTTGAACACAGAGGAAGCTTAAAGTCGCCACCCCAGATAGTGTAATTTGAGGTTTTAGTGTTGTCATGTTGAGACACTGCTAGGGCTGTGGCGATCTTCTCTAAGTTTGACCAGCAGTCCGAGGTACCTAAATTGTTGTAGTAGTTTATGAGAATGTACACACACACAACCACACACATACCAGGATAGCAAAACATAGCATAGCATAACAAAACACAAAAAACCATAGCATAGCACAACACAACATAGCATAGCATAACAAAACATAGCATAACATAACAAAACACAACCAAACATAGCATAGCATCACAAAACATAGCATAGCATAACAAAACACAGCATAGCATAGCATAACAAATCAAAGCATAGGATAGCAGAACATAGCATAGCATAACAAACCAAAACATAGGATAGCAAAACAAAACATAGCATAGCATACAGCGTCACTCAGCACCACCACAGCATCACTCAGGGGCACCACAACATCACTATGCGGTACTACAGCATCACTGAACGCCACAGCATCACTCGTTCACCACCACAACATCACTCAGCGCCACCACTGCATCAATTTGTGCAACCATTCAACAACAACGGGTTCAAATATGTTCTCTCAATGTTTCAAGCTTTATTACAAATGTCACAAAAAGATGTTAATATTTAACTTCTGTTCTTGGATTTTCGTCACAATAAAATACACTGAACATAATCTTCACAAAAGTTATTTACAAAAGTTTAAGCTATTGCCATTAGAAATCACAATAACTTTTATTTAAGTATTAATTATTTAAAAAAATAAAAGCCATTGTTATTTGTAATATCAATACATGTAAGTCACGTAAATACAACACATATTGCATTACAAATGCTGTAGGTGTCACATTTGCAAAAGTTATAACTATTGGCATTGTAAATGACAAAGCTATTAATTTCGCTATTTTCAAAATAAAAACAAATAAATAAAAAAATGTGTCATTTACAATACCAATAGCTCAAACGTTCCTAATGCGAGACCTATTGCATTGCAAATGCTTGTTATATATAGATATATTATGTTATATGCATATATACATACATACATATATTGTTATATGTATTTGCATATATATTTATAAATGTATTACTATGATGATATATTACTTGCTATGTACAATTCTGGAATTACTGCTATCTACTTTGAATCAAGCATGTGAATCTATGACAGACACCCCATTACTGGAGAAGAACATAAGTTACTTACCTGTAAACTGAGTTTCTTTAAAATTGGTGTCTTTCATAAATTCACATGCAACCCACCCACCTACCCTCAGAGGCTCCCCTCGTTTACTTGACTCTTAAGTCACTCTCGTGCTAGAAAATCTGAGGTTCTGAGCCTCTGGGCAGAAGGTTCTAGAGGGTACTAACGCCTGATTGGCTGGAGTTTGGACTACTTCTAATGACTTGGACAAGCTAATAAAGTGACAGGTTTTTTCCTATTGATTGCTATGCCACAATACTTCCTATGGAATTTTTTAGCTATGCTAGTGTTACGTCATTTATATATATATTGCTATTTTATGTACAGTGGGACTCCCACTTCGACGACAGGAAATGATTCAAGCATGTGAATCTATGAAAGACACCAATACTGGAGACTCACAGTTTACAGGTAAGTAACTTATGTTCTTAGTTATGGTAATAAGATCTTATCTTACGTTAAAAAAGGTAGAAATTTGCTGAACAACTCCATGGTGTATATTACTATGGTGTTATCAGTGATGCCATCAATGATGGAATTTTAGATGCCATCAGTGATGTAATTTAGCATGTCAGGAGTGATGTAATATGTGAGGCCATCAGCAGTGCACAGAAGGAGTTCAATTTATAGATAAGTCAATAAAATATAACTGGATATTTTCAGTGGTTTTACTTAAGACGAGCACAGTGGAAGAAGGCCTTTCTTTCACAGCTCTCAATCTCTTCATCAAGGAAAACTCCCCATGGAATGACACTCTCGGTAGCCCCCTCAGCGGTTTGTAAAGCAAAAGCAACCATCTTCATTTACACCAATGAAACTATCCTCATCCAATCAACAGATCATAACCTTGAATTATTTGAGGACGTTTTCCCTCATTTAACAAGCTGCAGATAGGAATGTATCCACTGCCACTCAAGTCCATTCCTAACCCGGCGTGCAATACGAGCTCACCTGCATCTCCAGGGGAGGCATGAGCTCCACTCTATGAATCTCCATATCATACCACATCCACATCCCACACCCAGAGCTCCTGAGTCACACTGCCATGGACATCACCACCTCCCCCTTACAAAACCTCTGAACCCCTTCATGCCTCAAGCATTGACGATGGTGGGAGGGATGCCCCCCTCCACCAAAGAATCCACTATGTGTCCGCTTACTCCGCTACCCTTGTCATATGGCTGAAATTGTTAATTTGTACTACCGAAATGATCCAGCCGATTACTGTATGACTTGTACCATGTTAAAATCCAATAAAAAATTTTTTTTTTTTTTTTTAAATGTCTCAAGCATTGACACTCTTGATGTCTGAACATATTCAGCACTCAGCCACTCAGGAACAAGTCCCTGGCACCTCCTCTCACCCCGATCTTGTGCTCCCCTCAACGCATCTCTGAGACTCCTGCCACCTCTGACTCAGCTCCCCCTATGTTAAACCCTTCTGAGCATCATTACTCCATCACCACAGGCATCAATATCCCTGCCTCCTTCCCCCTACTACAGGACCCTACAACCTACTCCTACACCTCACTACCTTCCAAACTGGATGAGATTATATGAAGCCTACAACAACTCAAGTTTGACTTACAAATTCTTATACACATCACCATTCAATCCACTAATAATCGCTGGCCATGTAGGAATTTATGATTGATTAATTATAATCAGGACCAACCCACCAACCTCCTGTTCTTGCCTCTAACACACTGCCCGATTACCATGATCTCACCCTCTTCTAAGTCCCCAGACATAAGGTGGAGAGCCCTACCCTAGCCTACCCCACCCCAATGCACCCTCTAGTCCCAGTCTCAGATTCACTATTTGACGAATATATCCATTCCCTCCTCCTACCATATAACACATCTCACTCTGAGATCATAAACAATCAGGCTCAAATCCAATCCATCCTTGCAAACCCACTCAGAAAATCTAAGCCCAAACACAGAGCCATAAACATGAACACCCATAAGCAAGTGATCCTTAATCAGACTACCCCAGCTATTGCCAAATCCCATTTGAAATGCATGCTACTTAATTATGAATCGGCTGCTAGACATGCAGGGAACCTCGCTGACCTTCTCTCTCATGACCTTGACCTCACTATCCTGATTGAAACCTGGCTATATGCTTCCTCTGCTTCTATCCTTGATATACTATTCCCGCCTAGTTATGACATCCCTAGACTATATAGATCCAGTGAACCAGGTGGAGGCATTGTATGTATTCACTGTTACAGCCTTTTCAGTCAAACAGTCACAATCCCTTGGTCTATCGTCATGTGAATACTGTTGCATCGAGACCACCTACAATAACAGATTAATATGTAAACTACACAAAATATTTATCCTCCTGCAGATAATCTTGCTTTTTTAGAACAAATTATAGAAATCATCACAACTTACTCTAATCAACAAGGCACCCAAATCTCTTTGGACTTCTACCTCCACTGGAATGATTTGAAGGACCCTATAGTTAACAGCCTAAAAACTTTCTTTCTGACCTTAACCTGACACAAATCTGTGATAGCCCCAAATACAGCAAGGATGCAACATTAGACCTAACCATCGCAATGGCTAACTCTATCCAAATGAAATCTATCCTCCCCTGTGACTGGTTGGACCACTACCGCATCACATTCCTCATCTCTGAACCCCTGAGAATAAATACCTCTCAAGTAACAATACTCAATTTTTGGAAAAGAAGCATGAGAAACATTAAGTTTAATGATTTGACATCCCTAAGTAATAACATCCTACCGCCTCCTGAAGACATGTCTGATGTCCAAGGGCCAGATGTACGACCATTCCAGACTGTGACTCGTAACTTGCGCTCAATTGCGAGTCGCTAATTGCGAGTCGCAATTTGGAATGTACAACAGAGTCAGAGAAACTGACTGCGATTCCCAATGGGGTTGCAAAATGCAAGGCTCATGAATATTAATGAGCCACTCGCAAATTGCAACTCCATTGGGAATGGCTTGCCCTCCCAGGGATGGTGGCCTGCAGGGCTCAGCAAATTTCCATATCTGGGACTGTTTGTCAACAAAGCAGTTTTTTTAAAATGCAGCCCGTTTCCTTAAAGGAAAACGGGATTTTATGTATTTTTTTTAAACAAAACGTTTTCATTGCAAGTTTTTAAGAGCAGGTAGTGGTCCCGGGGACCATGCCTCCCCTTAAAAAACATTTTTAGGGCCATTCACAAAAGGGGAGGGGTCCCCTGGGGACCCCTTCCCATTTGAGACTCCATTAACACCCTCTTGAAGAGGGCGTTAAATTGTGGGTGTTTTGCAACCCCAATTGTGGTTGCAAAACATTCATACATGGCTAGAGAGTCGCTATTAGGAAGGGAATGCCCCTTCCAAATATTGAGTTGCAAAATACTATTTTGTGAGTAGCAATTATTTGTGAGTCGCAAAATAGTGTTTGTACATGGCCATGTAGGTTTTTGTGTGCGCAAACGGGTCGCAACCCCGTTTGCATACGCAAAAACTGGTCGTACATTTGGCCCCAAGATCTTACACACCACTACACTATTTCCATGAGGAATACTCAATAACACCCTTTGAGCTTAAAAGAGTATCCACCAAAGACTCTCAACCATAGTATAATGCTAGCCTCAATATTGTAAGACACAAACTGAGACTAGCTGAATGAAGATGGAGATCCTCACCTTCCCTTGAACACCTCAAACATTTAAGATCATTGAGGAATACATATTATACATTGACCAGAAACTCAAAAGCAAATTTCTTCAGAAACCAACTTGGCCAAGCAAGAAATTGGCCAAAAAACCTATTTGAGCTTGTTAAACTTCAATCAAATGGCCTTCCCACATCTTTCCTATCTGGATCCAGTCAACCACCGAACTGCAAAGAATTTGCCTCTGTCTTCCTAATTATGAGATCCAATTTGCATATAGCAGTGGAACTCTGTCCTTTTCTTTTTAAAACTCTTTTTTATTAAAGTTATCATTACTGCAAGTATCAATAAAAACATTACAGCTCAAAGCAGATAAATCAGCTATGCGTATCATTTCCAGTGGGTCACACCTGCGTTTCTCCCCCCACTCCCTGTTCGTCAGCGATTGCATCTGCGAAGTGTCTCGACCATGCTGGTCCCATCCCCTGGATGGAGGGGGAAGCACAGATACTGCTCCTATGTACGTTCTATTTTCCCCATAACAGGTCCCACTTCTGGGGGCACCCTCTGCTTTCTTACCCTCTGCCCGGCGGCGGACATTCTGCTGCAGTGCTGAAAAAAATGACGGAGGCGCGGTTAGGACGGCTTCCTCCGCACATGCCCACTGTGACGTAGCATGATTCAGAAAAGGGGGTGGTGATGAACAGAGTGTCTGAAATAAGCAGACCACTCTTACCCAGTCCAAAGATCAGGGCTTGATCCATCACCGTTATTTAGCTCACTGCCCCATCCCAGCTCAGAACCTGGCTATATGCAAATTAGTCTGTGTCTGTCCCTGGCCCAGTGCATCATGGGAACAGGGCAGACCAAACTACCAAGCCAATTCTTCACCAGAAAGGAGACAAGCTTCCGGGGACCGGTTTCTGCCATTCCAGGCGTCGTCGGCCCGGCTTGCTTGAATCCTGATGGAGCAGTGAGCAAGGGACTCATGTCTGAGTATACCCTTCCACGCTTATGGTGGACAAAATGATTCAGAAAAGGGGGTGGTGATGAACAGAGTGTCTGAATTAAGCAGACCACTCTTACCCCGGAAGCTTGTTTCCTTCCCAGTACAAGAATTGGCTTGGTAGTTTGGTTTGCCCTGTTCCCATCATGCACCGGGACAGGAACAGACTAATTTGCATATAGCCAAGTTCTGAGCTGGGATGGTGCAGTGAGCTAAAAAACGGTGATGGATCAAGCCCTGATCTTTGGACTGGGTAAGAGTGGTCTGCTTAATTCAGGCACTCTGTTCATCACCACCCCCTTTTCTGAATCATTTTGTCCACCATAAGCGTGGAAGGGTATACTCAGATGTGAGTCCCTTGCTCATTGCACCATCAGGATTCAAGCAAGCCGGGCCGACGACGCCTGAAATGGCAGAAACCGGTCCCCGGAAGCTTGTTTCCTTCCCAGTACAAGAATTGGCTTGGTAGTTTGGTTTGCCCTGTTCCCATCATGCACTGGGACAGGAACAGACTAATTTGCATATAGCCAAGTTCTGAGCTGGGATGGTGCAGTGAGCTAAAAAAACGGTGATGGATCAAGCCCTGATCTTTGGACTGGGTAAGAGTGGTCTGCTTAATTCAGGCACTCTGTTCATCACCACCCCCTTTTCTGAATCATTTTGTCCACCATAAGCGTGGAAGGGTATACTCAGATGTGAGTCCCTTGCTCATTGCACCATCAGGATTCAAGAAAGCCGGGCCGACGACGCCTGAAATGGCAAAAACCGGTCCCCGGAAGCTTGTTTCCTTCCCAGTACAAGAATTGGCTTGGTAGTTTGGTTTGCCCTGTTCCCATCATGCACTGGGACAGGAACAGACTAATTTGCATATAGCCAAGTTCTGAGCTGGGATGGTGCAGTGAGCTAAAAAACGGTGATGGATCAAGCCCTGATCTTTGGACTGGGTATGAGTGGTCTGCTTAATTCAGGCACTCTGTTCATCACCACCTCCTTTTCTGAATCATTTTGTCCACCATAAGCGTGGAAGGGTATACTCAGATGTGAGTCCCTTGCTCATTGCACCATCAGGATTCAAGCAAGCCGGGCCGACGACGCCTGAAATGGCAGAAACCGGTCCCCGGAAGCTTGTTTCCTTCCCAGTACAAGAATTGGCTTGGTAGTTTGGTTTGCCCTGTTCCCATCATGCACTGGGACAGGAACAGACTAATTTGCATATAGCCAAGTTCTGAGCTGGGATGGTGCAGTGAGCTAAAAAACGGTGATGGATCAAGCCCTGATCTTTGGACTGGGTAAGAGTGGTCTGCTTAATTCAGGCACTCTGTTCATCACCGCCCCCTTTTCTGAATCATTTTGTCCACCATAAGCGTGGAAGGGTATACTCAGATGTGAGTCCCTTGCTCATTGCACCATCAGGATTCAAGCAAGCCGGGCCGACGACGCCTGAAATGGCAGAAACCGGTCCCCGGAAGCTTGTTTCCTTCCCAGTACAAGAATTGGCTTGGTAGTTTGGTTTGCCCTGTTCCCATCATGCACTGGGACAGGAACAGACTAATTTGCATATAGCCAAGTTCTGAGCTGGGATGGTGCAGTGAGCTAAAAAACGGTGATGGATCAAGCCCTGATCTTTGGACTGGGTAAGAGTGGTCTGCTTAATTCAGGCACTCTGTTCATCACCACCCCCTTTTCTGAATCATTTTGTCCACCATAAGCGTGGAAGGGTATACTCAGATGTGAGTCCCTTGCTCATTGCACCATCAGGATTCAAGCAAGCCGGGCCGACGACGCCTGAAATGGCAGAAACCGGTCCCCGGAAGCTTGTTTCCTTCCCAGTACAAGAATTGGCTTGGTAGTTTGGTTTGCCCTGTTCCCATCATGCACTGGGACAGGAACAGACTAATTTGCATATAGCCAAGTTCTGAGCTGGGATGGTGCAGTGAGCTAAAAAACGGTGATGGATCAAGCCCTGATCTTTGGACTGGGTATGAGTGGTCTGCTTAATTCAGGCACTCTGTTCATCACCACCTCCTTTTCTGAATCATTTTGTCCACCATAAGCGTGGAAGGGTATACTCAGATGTGAGTCCCTTGCTCATTGCACCATCAGGATTCAAGCAAGCCGGGCCGACGACGCCTGAAATGGCAGAAACCGGTCCCCGGAAGCTTGTTTCCTTCCCAGTACAAGAATTGGCTTGGTAGTTTGGTTTGCCCTGTTCCCATCATGCACTGGGACAGGAACAGACTAATTTGCATATAGCCAAGTTCTGAGCTGGGATGGTGCAGTGAGCTAAAAAACGGTGATGGATCAAGCCCTGATCTTTGGACTGGGTAAGAGTGGTCTGCTTAATTCAGGCACTCTGTTCATCACCACCCCCTTTTCTGAATCATTTTGTCCACCATAAGCGTGGAAGGGTATACTCAGATGTGAGTCCCTTGCTCATTGCACCCTCAGGATTCAAGCAAGCCGGGCCGACGACGCCTGAAATGGCAGAAACCGGTCCCCGGAAGCTTGTTTCCTTCCCAGTACAAGAATTGGCTTGGTAGTTTGGTTTGCCCTGTTCCCATCATGCACTGGGACAGGAACAGACTAATTTGCATATAGCCAAGTTCTGAGCTGGGATGGTGCAGTGAGCTAAAAAACTGTGATGGATCAAGCCCTGATCTTTGGACTGGGTAAGAGTGGTCTGCTTAATTCAGGCACTCTGTTCATCACCACCCCCTTTTCTGAATCATTTTGTCCACCATAAGCGTGGAAGGGTATACTCAGATGTGAGTCCCTTGCTCATTGCACCATCAGGATTCAAGCAAGCCGGGCCGACGACGCCTGAAATGGCAGAAACCGGTCCCCGGAAACTTGTTTCCTTCCCAGTACAAGAATTGGCTTGGTAGTTTGGTTTGCCCTGTTCCCATCATGCACTGGGACAGGAACAGACTAATTTGCATATAGCCAAGTTCTGAGCTGGGATGGTGCAGTGAGCTAAAAAACGGTGATGGATCAAGCCCTGATCTTTGGACTGGGTAAGAGTGGTCTGCTTAATTCAGGCACTCTGTTCATCACCACCCCCTTTTCTGAATCATTTTGTCCACCATAAGCGTGGAAGGGTATACTCAGATGTGAGTCCCTTGCTCATTGCACCATCAGGATTCAAGCAAGCCGGGCCGACGACGCCTGAAATGGCAGAAACCGGTCCCCGGAAGCTTGTTTCCTTCCCAGTACAAGAATTGGCTTGGTAGTTTGGTTGGCCCTGTTCCCATCATGCACTGGGACAGGAACAGACTAATTTGCATATAGCCAAGTTCTGAGCTGGGATGGTGCAGTGAGCTAAAAAACGGTGATGGATCAAGCCCTGATCTTTGGACTGGGTATGAGTGGTCTGCTTAATTCAGGCACTCTGTTCATCACCACCTCCTTTTCTGAATCATTTTGTCCACCATAAGCGTGGAAGGGTATACTCAGATGTGAGTCCCTTGCTCATTGCACCATCAGGATTCAAGCAAGCCGGGCCGACGACGCCTGAAATGGCAGAAACCGGTCCCCGGAAGCTTGTTTCCTTCCCAGTACAAGAATTGGCTTGGTAGTTTGGTTTGCCCTGTTCCCATCATGCACTGGGACAGGAACAGACTAATTTGCATATAGCCAAGTTCTGAGCTGGGATGGTGCAGTGAGCTAAAAAACGGTGATGGATCAAGCCCTGATCTTTGGACTGGGTAAGAGTGGTCTGCTTAATTCAGGCACTCTGTTCATCACCACCCCCTTTTCTGAATCATTTTGTCCACCATAAGCGTGGAAGGGTATACTCAGATGTGAGTCCCTTGCTCATTGCACCATCAGGATTCAAGCAAGCCGGGCCGACGACGCCTGAAATGGCAGAAACCGGTCCCCGGAAGCTTGTTTCCTTCCCAGTACAAGAATTGGCTTGGTAGTTTGGTTTGCCCTGTTCCCATCATGCACTGGGACAGGAACAGACTAATTTGCATATAGCCAAGTTCTGAGCTGGGATGGTGCAGTGAGCTAAAAAACGGTGATGGATCAAGCCCTGATCTTTGGACTGGGTAAGAGTGGTCTGCTTAATTCAGGCACTCTGTTCATCACCACCCCCTTTTCTGAATCATTTTGTCCACCATAAGCGTGGAAGGGTATACTCAGATGTGAGTCCCTTGCTCATTGCACCATCAGGATTCAAGCAAGCCGGGCCGACGACGCCTGAAATGGCAGAAACCGGTCCCCGGAAGCTTGTTTCCTTCCCAGTACAAGAATTGGCTTGGTAGTTTGGTTTGCCCTGTACCCATCATGCACTGGGACAGGAACAGACTAATTTGCATATAGCCAAGTTCTGAGCTGGGATGGTGCAGTGAGCTAAAAAACGGTGATGGATCAAGCCCTGATCTTTGGACTGGGTAAGAGTGGTCTGCTTAATTCAGGCACACTGTTCACCACCACCCCCTTTTCTGAATCATTTTGTCCACCATAAGCGTGGAAGGGTATACTCAGATGTGAGTCCCTTGCTCATTGCAACATCAGGATTCAAGCAAGCCGGGCCGACGACGCCTGAAATGGCAGAAACCGGTCCCCGGAAGCTTGTTTCCTTCCCAGTACAAGAATTGGCTTGGTAGTTTGGTTTGCCCTGTTCCCATCATGCACTGGGACAGGAACAGACTAATTTGCATATAGCCAAGTTCTGAGCTGGGATGGTGCAGTGAGCTAAAAAACGGTGATGGATCAAGCCCTGATCTTTGGACTGGGTAAGAGTGGTCTGCTTAATTCAGGCACTCTGTTCATCACCACCCCCTTTTCTGAATCATTTTGTCCACCATAAGCGTGGAAGGGTATACTCAGATGTGAGTCCCTTGCTCATTGCACCATCAGGATTCAAGCAAGCCGGGCCGACGACGCCTGAAATGGCAGAAACCGGTCCCCGGAAGCTTGTTTCCTTCCCAGTACAAGAATTGGCTTGGTAGTTTGGTTTGCCCTGTTCCCATCATGCACTGGGACAGGAACAGACTAATTTGCATATAGCCAAGTTCTGAGCTGGGATGGTGCAGTGAGCTAAAAAACGGTGATGGATCAAGCCCTGATCTTTGGACTGGGTAAGAGTGGTCTGCTTAATTCAGGCACTCTGTTCACCACCACCCCCTTTTCTGAATCATTTAGTCCACCATAAGCGTGGAAGGGTATACTCAGATGTGAGTCCCTTGCTCATTGCATATTCAGGATTCAAGCAAGCCGGGCCGACGACGCCTGAAATGGCAGAAACCGGTCCCCGGAAGCTTGTTTCCTTCCCAGTACAAGAATTGGCTTGGTAGTTTGGTTTGCCCTGTTCCCATCATGCACTGGGACAGGAACAGACTAATTTGCATATAGCCAAGTTCTGAGCTGGGATGGTGCAGTGAGCTAAAAAACGGTGATGGATCAAGCCCTGATCTTTGGACTGGGCAAGAGTGGTCTGCTTAATTCAGGCACTCTGTTCATCACCACCCCCTTTTCTGAATCATTTTGTCCACCATAAGCGTGGAAGGGTATACTCAGATGTGAGTCCCTTGCTCATTGCACCATCAGGATTCAAGCAAGCCGGGCCGACGACGCCTGAAATGGCAGAAACCGGTCCCCGGAAGCTTGTTTCCTTCCCAGTACAAGAAATGGCTTGGTAGTTTGGTTTGCCCTGTTCCCATCATGCACTGGGACAGGAACAGACTAATTTGCATATAGCCAAGTTCTGAGCTGGGATGGTGGAGTGAGCTAAAAAACGGTGATGGATCAAGCCCTGATCTTTGGTCTGGGTAAGAGTAGTCTGCTTAATTCAGGCACTCTGTTCATCACCACCCCCTTTTTTGAATCATTTTGTCCACCATAAGCGTGGAAGGGTATACTCAGATGTGAGTCCCTTGCTCATTGCACCATCAGGATTCAAGCAAGCTGGGCCGACGACGCCTGAAATGGCAGAAACCGGTCCCCGGAAGCTTGTTTCCTTCCCAGTACAAGAATTGGCTTGGTAGTTTGGTTTGCCCTGTTCCCATCATGCACTGGGACAGGAACAGACTAATTTGCATATAGCCAAGTTCTGAGCTGGGATGGTGCAGTGAGCTAAAAAACGGTGATGGATCAAGCCCTGATCTTTGGACTGGGTAAGAGTGGTCTGCTTAATTCAGGCACTCTGTTCATCACCACCCCCTTTTCGGAATCATTTTGTCCACCATAAGCGTGGAAGGGTATACTCAGATGTGAGTCCCTTGCTCATTGCACCATCAGGATTCAAGCAAGCCGGGCCGACGACGCCTGAAATGGCAGAAACCGGTCCCCGGAAGCTTGTTTCCTTCCCAGTACAAGAATTGGCTTGGTAGTTTGGTTTGCCCTGTTCCCATCATGCACTGGGACAGGAACAGACTAATTTGCATATAGCCAAGTTCTGAGCTGGGATGGTGCAGTGAGCTAAAAAACGGTGATGGATCAAGCCCTGATCTTTGGACTGGGTAAGAGTGGTCTGCTTAATTCAGGCACTCTGTTCATCACCACCCCCTTTTCTGAATCATTTTGTCCACCATAAGCGTGGAAGGGTATACTCAGATGTGAGTCCTTTGCTCATTGCACCATCAGGATTCAAGCAAGCCGGGCCGACGACGCCTGAAATGGCAGAAACCGGTCCCCGGAAGCTTGTTTCCTTCCCAGTACAAGAATTGGCTTGGTAGTTTGGTTTGCCCTGTTCCCATCATGCACTGGGACAGGAACAGACTAATTTGCATATAGCCAAGTTCTGAGCTGGGATGGTGCAGTGAGCTAAAAAACGGTGATGGATCAAGCCCTGATCTTTGGACTGGGTAAGAGTGGTCTGCTTAATTCAGGCACTCTGTTCATCACCACCCACTTTTCTGAATCATTTTGTCCACCATAAGCGTGGAAGGGTATATTCAGATGCGAGTCCCTTGCTCATTGCACCATCAGGATTCAAGCAAGCCGGGCCGACGACGCCTGAAATGGCAGAAACCGGTCCCCGGAAGCTTGTTTCCTTCCCAGTACAAGAATTGGCTTGGTAGTTTGGTTTGCCCTGTTCCCATCATGCACTGGGACAGGAACAGACTAATTTGCATATAGCCAAGTTCTGAGCTGGGATGGTGCAGTGAGCTAAAAAACGGTGATGGATCAAGCCCTGATCTTTGGACTGGGTAAGAGTGGTCTGCTTAATTCAGGCACTCTGTTCATCACCACCCCCTTTTCTGAATCACTGTGACGTAGCATCAAAGAGGATAGACCGCTTTTTCTGCGAACATACACCAGTCCATGTCCCGCTCCCACTCCTCGAGTATTGGCAACATGACATACCCCACTTCTGAGCAATGTTTTGTTTGCCAATTATAAAACCAATGGTGATCCTGAGTTGATCCATGCTGGTCATGTCAGTGAGCTCCCTTATATTGAGTAAAATTTAGTTGGGGTGACAGGGGGATAAAGCTTTGGTAAAGCCTGAGTGCGCTAATAATTTATATCCCCATCTGTCAAGTACCCTCAATGTATTTCCAACTAGATGGGTTTCCTGCAACAAAACAACATCTGGTGCTTGCCGCTTAATGTATAGGAGCACCACCCCCCTCTTGAGTTTGTTGACTAACCCATTGACTTTCCTATTGAGCAGTTTAAATGCTATCTTGGCTCCCCCGCCCCAGAAGCATTGACCAGAGCTGGTGCTTTTCCTCTCATAGGTGTTGGGACGTGAATGTCAGGGACAGCCCCTCTAAGTGGTCATGACATGACTTTGCTTATAGTATTTGCTATGCTTGTAAGCTGTATTATCTCTAACCCTGAAGGGAGGGACCCGATCCAAATGGGAGCGTGAGCTGTTCGCAAATACCCAAAATGTGTATGTAACTAAAACTAAGTATAACCCTGGTAACTTGCGAACTCCCCCCCACCCTGCCTCTCTGTCTGGCGGTTTTTGAACTACCCATCCCCCCAACATTGTAGAGTGCCCGTCCCCCTCCCTTCCCTGTTTCAGGGGAGATGTAGAGCCTTAGTCCCGCACTCCCAACCCCATTCTCAATAATTAGCCATGTAGCCTGGAGTCTATATGAGTAAGTTTGTTATAAATATAAACAGCCATTGTTGCTGTGGGGGCAACCAGCTCTGGCGCCGCACTGTCCAGCACAGTCCTGCAACTCCTGTTGAAGCACGTTTCTGTCACTTCTGACCATTCGATTAGTCTATGCAAATGTAGGAAGTTCGCATCTGCGTCATATTAGGTCCGTTGGACAGCTGTTTGTGGTGGAGCAGACTATGTACCCAATGATGGGTCTTTATTGGTGAGGTTCCTCTCTTCTTTGCCGGGTACAGTCAATTTCTGGGCTTTCCCCATTTGTCTCCTGTGCCTGTCGGGAATGTCTGGGTCCCCCAGTCTTTGCCATCCATCTAGCTATTCCCAGGCCGCTTCAGGCTCTGTGAAGAACCACGTTTTGTGCTCTGCCTCCACCCTGTGTTTTGCAGGAAACAGCATCGCATATGTCAGCGCTTTATCTCTGAGGGCTTTTTTGATTTTGAGGAAACTGCTTTGCTGCTTCTGCACTTTTATAGTAAAGTCTGGGAAGAATGTGATGATGATATTTTCAAATTTGAGAGGAGGGGAGTTAAAAACGTATGCTAGCATTGGCCTGGTGGGTTGACCCGATATAGATCTTCCACCCGGTACTCAGTGTGCTCTTTCAATGGAAAAGTAGTTGGAATGATTTTTAGGCTGCAAATATTTAGTGATTAACTCCTCTCCAAATAGATTGGTGGCGGGGCCCTCGACTCTCTCAGTAACCCCCAGAATTCTAACGTTGTTCCTTCTGGCCCTGCCCTTATAATCGTCCAGTTGATCTACCAGGGCCTTGCTGGTGGATTGCAGTTCACGGACTTGCTTCTCCTGGGCCTTTGTGTTGGTGGCGAGGCCCCGTGTTACTTCCCCCACCACCACCTCTTTCACTCGGTCGTCCATTTTTCCAAGGTCACTGTGTCAGGTTGGGCACTTGCACCTTCCTGGTTCTTTTGCCGGGAGAACTTGTCTAGTTTGGGCTGGTGCGAGCCATGCCCTCCTTTGTTCCACGACATGGCCCAGATTGTTGTGTTGGTGCTGGACCGTGTCACTATCCAAGGGGAGGGGCTTAAGGGTATCACCGCCACCTGCCAAGGGAAGCGTCCCAACGGGCCTGTCGGTCTTTCCCCCTCTTGGCTCTCCCACACACTAGAGTTGTCACCAGTACCTGGGCCCTTGGGTAGCAACGGTCGCAGTGGGGTTCACGCTCAAGGTCACTATGTGTTGCCAACAGCTGGATGCCCTTGTGGCTGCTAACAGGTGTTTTGGGCCTCCACACACCATTGGATACAGAAAATTCCCCGGCAGGCACCACCCTCCGGATATTCCCAGTTCAGCCCCACTTGGTCTACCCATGAAGAAGTCTGTGCTGGGATGCACCGTCAACCAGAGCAGCCACCTGCATGCCCCTGCCTTTCATATCCCGATGGGCGTCTTTCCCTGACAGCCGACGGTCTCACCTGCCCTTTCTCTGCGTTCCCCACTTCTAGCCCCTGGACGGAAGCCACAGCCTATCGGAGTCGAACAAAGGCTGCTTTTCGTCTTACAGCGGGTCTTGGCCACAAGGTCCCAGCCGTGGTTGCAGGGTCTCGGAGACCAACAGGCATACCCCAGCCGCCACTAGGTGGATCCTCGATGTCTCCTGTTTCACGTTGGGCCGCTCCTTCCGGCCGCACGGCCACACAAGCCTGTGTCTCGTCCCTTCGCACAGGCCGTGAGTCCCAGCGGGACCTGCGCTGCTCTCCGGTCTGTTCCTCCCGGGCAATCTTGGCCGGCAACGTCAAAAATCCCTGTCCGGGTTATGTGCTGGCTCACAGGTCACGCACTAGTGCCGGATTTTCAGGGGTTTAGGAGACGGGAGCCGGAGCCACGTTAGTGTGCAGCCATCTTCTCAGTCAGTTGGCCACTCCCACGGAACTCTGTCCTTTTTACCTCACTCCAGCCTTTCCCCTTCCTGAGAGATGTGCCCTCAAACCGACCGGGACATATTCTCAAAAACAAGCTTCTTGGAACTCCTTTAATACCTTTGAGGAAATTGCCATTCTCAAAATTCTATCAGATTTAAAACTCTCAAACCACTTCAATGACCTACTTCCACCCAACTTGTTCAATGAGATCAATTTGTCTATACTCTCACACTGGACCAAAAGTGTAAATGCCTCTCTATGTCAAGGCAAAGTCCCTTATTGCCTGAAGTCTGGGCAGGTCCCCTCAATCTTAAAAAAAACAATGGCAGATCACACTGACCTAAATAACTTTCGCCCCATCTCCAACATTTCCAACTCTGGTGAAGCTCCTTGATAAAAATGTACACATCCAAATTTGTAACCCCACTGAACAATTCCATCTTCTTGACTGATTCCAATCTGGTTTCCGCCCAGGACATACCACTGAATTGGCCCTTACAAACATAATAGATGATGCACTATAAATCTTGGGGCAAACGTAATCATGCCTACTAATCCTTCTTGACGTTTCTTCTCCATTTGATATGGTTAAGCATGACTACCTACTAGACCTATTGGAACAAACACAGTATGGGATTTTCAGGTTCACCTCATTTCTCCAAAACAGAACTCGAAAAGTCCCTGTCGTAAGACTGCTCTGGTCACACTAGGTGTCTCACAGTGTTCCTCCCTCTCATCCACTCTCCTTAATTTACTCATGGAGACACTAACGGAAATTCTGAGTGTTACCAACATCCAATATCACATGTACCCTGATGATATCCAAGAGGAAAGTCCATGAGGAAAGTCTCCTCTCCTGAAAACATCATATCCCTCAATACTACAAAATATTCAAAATCGACTTTCAGGCAACCACCTCAAACTTAAACCTCTAAAAACTGAATTCCTCCTAATCACCCCACTCAATCAGGAACCCATTGTTAATGAATGGATGAAGCAATAAACAGCTTTCAATTGCTTACCACAATCAATCAATTAGGGATTTGTTAAGCGCAGTACTCACCCGAGAGGGTCTCAAGGTGCTGGAGAGGGGTTTGTGCGCAGCTGCGACTCATCTGAAGAGCTAGGTCTTCAGGCTCTTCCTGAAGGCTTGCAGTGTGGGGGTTTGTCTGATGCTGGGATGGAATACGTTCCAGGTATTGGCTGCGATGTGGGATGCATGGGATTTCAGTTAGGGCAAGATCGGCGGATCAAAGGCTTCTCTTGGTTGCGTAGAAGATTCTTTTGTCGAGGTACTGGGGTCCGAAGTTGTAGAGGAACTTGTAGGCTTGGGTGAGGAGCTTGAAGGTCGCTCTCTTTTCGACGGGAAGCCAGTGGAGTTCTTGTAGGTATTGGGTGATGCGGTGTTGTCGTAGGATGACGAGGACCAGTCTAGCTGCGGCGTTTTGGGTAAATCTGGAGTTTGAGGAGTGGAGATTTGTTTATTCTGGCATTGTCGGCATTCCCATAGTTCAGTCTGCTGGTTATGAGTGTGTGGGTGCTGATCCTTCTGGATTCAGGGGGATCCATTTGAAGGTCTTGCGAAGGATGCGGAGGTTGTTGAAGCATGTGGAGGACACGGCGTTGCTGAGGTTGCGAGCATAGTCTGTGGGTGTGGGAGGTTCGCCGAGAGTGGTGGGCTACCAGGTGTTGTCCCATGCTGAGGGGGTGGATTCGAGGATGAAGACTTCCGTTTCGTCTTGGTTGAGCTTTAGGCAGCTGTTGCTCATCCAGGAGGTGACATCTTTCATACCTTCATGGAAGCTGTGTCTGGTGATGTCAGATTTGTTGGTGAGGACGAGGATGAGCTAGGTGTTGTCAGCGTAGGATACTATGCTGAGTCCGTGTTTTCTGACAATGGTGGCAAGAGGGGCCATGTAAATGTTGAAGAGCGTGGGGCTGAGTGAGGATCCTTGGGGTACTCCGCAGCTGACTTCTAAGGGTTCGGAGAGGAAGGTTGGGAGTCTGAATATTTGGGTTTGGCCGGTGAGGAAGGAGCGAATCCAGTCGAGGGCGGCTCCCCTGATGCCGGTGTCTTGGAGTCTGGCAGTAAGTGTGCGGTGGGAGACGGTGTTGAGGGCTTCTGAGAGGTTTAGTTGGGTGAGGGCTGCCATGCGGAGGATGCGGATGTTGTTTGTGATAGCTAGAAAGGCGAGCTTGGTGCTGTGGTTGCTGCGGGATCTGGATTGGGAAGAGTCGAGTTGGCTTCTATGAAGTTGGTGAGCTGGTTGTTGGTGATCTTCTTGGTGACTTTCGCTGCGAAGGGGAGTAGAGAGATGGGTCGGTAGTTCTTGAGGTCCGTTGGGTCTGGGGTGGGCTTCTTGAGGAGGGGCTTGACCTACCGTGAACAAGAACCCTGTATTCGAAACGCCTAGGTGGAAAGAGAAGGAGATCTGAATAAAGACATTCACACGTTGCCAAGGAAGAGTGCTGTGTAAAGAATTCTTTTTGCTGAAAAAAAATGTATATATATGCGAGAACTCCGTCTCAAACATCTGGACAGACGAAAACGGACACAAACTTATGCGCGCAAATGGTATTTATTTAATCCATTGAAGCACCACGCACCGCCATGACGCGTTTCGGCCCCAGAAAGGCCTTAATCACATGACACTGTCAGTGAAAGCCAACAAATTTAAAGTGCAAGTAGTAACCATCACGTGACCATCGAGCCAATAGACATAGAAAACATCTGACAATACATTGATGCATGAAATGCATTATGGTCAACTGTTATTCTGATAGTAATACATTAAATCAAAATTGGCATGTCATTTAGTTTAGACGGATGTGCAAAGAATGCAATAGTGCTAATTCAGCGTGTGCAAAATAGGCAAATTGAAATTATCCCCTTATTGGGGCTGAACGCACAAGTGGCATATAATACCTGGGTAAAGTCACAAAAGTGCAAAGTGCATTATTGAAACCCCATACCCAACCGGTAAAACAGATATCAAGAGTGTTGCCTCTGAAAAGCTGTGCAACATACTGGCAATACTGCAAAACAATTCAGCCCAATGCAATTTTTCCAATTGCCATATATGTATGCTAAAAAGAAGTAGAGAACTCTGGGTAGTTCTCAAATTTAGGTGAAAAGCAGCTCTTATATAGAGCACCCTCAACACCAGCGCCACTCCAAATTTGCTCACCTCAACTGTCTGCTTTTCTATCAAAGTCTTTAAGCATTGGATTAGCACAGTGCCATCCACACGGAGATAGAAAGGGACAAAGTCTTTTACCATATATATATTTACATTTGATAACTTCTTATAATATTTTTTATACTGCTCTAGGAATTGTAAGAAATATATCATTACAAATAGCGTAATGTAACAACAGTTTAGTCACAAAAGACCAAACCTCTCCACACATTCACAAGTGATTATTTAACTTGTTAGAAAAGTGTTAAAAATTCCAAAATGTATCAGCGTGAAAATTCACGCGAGTCTGTCCTCGTTGCCACTCGAGCCCATGATATGAAAGGGCGATTGACATTGATGATACAGAACTATGTGAACAAGGCCGCTGTGATGGCTGAAACGCGTCATGGCTGACGTGCTTGAAATAAAGTAAAGAATGAAGAATCGCATCTGAGGTTGGCTCCATTTGAGTATTGAAATATGCCAAGCGTTTGATTGATATATATATATATATATATATACTGTCTAAAGAAAACTCGTGAAAGCGAATAGGGTTCAGCGGAGCGCTGCCGAAAGACTGGACTCAGTGTGGGTCTCAGACATACACGACAAGGGTGGTGTGGTGAGCAACGGTGAACTCCCGAAAACAACTAGAACATAGAAATTATGAGCATCACCCACTGGAGGGACTGAAAGCAATGTTTGCATAACACACCACAAGCACCACTATGCAATGCGCTTACCAGAACTGGAGGCTTGTGAACTATAAAACGTGCAAGGTGGTGTGTAGATGCTTAAGGGCGGCACCTTCGAAAAAGGTCAAAGTTCTGACCGAAACGCGTCAGGTTGCCCAAAGAAATTCATGAAAATAAAGGGAATTTAAACTTCATCAGAGGAGTGCGGTCCGTTTCTTTCTGTGAGGGGAGAGTGGAGAAGACATATTCCGGCTTGGTTCTGCCGAGAACAATGCACCGCCTGTGAAGTGCGCCAAAGCTGCCCGAAATTGAACCGTCTAAAGAAAACTCGTGAAAGCGAATAGGGTTCAGCGGAGCGCTGCCGAAAGACTGGACTCGGCGTGGGTCTCACACATAGACGACAAGGGTGGTGTGGTGAGCAACGGTGAACTCCCGAAAACAACTTGTACATAGAAATTATGAGCATCACACACTGGAGGGACTAAAAGCAATGTTTGCATAACACACCACAAGTACCACTATGCAATGCGCTTACCGGAACTGGAGGCTTGTGAACTATAAAACGTGCAAGGTGGTGTGTAGATGCTTACGGGCGGCACCTTCGAAAAAGGTCAAAGTTCTGACTGAAATGCGTCAGGTTGCCCAAAGAAATTCATGAAAATAAAGGGAATTTAAACTTCATCAGAGGAGTGCGGTTCGTTTCTTTCCGTGAGGGGAGAGTGGAGAAGATATATTCCGGCTTGGTTCTGCCGAGAACAATGCATCGCCCGTGAAGTGCGCCAAAGCTGCCCGAAATTGAACCGTCTAAAGAAAACTCGTGAAAGCAAATAGGGTTCAGCTGAGCGCTGCCGAAAGACTGGACTCGGTGTGGGTCTCACACACACACGACAAGGGTGGTGTGGTGAGCAACGGTGATCTCCCGAAAACAACTTGAACATAGAAATTATGAGCATCACCCACTGGAGGGACTAAAAGCAATGTTTGCATAACACACCACAAGTACCACTATGCAATGCGCTTACCGGAACTGGAGGCTTGTGAACTATAAAACGTGCTAGGTGGTGTGTAGATGCTTAAGGGCGGCACCTTCGAAAAAGGTCAAAGTTCTGACCGAAACGCGTCAGGTTGCCCAAAGAAATTCATGAAAATAAAAAGAATTTAAACTTCATCAGAGGAGTGCGGTTCGTTTCTTTCCGTGAGGGGAGAGTGGAGAAGATATATATATATATATATATATATATATATATATATATATATATATATATATATATATATATATATATATATATATATATATATATATATACCTATTACCTACTTTCGGTCATCAGCAGGTAGTTATAGTTAGGACCTAGTTTCCATAGGAAAAGCATTTTTTTCACTTAGCTATAACTTTGGCGTCGTTTGACCAATCTTCATGGACTTTTTCAAACAAAGTGTCATGGTAGGTTCTGTGTGTCATGGAAAGTTTGGGGGTGATCCGTGCAGTGGGGCCTGAGAAATTAGGTCATGAAATAAGGGTGCATTTGTAATGTTAATTCACATAGGAACCTTTAGCCACAGCTACAAACCGAACCTCTGAATGGACTTACATCAAATTTGGTAGGAAGGTATCTGCTGGTGTAAATTCGTTCAGTAGTTGTTGAGAAATGTACATTTTAAATTATAGTGATATCTCTGATCCCGAAGTCTGCGCCAACTAAGTCAAGCTTGTGCAGGGAAATGCACTGCTCTGATTGGCTGTCAACACGTCAACCAGAAAGTGTTGGTAGCCACCTTGGGACTCGGCTTCACTGCTTCCCAGAAACAAAAAGTCAAAATAAAGAAATGGGGGCAGGGTAGGAATAACCTGACCCCAAGCCATGGTCTTGGAGTCCCACTGTGATCCACCCATAGCATAAAAGCATTAAAAAAAATTGCGGCAAATTTACTGCAATACTTTTTTTAAAGCAAGCGCAGACTCCTGCGCTCGATTTAAAATAACCCCCGGGTGGGGCAGGTCCTGGGAGCATATGATCTATATAGTAGGGGGGGGCGCATGTGCCCCACTCCTAAAGCTTAATAATGCCCTGGGAAACACCACTTCCCCGGGGCTATTGTTATTATTAATGCAGACGGGCCCACTTCACCCCCAACAGCCCCAGGTACTGACACCTCCCCTGGGCTACTGTGTCTCATGTGGGGGGGGGGCTTGCATATCCCCCCTGCCGCGGACACCGCCACCTCCCCGGGTCTAACTGTAACAATATGGGAGCGCTTCACATAACCAACCATGCCCCGGGTAAGACCACCTCCCTAGGGTATGTGCATATTTTAAAAAATGCAAGGGAGTCCCTAAGGCATCCCCCGTAGCCCCGGGGACCTCCACCTCCCTGGGGCTAAAATTAATAAATAATTACGAGTGGGGGGGATCTGGCCCCCTCACGCAGCCCTGGGGACCACCACCTCCCCGGGGCACTCTCTGTTGCGGACCCCCGACCCCGGGCAGCACCACCTCCCCAGGTCTATCTATATACAAGATAGAAGGGGGGTGCGCGGCTCCCCTCCTAGAGCGATACATGGCCCTGGGGACTTACACCCCCCAGAGACAGCTCCAGCAATGTTACGGGGTGCCCACCCCCCTGAACATTGCAGTTTGCTATGGAATCCGGCCACGCCTTAGCAAACAGTGTGATCTACTTCGAGCAAGCCAGGGCATTATGCTCTCGCTTGCTCAAAGCGGAGAACACTTTGCTTTTTACACCCAGGTAGCTGCATGTTAACAGCTCCTTAGATGTAAAAAGCAAAGCTGGCTCCTGCAGGAGGCGGCAGCAGGCCGGGACTGCGGGGGCCTTCAGGCTCGCTCCGTGGTCCACAACAAGATGGCCGTGCCCCAGGGGATGGGATCCATGTGGCCCAAATCGGCCTGGAGAGGGGGGCCGTGCGGCCCCCCTTCCCTTTAAAAAAAAAATATATAAAGTCCTGGCCCCGGGGAATGGGGTCCCTGGGGCCGAAATTTGCTCAGGGAAGGGGACCGTGCAACCCCCTCCTATTTTTCAAATAAAAAAACAGTCAGGCCATGGTGGATGGGGTCCCCGAGGCCCAAAATGGTTTAAGGAAGAGGGGCACCGCAGCTCCCCTTCCTGAAAAATAGCAAAAATAATTTTACAAAAAACTGGCAAATCGCCGAGACCCCGTCCCCCTTCTCCACTACTCTGAAAACACTACTCCTGGCGTGCTTCTGGTAGGAGTATGAAGTCCCCTTGGCTGCTGAGGGTCCTTAGGGGCCAAGAAGACCTTCTGTTACCTCCAGTTGGACCCCACTTTGGGATTGCACGGTGGCCGGTGGTCAGCCCCTTTCTCCACAACTCTGCAAACATGCCTCTTGGCGCACTGCTGGTGCTGGATGTGGTCCCCTTGCTGCCTGAGGGCCTCAGAACTAAAGTTGACTTCATCCCCCAAGCAGCAGTGCACCAGGAGGCGTGTTTGCAGAGTTCTGGAGAAAGAGGGTGTGGCCTTTGACAGCCTCTCAGCAATCCAGCTGTGTAGGACTTACTGGAGGTAACAGGAGGGCAAGTTGGCCCCCAAGGACCCTCAAGAGCTAAGGGGACGTCATCCCCCAACTAGTTGTGCTCCAGGAGGCGAATTTGCAGAATGGTGGAGAAAGGAGGTGGGGCCACCAAAAACCTCTCAGCAAACCCACTGTGTGGACTTGCTGGAGGTAACAGTAGGGGTAGTTGTCCCCAAGGACCCTTAATAGACAAAGGGACTTCATCCCCCTACTAGTAGTGTGCCACAAGGTGCGTTTGCAGAGTGGCGGAGAATGGGGGCGTGGCCTCCTACAATATGTCAGCAATCCCTCTTTGTGGGGCTTACTGGAGGTAATAGGAGGGGTAGTTGGGCCTCAAGGACGTTCTTGGGGCCAACTACCCCTCCTGTTACCGCCAGTAGGTCACACACAGCGGAATTGGTAAGAGGTGTTCCGAGGACACAACCCTTTTCTCCACTACTCTGCAAACGCGGCTCGTGGTGCACTGCTGATTGGGGGGTGAAGTACACATTTACTCCGGAGGGACCTTGGGGGCCAAGAAGCCCTCCTGCTACCTCCCGTAAGTCCTACACAGCTGGATTCCTAAGAGCAGGCTGAAGGTCCAGCCCCCTTTCTCTGCCACTCTGCAAACATGATTACTAGTATTTAAAATATCAAAATTCACTGAAAAAACCAAAGGTTACAGGAACGTTATAGTTAGGAAATAAAATTTAAAAAACCTTAGAAATGTACTGAAAAATAACAATGGTTATAGGGACGTTATAGTTAGGGTCAAATTTCACTCGTACTAAACCAGTGAAATCCGGCAGCTATAGTTACCTGAGCTAACTATTACTTATGCCCATACAATGCACTGCTTAAGACCTCATATATTACATTACTCATGACATGGTCAGTAACATCACTGATGATATCACTGGTGACATCTCAAATGACCACTCATAACATCATATGTGACAAAGATATTTTAATAATCTTTTACTCTTTTTACGAGTTTTAAACAATTTAATATTTCTAAAAACCTGCTCTATGCACTTACTTGCTCGCAGCCATCAGCGTGCACTTTACTTGCCAGCAGAATCAACTCTCTGGTCCGCCCCTGGGCTCTTCCCGATTGTTGTGGAGAGAGTTGATCCGTTTATGATAGCGCGTTATCTACTTCTGGCTGACCGCCATTTTGTGAGGAGGTGATGGTCTAACCTATTGTGGCTCAGCAGCCCACTACATATGATGTGCGAAATCCGGGCGCGCAGCGGACGAGGAAAGTAAGCACTGCGCCGCTTGTGTTTGCCTTTGTTTGTTCAGTCAGTTCAGAGGAGCATTCTAATTGAGCATCAGGTGGGACCACGGGGGAAAGATATTTTAACAATCTTTTACTGTTTTTACGAGTTTTATATACTTTAATGTTTCTAAAAACCTGCTCTGTGCACTTACTTGCTCGCAGCCATCAGCGTGCTCTTTACTTGGCAGCAGAATCAACTCTCCGGTGCGCCGACGGATTCTTTTCCGCTTGTTGCGGGGAGAGTTGATCCATTTATTATAGCATGTGATCTACTTCCGGCTGACCGCCATTTTGTGAGGGAGTGACGGTCTAGCCTATTGTGGCTCAGGAGCCAACTACAAAACATGGGTGCAATCCGGGCATGTGGGGGACGCGCGCAACGGGCGTGCTAAAAGCAAGCCCGTCAGGGCTCGGATCGCACTCACCACTGGCCATGCTGCTGGTTTTGTGCCAGAAAACTCAAGTCTGAAGCCTAAAACACATTACAGCTGAAACACTCTTACTGAACTACAATGGGTAGGTAAGATGTGTACCGGACCGCGCATTGAGCTTTACCAAGCTCAGAGCGGAGGGCAATGCATGAATCAGCCACCCAAACCCACATTGTTAATAAGGCCAACCTCAGAGGAGTATCATGTGTTCTTATTAATCAAGAACGCTATCGCGTTTCGAGAGCTCATGGAGTCCAAACAGATAGAAATAGCTTTTGTCACAGAGACCTGGGCAGACGCCTCTTTGGAACTGGATCTATTATTGGCCTTACCTGTAGGGTACAAAATTCACAAAATAGACAGGCAAGGGAAGAAAGGCGGGGCCATTGCCCTTATTCTCAAATCCAGCTTCAAGTCCTGTATTAAAGTCAATATGGATAATAAGGACTGCAAAGCATTTGATTTTAAAATTGAATTGCTTGACCAACAGTCTTTTAATGGAATTTTACTCTATCACCCGCCCAAATCTACGGTTGCTTTTTTAGACAATTTAGGCACTTTGTTGACTCACAAAGCGGAACACCCCAACTTCACTATGCTAGGAGATTTTAATTTCCATTTAGAAAAATTTGCTGAGCCTGATACTAAAGCACTTTTAGTTCAAAATTGATAGCGCAGAGATGTGCCAACTTGTGAAGAGCTCAACCAACAATGTTGGACACTGCTTAGATGGTATTTTCTCAGATAATCCCCTGCTAAGTTGGGCCGGAGTTCTGCCCTTGGTCTAGTCAGATTATAAGGTGATCCTATTTGACAAATCAATGCCGCAAAAAAATCATCTTAAAGCCCCCAGAGAACTCTATGTCAGTCGCCCCTGGAAGAAAGTAGAGGCTAGTTCTCTAAATACTATTCTGTTTAAAACTCTGCCTAATCTGTCCTCTGATTCTGATCAAGCCGTAGCTCAATACCACTCTTGGCTTGACTCTGCTACGACACAATTAGCGCCCCCCAAACAGCGTCTTCAATCCAGAAGAACATCATCAAAACCATGGTTTAAAGACACATTGAAAGCACAGAAACAACTATGTCGCAAATCAGAGAGAAAGTGGAGACTTGAAGATAATGCAACTACTTGAATGGAATATAAGTCATCTCGCCAAACCTAAAAGAAACGTATTATCATGGAAAAGGCCTTATACTTTTCTGCAGAAATCATGGTGCGGCCAACAGTTGTCCTGAAGCCTTGTTCACTACAGTAAAGAAACTAGCACAGTTGCCATCTGCACCTGATATTAGTATTAGTCAAGAATTCTGCAACGCATCAGCAGAATCCTTTCAATACAAGGTCAAGTCTGTCTTTGACTTGTTTATACAGCAGAATAATTGCCCGGTTTTAACATCGGTCGAGCTTAACATGATTCAATCAGCCTTTTCTGTTAAAATACAAGATCCCTCTACCCTTTCCTCTTTTAATACCTTGACAGTTGAACAAACCTCTAAACTCATTGCTGCTACTAAATCTGGCTCGCCATCAGATCCATGGCCTCCATAAATTCTGCATATTTCACCAGAAATTATAGCCATTTCTTTAACTGAGATTTTTAATTCAATGTTTACGACAGGAATTTTTCCAACGGAATGGGAGAAAGCCTCCATACTTCCATTATTAAAGAAACCCAATCTGGATGCTAAGGAGACTCTCAATTACAGACCGATCTCAAGACTTCAGTTTCCCGCAAAAGTAATCGAAAAAGCGATAAACATCTAACTCTCTGTCTTTATCAATGACAATTCTATTCTGGATCCCTCCCAGTTTGGATTTCGTGCTCAAAACAGAGTTAGCTCTCAACACTGCATGCTGATACTAGACACTGGGGGGAACGCAGCTCTGATCGTCCTGGGCCTGTCAGCAGCCTTTGATACTGTCAATGATGGGCAGCTGCGGGACCAGTTGAGCTCCTTCGGGATCAGGGCTAATGCGCTGTCTCTATTAAGCTCCTTTTTGTCTGAGTGGTCTCAGGAAGTGGTTTTGAGGAACATGGTGTCATACCCCTTTACGCTGCCTTGTGGGGTCTCCCAGGCCTCTTCCCTGACCCCAACGCTCTTTAACCTCTATGTCACCCCTCTTGCAAAGCTAGTAAGAAGCTACGGTTTGGCCCTTGTGTCGTACACGGACAATACTTAGATCGTCGTCTCAGTGAGCACTTCTGCCAACCAGACAACTACCAGGTTTTGCAACTGTATGAGCCACATTGCAAATTGGATGTCAGAAAACTGTCTAAATTTGAACTCTTCTAAGATTGAAGTTTTGCTGCTGGGGAACAATCCTTCATTTTGGACAAGCTGCTGGTGGCCGGTCCAATTGGGCCCCTTGCCCAAACCAGTGCCTAAAGCCAAAAACCTGGGTGTCATTTTGACACCAAGCTGTCCTTTGAAGCACAAATCAACTTGGCCACTTCTGCATGTTTCTTTATCTTCAAAATTTTGAGAAAATCCTTCATGCAATACCTATGGATCTAAGATAGACGGTGGTTTCAGTGCTGATTTCCTGAAGATTGAATTACTGTAATGTCCTCTTTTCCAGTGCTCCACAGCGCGGCTCAGAATGCAGCAGTAAGATTACTGTTGGGCATTTCTAAATTTGACTCAGTCTCTTCAGCTTTAGTCCGGCTCCACTGGCTACCAGTAGCCAAGAGGATTCAATTTAAATCATTATGTATCCCCTTTAAATCTCTTAACAAAATGGGGCCATCACAGCTGACAAAATTCCTTCAGCCATACACTCCTGCCAGAGCCCTCAAACCGCTGAACTGGGAAACCTAATCATTCCTAGAGTTAGCAGAGTTAGATGGGGCGGTAAGAGCTTCACGGCCACAACGGCCAGCCTTTGGAACTTCTTGCCTACCATGTTGAAAAAAGAACCCAGTCTTTTTAAATTCAGGAAGGGCTTTAAAACTTGGTTGTTTACGGTTTAATTGTTTACTTATCTGTTTGTACTGATTGAATCAAAGGCAGCGCCTAGACACCCCAGGGTATTTGTTGCGCTTTATGCATTCTCATCATCATCATCATCACTGATGACATCATCCACAGAACCACTCACACCCCATACAACCTTTGAACGCCCACTCACACACCTGTACAACAACTGACATACCCATTCACAGACCTATAACAGTACTCAGACACCTGCTCACTCCTCCATAGAGCCACTCACACACCCACTCTCTCACTCATACAACAACTCACACAACCATTCACTCACACATACAGCCACTCATACAACCAGTTACCCACCCATATGGCCAGCCACATAACCACACACTCACCTATAGAGCTACTCACACATCCACTTATTTAGCTACTCACACATCCACTTATTTACCTACAGTCACACACCGACTCAATCACCTAATCAGCCTTGCAACACAGCCACTCACTGACCCATTGAATCACTCATACTCACTCACACAACCAAATACCTGTTCACTCATCCATACAATCACTCACACATTCCTGTATTCACACATACAACAATTCACACAGCCACTCACTGTCCAATACAGTCACTCACACACGGAGTCAATTAACGAAACACCTACTCAAACAATTACTTACTCACCCATACAGCCACTTACGCATTCAGTCACTTACTCATACAGCCATTCAGACATCTACTTACTCACCCATACAGTCACTACACACCCATTTACACACTGATAAAGTCACTTACACCATAACTCGCCCACCATACATCCACTGGCACACCTACTCACTCACCAGTAGAGCCACTCACACAGCATCTCACTCACCCACACAGCTACTTTCACAACCACTTATACATCCACTCACACACCCATGAGCACAAGGATACATACAGTCACACAGCCACTCACATGATAAATATTAAAAGTAGAACCACTCATTAGTAGTACACCTAGTATACTACTTTAAGTGTTATAATACATTAGGATATATGTTGAACAATCATGAACTCTTACAAAATACTTACACTCATTGGATGGTGTCATTGGTGATGCCATCAGTGATATCATTTGAGATGTCATCAGTGATGTCACTGACCCTCTTTGGGCACATGGCTATCTCCACCCCCATTCCACCTACCTTTACCTTGTATTTCCCGAGTTACTGTTTTGTAGTTTATTTATTTACTGGTCCTACCTCCTTTTGGACCAAGCCCTTGAAAGCCGACTATTGCACTCACTACACCATGAGGCCTTCGGAAATAGCAGCCATGGCCAAGGTGTTCTCACCTGAATGCCAATACCAACATCAGCCACTCTCATCAGAGTAGATACGCTACATAGATACGCACCCACCGACGCACTTGAGATGCTGAGCAGCCTCATCTTTCAATAATGCCACACCACGCCCGCTTGAAAGACGAATTCAACCGACACTCTACCTTGCGATTTACACGTGTCATAGTGGGCTCTACCTCACCTGAAGACGTTGATGAGTGTTAGCATGGCTCTGGGACTCTGTGCTAGCCTACAAAATGAGAAAAGCCCCATAGACCCATACTTTTACAGTACTGAATGATTGTACAGCAATGTAGCAGATTAACCCCTTGACCGTGGCGAAAATTCCGCCGCGGTGCGGGTGATTTATGGCGTGGGCGTGGTTCGGACGGCCCCCGGCCGTCCTCCGCACACGCCCACCGTGACGTCGGACGGCCGGCATGGAAGGGGTAAATATACGCCGCCGAACCCCAGGGTTGTCGGCCGTGAGTCTGTGTTCCTTTGATACGCTTGATGTAATACTCATTACTCGCGGCTGGCCCAGCTGGGTTGTAAGCTGAATGCTGTGTAACATACATGTTGAATACCAACGGTCTTAAAAATAAAAAAATAAATCAGTGATGTCACTGACCATTTCATGAGTGATGTAATATGTGAGTTCATAAGCAGTGCATTGCAGGGACATAAGTTATGATTAGCTCAGGTAACTATAACTACTACATTTCACTGGTTTTGTACAAGTGAAATCTGACCCTAACTATAACGTCCCTGTAACCTTTAGTTTTTCAGTGAATTTCTAAGGTTTTTTTATTTTCATTTCCTAACTATAACGCCCTTGTAACTTTTGTTTTTTTCTGTGAATTTCTAAGATTTTTTTTATTCTATTTCCTAACTATAATCTCCCTGTAACCTTTGTTTTTTTCAGTGAATATATATATATATATATATATATATATATATATAAATATATATATATATATATATATATATAACACAGTAGCATATGCAACTGTGTAGTTATAGAGTTTCCTCGGAAGGTCAAGTTATGCTTTACATGAATCTGTGTCGTTTGGTACTTACTTTCATATTTCAATTACTGTACTGTTTTGTAGAGTACTTTAAACAGCAGTAGGTCGGATCCTGTCAGAGATGTTATTTGAGATGTCATCAGTGATGTCATCAATGATGTAATCAAACTTGTCATGAGTGCAAACTGTGAGTTTGGGGGGTGGGGGCTCAGAATCAGAGCCATCATCTTCGAAACCACTGTGTGGAATGTCTGTAATGCAAAGAGTGCCCGATGGATTCTAACTTGTACTTACTAAGGTTCTACTAGATAGCACCATGATCCTTCCTTGGTAACCAGGTAATTGAAACGCCACCTTCCACAATCACAGCGCTCCAAAAGCCCCAGTAACCAATAGCGGCTCATTATATGTGCAACTAAACGGTTCCTTCATCTGCAAAGCAAAACGTTACTCCTTTGTCATCAAAAATGTTTTCCCTCTGGCAGGGAAAGCATTGGGTACTGTTAACTCATATACATCTGTTGGTTGCACAATATTAACCCGAAATGTGGACAGGTACCGGGCGCACCCCCAGATTCAGAAGCGGCCTGTGGGTGGGGTCAGGCACGCAACGCCCACTGGCCTCAAAGGGCTTCAGCGCCCCGTTGTGTGTGTCAGCCCGGGCTGAGACAGCTTCCAGGGCTGGCGACAGTCTTATTGCAGCCGCACCTGAGTACTTCACAGGTCTTTAAAAGACCATTTACTTGTTAACGAGGCTTTTTGTTTTTCACCTCTTCTTAGAGCCCCGACATCTCCACCCTGCCTACTGCTGGAAGAATTACCCCCCCCCCCGAAATTTTTATTAGCCCCCACCCCCACAAAATATGGCTCTAGTTGCGCCTCTGTCGGAGGTGACCTGCTACTGAAGGAGCCCACTAATGTAGACAGGTAGAGGGCGCACCCCCAGATTCAGTAGTGGCCCGAAGACCCCTCGGGGGGGGGTGACCTGCAGCTGTCTCCTGGGCACTGAAGAGCCGGCGGCTGCCCCTCTATTCTGCTGACAGCAGCCCCCTCATGTGGCCAGGTACAGGGCGCACCCCCAGATTCAGAAGCGGCCCGTGGGTGGTGGGCAGGCACGCAACGCCCATTGGCCTCAAAGGGCTTCAGCACCCCGTTGTGTGTGTCAGCCCGGGCTGAGACAGCTTCCAGGGCTGGCGACAGTCTTATTACAGCCGCACCTGAGTACTTCACAGGTCTTTAAAAGACCATTTACTTGTTAACGAGGCTTTTTGTTTTTCACCTCTTCTTAGAGCCCCGACATCTCCACCCTGCCTACTGCTGGAAGAATTACCCCCCCCCCGAAATTTTTATTAGCCCCCACCCCCACAAAATATGGCTCTAGTTGCGCCTCTGTCGGAGGTGACCTGCTACTGAAGGAGCCCACTAATGTAGACAGGTAGAGGGCGCACCCCCAGATTCAGTAGTGGCCCGAAGACCCCTCTGGGGGGGGGGTGACCTGCAGCTGTCTCCTGGGCACTGAAGAGCCGGCGGCTGCCCCTCTATTCTGCTGACAGCAGCCCCCTCATGTGGCCAGGTACAGGGCGCAGCCCCAGATTCAGCAGTGGCCAAAGGCCCCTCTAGGGGTGACCTGCAGCTGGCTCCTGGGCACTGAAGAGCCACCGGCTGCGTCTTTGACCTGCAGACATGAACCCCTGATTCAGCAGCGGCCCGAAGAAGACCCCTCTCGGGGCTGACCTGCAGCTGGCTCTTGGCTGCGCCTCAGCCCCGCTGTCATTCAGGCAAGGTGAAATAATGCAAAGTTTACCCTGTGGTGTGCTGGACCGACACCCTACCCCCTTCCCCCAACCCCCCCACCCCCCGCACAGGAGAAGCGGGCGGCTTTATTACCGCCAACCCAGGCTTCAGCAGGCACAGCTGCTGAGCGAGGAGGAGGAGGCACATACAACGAGGGAGGGCTGGGAGAGGGAGCCAGGGCCCCCCAGGACAGGCTGAGAACAGCAGCAACCACTGCTACTGCCTGCAGTGTCCGAGGGGTGCCTACGCTGACTGCTGCAGACTTGCAGAGTGCATCTACCTGCCCAGGCGTGCGCTGACTGCTGCAGAGTGCATCTGCCTGACGGGTGCCTGCGCTGACCGCTGCAGAGTGCCTGTGCCCCGGGCGTGCATGGACTGACTGCTGCAGTGTGTATCTGCCTGAGGGGTGCCTAACCTGACTGCAGCCGAGTGCATCTGCGGCTCAGACGTGCCTGAGCTGACTGCACATCCTGACCTCACTGCTGCAACCTGTACCCGCCACAGCGGTGCCTACCTGAACCGTTGCGGACTTTATCTGCCCCTGACGTGCCAACCCTGACTGCTGGAATCTACCAGCCACAGGCGTGTCTGGCTTGACTGCTGGTGGAGCTGTCACGGGGCTGCTCTGCCCATGACTGCAGCCTGGACCTGCCCCAGAGTCCCTGAGTGCCGCTAGCTGGAGCTTCTCCAGTGCCATCTGTGCCAGGCGTGCCAGCCCAGCTAACTAATTGAAGCGCCTGTCTCCCGCGCCCAGACCTGTGATTACTACCTGTGACCGCAACGGAGACTCCCCGGGTCACCTTTCCTGCCTGCGTCGAGGGGTCCTGGCCCGGGGCTACCTTGGCTGACTGCCCCTAGCGGCACAGGGTGCCCATCCCCTGCTTCAGGTGTGCCTGTCCTGCCTCGGGGTGACTGCTCTGAATTGCTGCCCGTACCCGCCCCGTTTGAGACGCCCTCTGCTTTGTTCCTGTTCTGCCTCCCGCTGCCCTGGTAGCTCCTGCTGCTTGCGGTACCTGCACTGGCAGTGCCTGTTGTGTTTGCCGCTGTGTGCACCACCCCGTGAACCTACTCTGCCTGCACCTGCCCCTGCCTCCGCCATGGCCCGCCGGTCCTTGCTGGTGTTACTGGCCGGGCTCTGGCTCCCAGCCCTGGGGGACATCCTGTTCCGCTGCCCGCCCTGCACCCCGGAGCGCCTGTCGGTCTGCCCCCCTGTGCGCCCCACCAGCCCCTCGGGGGCCTGCGTCGAGCTGGTGAAGGAGTCGGGCTGCGGCTGCTGCCCGGTGTGCGCGCGGCTGGAGGGGGAATCCTGCGGCGTCTACACCCCGCGCTGCGCCCCCAACCTCCGCTGCTACCCCACCCCCGGCTCCGAACTGCCCCTGGAGGCGCTGATGCAGGGCCAGGGCGTCTGCATCCGAAGGAAGGACGAGCTCGGGGGGAGCCAGGAGCGAGCCACAGGTAAGAAGGGTCCCAATGGGCCACCCAGGGGAGTGTGGAATCACATGCTGTGCCGGCCACTGGGATTATGCGGCAGGAGAGGGACAAATTATGCAGCATAACGTGGCACATTGTATAATCGTATTACTTCATTATTTCGTTATTTGTAAACTTGGTAACACTCTCTGAGCATTAGTAGAACCTCATTAGTACCAGTTTAACACTCAAACGTAGCAATAAGCAACAGAAAGGTGACCAGTCCAGCTTTGCAAAGGGCTTTCCACTACGGAGCAACACGTGTCGTCGAATTTCTAGTAACTTTTGAACCGTTTGAGCTCGAATCTGTTAACATTCTGCAGATTATGCAGCAGATGATGAATCATGTGGCAAATGCAGCAAATCCATAATTATGTGAAAATCGCTGCGGCCGCATAATTCCAGTGGCCCTGGGTATAAGGCATGGTGCTCTCTGGGGAGGGTGAGCGTGAAAACACCAAAGATATAAGGGGATGGGGGCGAGCTAAAGCCCCCTGATGTGTGTGGGGCTGTGGAATCACCCAGGAGACGGGGCACTGTGCTATTGGGGAAGGGGACCATTGTAGCACCTAGGGGAAGCATGGGCGTTCAGCGAGAAGGGGGCACGGTGCCGCCTGGACAGGAGAGCATGGAACACGTGCATCGCAGCTTGGGAAGGGGAAAAGATGCCACCCATTGAAAGATGCATGCAAAACCTATGGCAAGGGTGGTACGCAGACACCCGAAAGAAGGAGAGCGCGTTTGCCACCCTTGGAAGGAGGCATGAACACATGAAGTAAAGAGGTGAACATGTAGCCACTTGGTGGAGGGGGGGCTGGTGTGACCTGTGAAAGAGGCATTGGAATACTTGAGGGAAGGGAGGAACACGGCTACCTGCTAAAAGGGGCGATGTTGTGACACTTGTGGAAGGAGGGCACCGAGACACCTGAGGAACAAAGAGGGAGCTAAAGACACCTGTGGAAGGAGGGAGCGTGGAAGGAAGGAGCTTGTGACACCTGTGGAAGGAAGCGTAAAGAAGGAGCTAATGACACCTGAGGAAGGAGGGAGCTTGTACCACCTGTGGAAGGAGGGAGCTTGTACCACCTGTGTAAGGAGGGAGCTTGTGACACCTGTGTAAGGAGGGAGCTTGTGACACCTGTGTAGGGATGGAGCTTGTGACACCCGTGGAAGGAGGGAGCTTGTGACACCCGTGGAAGGAGGGAGCTTGTGACACCTAGGTAAGGGGGGAGCTTGTGACACCCGTGGAAGGAGGGAGCTAGTGACACCTGTGTAAGGGGGAGCTTGTGACACCTGTGGAAGGAGGGAGCTTGTACCACCTGTGGAAGGAGGGAGCTTGTACCACCTGTGTAAGGAGGGAGCTTGTGACACCTGTGTAAGGAGGGAGCTTGTGACACCTGTGTAAGGGGGGGCTTGTGACACCTGTGTAGGCAGGGAGCTTGTGACACCTGTGGAAGGAGGTAGCTTGTGACACCTGTGGAAGGAGGGAGCTTGTGACGCCTGTGGAAAGAGGGAGCTTGTGACACCTGTGGAAGGAGGGTGTCTGTGCCACCTGTGGAATGAGGGGCTTGTACCACCTGTGGAAGGAGGAAGCCTGTGACACATGTGTAAGGAGGAAGCCTGTGACACATGTGTAAGGAGGGAGATTGTGACATATGTGTATGGAGAGAGCTTGTGATGCCTGTGGAAGGGGGAGGGTGTGCCACCTGTGGAATGACAGGGTTTGTACCATCTGTGAAATGAGGGAACTTCTCCTACCTGTGGAAGGAGGGCATGGAACACATGAAGTATATAGAGGGAGCTTGTGACACCTGTGGAAGGAGGGAGCGTGGAAGGAAGGAGCTTGTGACACCTGTGGAAGGAAGCGTAAAGAAGGAGCTAATGACACCTGAGGAAGGAGGGAGCTTGTACCACCTGTGGAAGGAGGGAGCTTGTACCACCTGTGTAAGGAGGGAGCTTGTGACACCTGTGTAAGGAGGGAGCTTGTGACACCTGTGTAGGGATGGAGCTTGTGACACCCGTGGAAGGAGGGAGCTTGTGACACCCGTGGAAGGAGGGAGCTTGTGACACCTAGGTAAGGGGGGAGCTTGTGACACCCGTGGAAGGAGGGAGCTAGTGACACCTGTGTAAGGGGGAGCTTGTGACACCTGTGGAAGGAGGGAGCTTGTACCACCTGTGGAAGGAGGGAGCTTGTACCACCTGTGTAAGGAGGGAGCTTGTGACACCTGTGTAAGGAGGGAGCTTGTGACACCTGTGTAAGGGGGGGCTTGTGACACCTGTGTAGGCAGGGAGCTTGTGACACCTGTGGAAGGAGGTAGCTTGTGACACCTGTGGAAGGAGGGAGCTTGTGACGCCTGTGGAAAGAGGGAGCTTGTGACACCTGTGGAAGGAGGGTGTCTGTGCCACCTGTGGAATGAGGGGGCTTGTACCACCTGTGGAAGGAGGAAGCCTGTGACACATGTGTAAGGAGGAAGCCTGTGACACATGTGTAAGGAGGGAGATTGTGACATATGTGTATGGAGAGAGCTTGTGATGCCTGTGGAAGGGGGAGGGTGTGCCACCTGTGGAATGACAGGGTTTGTACCATCTGTGAAATGAGGGAACTTCTCCTACCTGTGGAAGGAGGGCATGGAACACATGAAGTATATAGAGGGAGCTTGTGACACCTGTGGAAAGAGGGAGCTTGTGACGCCTGTGGAAAGAGGGAGCTTGTGACGCCTGTGGAAGGAGGGAGGTTTTGACACCTGTGGAAGGAGGGAGCTTGTGCCACCTGTGAAAGGAGGAGACTTTTACCACCTGTGGAAGGAGAGAGCTTGTGACGCCTGTGGAAGGGGGAGCGTGTGCCACCTGTGGAACAAGGGGGCTTTTACCACCTGTGGAATGAAGAAACTTGTACCACCTGTGGAAGGAGGGCATGGAACACCTGAGGTATATAGAGAGAGCTTGTGACACCTTGGAATGATGGAACTCGTGGCATCTGTGTAAGGAGGGAGCTTGTGAAACCTGTGAAGTAGGGAGCGTATAACACCTGTGTAAGGAGGGAGCGTATAACACCTGTGTATGGAGGGAGTTCGTGACACCTGTGTAAGGAGGGAGATTGTGACATATGTGTAAGGAGAGAGCATGTGAGGGAGCTTGTGACACCTGAGGTACAAAGAGGGAGCTTGTGACACCTGTGTAGGGAGGGAGCTTGTGGCATCTGTGGAAGGAGGGAGCTTGTGACACCTGTGGTATAAAGAGGGAGCTTGTGACACCTGTGTAGGGAGGGAGCAGGTGACACCCTTGTCGGTAGGGAGCTTGTGACACCTGTGGAAGGAGGGATCGAGTACCACCCATGGAAGGAGGGAGCTTGTGACACATGTGTAAGGAGGAGCTTGTGACACCCGTGTAAGGAGGGAGCTTGTGACACCTTTGGAAGGAGGGAACTTGTCACACCTGTGTAAGTAGGGAGCTGTGACGCCTGTGGAAGGAGACTGTTATGCCACCCATGGAAGGAGGGAGCTTGTGACACCTGTGTGAGGAGGGAGCTTGTGACGCCTGTGGAATGATTGAGCTTGTGACGCCTGTGGAAGGAGGGAGCTTGTGACGCCTGTGTAAGGAGGGAGCTGTGACTCCTATGGAAAGGGGAGCATGTGCCACCGATGGAAGGAGGGAGCTTGTGACGCCTGTGGAAGTAGGAAGCTTGTGACACCTGTGGAGGGAGTTTGCTCGTGACACCTATGGAAGGAGGCGTGGAACACAAGATATAACGAGGGAGCTTATGACACCTGTAGAAGGGGGGAGCTTCTGATACCTGTGAAAGGAGGGAACTTGTGATGTCTGTGGAAGGAAGGAACTTGTGACTCCTGTGGAAGGGGGAGTGTTTGGCACCCGTGGAAGGAGGGAGCTTGTGACACTTGTGTAAGGAGGGAGCTTGTGATGCCTGTGGAAGGATTGAGCTTGTGATGCCTGTGGAAGGATTGAGCTTGTGATGCCTGTAGAAGGAGGGAGCTAGTGATGCCTTTGCAAGGAGGGAGTTGTGACGCCTGTTGAAAGGGGAATGTGTGCCACCCGTGGAAGGCAGAAGTTTATGACACCTGTGTAAGGAGGGAGTTTGTGACGCCTGTGGAAGGAGGGAGCTGTGATGCCTGTGTAAAGGGGAGCATGGGCCACCTGTGGAAGGAGGGAGCTTGTAACACCTGTGGATGTAGGCAGCTTGTGAGGCCTGTGGAAGGAAGAAGCTTGTGACACATGTGGAAGGGGGAATGTGTGCCTCCCGTGGAAGGAGGGAGCTTGTTACACCTGTGTAAGGAGGGAACTTGTGACACTGGTGGAAGGAGAGAGTTTATTACACCTGTGTAAGGAGGGAGCTTGTGACGCTGGTGGAAAGAGGGAGCTTGTGACGCCTGTGTAAGGAGAGAGCTTGTGACGCTTGTGTAAGGAGGGATCTCGAGACACCTGTGGAAGGATGGAGCTTGTGACGCCTGTGTAAGGAGGGAGTGTGTGCCATCTGTGGAAGGAGGGAGCTTGTGACACCTGTGGAAGGAGGGAGCTTGTGATGCCTGTGGAAGAAGAGAGCTTGTGACGCCTGTGTAAGGAGGGAGCTGTGACGCCTGTGGAAAGGGGAATGTGTGAGACCCGTGGAAGGAGGGAGTTTGTGACACCTGTGGAAGGAGGGAGCTGTGATGCCTATGGAAAGGGGAGCGTGTGCCACCCGTGGAAGGAGGGAGCTTGTGACACCCGTGGAAGGAGGGAGCTTGTGACACCTGTGGAAGGAGGGAGCTTGTGACACCTGTGGAAGGAGGGAGATTGTGACATATGTGTATGGAGAGAGCTTGTGATGCCTGTGGAAGGGGGAGGGTGTGCCACCTGTGGAATGACAGGGTTTGTACCATCTGTGAAATGAGGGAACTTCTCCTAGCTGTGGAAGGAGGGCATGGAACACATGAAGTATATAGAGGGGGCTTGTGACACCTGTGGAAAGAGGGAGCTTGTGACGCCTGTGGAAAGAGGGAGCTTGTGACGCCTGTGGAAGGAGGGAGGTTTTGACACCTGTGGAAGGAGGGAGCTTGTGCCACCTGTGGAAGGAGGGAGATTGTGACATATGTGTATGGAGAGAGCTTGTGATGCCTGTGGAAGGGGGAGGGTGTGCCACCTGTGGAATGACAGGGTTTGTACCATCTGTGAAATGAGGGAACTTCTCCTACCTGTGGAAGGAGGGCATGGAACACATGAAGTATATAGAGGGGGCTTGTGACACCTGTGGAAAGAGGGAGCTTGTGACGCCTGTGGAAAGAGGGAGCTTGTGACGCCTGTGGAAGGAGGGAGGTTTTGACACCTGTGGAAGGAGGGAGCTTGTGCCACCTGTGAAAGGAGGAGACTTTTACCACCTGTGGAAGGAGAGAGCTTGTGACGCCTGTGGAAGGGGGAGCGTGTGCCACCTGTGGAACAAGGGGGCTTTTACCACCTGTGGAATGAAGAAACTTGTACCACCTGTGGAAGGAGGGCATGGAACACCTGAGGTATATAGAGAGAGCTTGTGACACCTTGGAATGATGGAACTCGTGGCATCTGTGTAAGGAGGGAGCTTGTGAAACCTGTGAAGTAGGGAGCGTATAACACCTGTGTAAGGAGGGAGCGTATAACACCTGTGTATGGAGGGAGTTCGTGACACCTGTGTAAGGAGGGAGATTGTGACATATGTGTAAGGAGAGAGCATGTGAGGGAGCTTGTGACACCTGAGGTACAAAGAGGGAGCTTGTGACACCTGTGGAAGGAGGGAGCTTGTGACACCTGTGGAAGGAGGGAGCTTGTGCCGCTTGTGGAAAGGGAGCTGTGATGCCTATGGAAAGGGGAGCGTGTGCCACCTGTGGAAGGAGGGAGCTTGTGACGCCTGTGGAAGGAGGGAGGTTTTGACACCTGTGGAAGGAGGGAGCTTGTGCCACCTGTGAAAGGAGGAGACTTTTACCACCTGTGGAAGGAGAGAGCTTGTGACGCCTGTGGAAGGAGGGCATGGAACACCTGAGGTACATAGAGGGAGCTTGTGACACCTTGGAATGATGGAACTCGTGGCATCTGTGTAAGGAGGGAGCTTGTGAAACCTGTGTAAGTAGGGAGCGTATAACACCTGTGTAAGGAGGGAGCGTATAACACCTGTGTATGGAGGGAGTTCGTGACACCTGTGTAAGGAGGGAGATTGTGACATATGTGTAAGGAGAGAGCATGTGAGGGAGCTTGTGACACCTGAGGTACAAAGAGGGAGCTTGTGACACCTGTGTAGGGAGGGAGCTTGTGGCATCTGTGGAAGGAGGGAGCTTGTGACACCTGTGGTATAAAGAGGGAGCTTGTGACACCTGTGTAGGGAGGGAGCAGGTGACACCCTTGTCGGTAGGGAGCTTGTGACACCTGTGGAAGGAGGGATCGAGTACCACCCATGGAAGGAGGGAGCTTGTGACACATGTGTAAGGAGGAGCTTGTGACACCCGTGTAAGGAGGGAGCTTGTGACACCTTTGGAAGGAGGGAACTTGTGGCATCTGTGTAAGGAGGGAGATTGTGACATATGTGTAAGGAGAGAGCATGTGAGGGAGCTTGTGACACCTGAGGTACAAAGAGGGAGCTTGTGACACCTGTGTAGGGAGGGAGCTTGTGGCATCTGTGGAAGGAGGGAGCTTGTGACACCTGTGGTATAAAGAGGGAGCTTGTGACACCTGTGTAGGGAGGGAGCAGGTGACACCCTTGTCGGTAGGGAGCTTGTGACACCTGTGGAAGGAGGGATCGAGTACCACCCATGGAAGGAGGGAGCTTGTGACACATGTGTAAGGAGGAGCTTGTGACACCCGTGTAAGGAGGGAGCTTGTGACACCTTTGGAAGGAGGGAACTTGTCACACCTGTGTAAGGAGGGAGCTGTGACGCCTGTGGAAGGAGACTGTTATGCCACCCATGGAATGATTGAGCTTGTGACGCCTGTGGAAGGAGGGAGCTTGTGACGCCTGTGTAAGGAGGGAGCTGTGACTCCTATGGAAAGGGGAGCATGTGCCACCAATGGAAGGAGGGAGCTTGTGACGCCTGTGGAAGTAGGAAGCTGGTGACACCTGTGGAGGGAGTTTGCTCGTGACACCTATGGAAGGAGGCGTGGAACACAAGATATAACGAGGGAGCTTATGCCACCTGTAGAAGGGGGGAGCTTCTGATACCTGTGAAAGGAGGGAGCTTGTGATGTCTGTGGAAGGAAGGAACTTGTGACTCCTGTGGAAGGGGGAGTGTTTGGCACCCGTGGAAGGAGGAAGCTTGTGACACCTGTGTAAGGAGGGAGCTTGTGATGCCTGTGGAAGGATTGAGCTTGTGATGCCTGTGTAAGGAGTGAGCCATGACGCCTGTGGAAGGCGGGAGATTGTGACGCCTGTGGAAGGAGGGCGTGGAACACGAGGTATAAAGAGGGAGCTAATGACACCTGTAGAAGATGGGAGCGTGTGATACGTGTGAAAGGAGGGAGCTTGTGCCACCCGTGGAAGGAGGTAGCTTGTGACATCTGTGGAAGGAGGGAGCTTGTGACACCTGTGTAAGGAGTGAGCGGTGACGCCTGTGGAAAGGGGAGCGTGTGCCACCCGTGGAAGGAGGGAGCTTGTGACGCCCGTGGAAGGATTGAGCTTGTGACGCCTGTGGAAGGAGGGAGCTTGTGACACCTGTGTAAGGAGTGAGACGTGATGCCTGTGGAAAGGGGAGCGTGTGCCACCCGTGGAAGGAGGGAGCTTGTGACGCCTGTGGAAGTAGGAAGCTTGTGACGCCTGTGGAAGGAGAAAGCTTGTGACGCCTGTGGAAGGAGGGAGCTTGTGACGCCTGTGGAAGTAGGGAGCTTGTGACTCCTGTGTAAGGAGGGAGCTGTGACGCCTGTGGAAGGGGGGGTGTGTGCCACCCGTGGAAGGAGGGTGCTCGTGACACCTGTGGAAGGGGGAGTTTATGACACCTGTGGAAGGAGGTAACTTGTGAAGAAGGGCATTGAACACCTGTATAAGGGCAAACAAGTAGACCCTTGGGGGAGGGGGCCTGGTGCGACCTGTGGAGCGGGCATGGGAGACTTGAGGGAAGGGTGGAGCATGGCCACCTGGGAAAAGAGGGGATTTTGTGTCACCTGTGGAAGGAGGGCATGGAAACACCTGAGGCCTAAAGAGGGAGGATGTGACACCGGTGTAAGGAGGGAGCGTCTGACACTGGTGTAAGGAGGGAGCTTCTGACACCTGTGTAAGGAGGGAGCTTGTGACACCGTTAGAAGGAGGGAGCTTGTGACACCGGTGGAAGGAGGGTGCTTGTGAAATCTGAAGTAAGGGCTCCAAAAAGAAGCACAAAAGTGACATGGTAGTTAAGAACTAGAAGAAGGTTAGTTTCCCTTCTGTGTGTCTTTAAGCACTAAAATAATGGACACTGTGTTCGAAAACCAAATAGACATCTACTGGTGCAAACAATCTACATATCAGAAACCTATAAACACTTTGTACTATTAGTCTTTATAAACACAATATAATGCGAAAAAATGTGTAGATGTGTAGATATTCTCTTTAATTTTCATAAAAACCTTCAGCAAGAATTCCAATGAAAGTAAAATATAAAATCATAATAAAAAGTACAATTTCTAATTCACAGTATTCTAATACATTGTTAGTTCCTAGAACTACCCATTGTGTAACGTACAAAAATGGAACACCCAATACATCCAAATCCCTTCTAATTTGCGTAATTTATAAAACTGTAGACGCCGCGTTTCGGTGGCCAATGGTATAATTTCTGGGGAAATGGTGGGTGTGGTAGCATTTTGGAATCATGGGGGAACCTTTAGGACCAGGAGGAGGACGGTGTGTGTGAGGGCGGGGGTTAGTGGAGGGGGGAGAGAACATCTAGTGGCCAGGAAAGATAACCAAAGAATATTCATTTAAAAAGTAGGTGGCGCCACTTACCTCTATGGCGGACCATGTATGAACCATGTCTAACTAAGGTTTATCATGAATTCAAACAGTATGCATGAGAGTGACACCTAGGAAACCAGGAACAGGCAACCGTAGAAACCAAAAACACATGAAATTTACAGACGCAAACGCGTAACATTCATAGACTTATGGGAGTGATGCCCAGGGGAAATAGACAACAATTAAAGAGAATCATGGGCAACATAGGGGAAATAACAGCACCCTGAAGACCGGCTACATCACATATTAGGGCCACCATAAATGTCACCTCTGCACAGATGGCTGAGAAAATTACCGCCCTATGAGGACAGCCCTATTCGGAGTCAAGACCTGACTGGGATTGTAGCAGAAAACTTAAAATAAAGAGAACATTACAAGACAGGCCTTCTCCATGTTTGCTGTCGATATCTAGAACATCATGCAGATAAACAATGGAACTGTCCCAACCCTTCTGTAATATAGCAGGGAGCGGAAGCCGTTCCTCTGCAAAGAGCCCTGCGGGGCAGGTTTACTAACACTTTGTACTCGCTTGCATCACAGACCAGCACAAAGTGTTGGTTTGGGATCCACATTAGCGTGCAAATCAGAATTTACATTGGAAAGTAGCCCTAAAGTACCGCAAAGAAACCCTTTGTGCTTCTCTTCGCTACTTTGGATCAAGGAGGGGTTCTGTGAGTGGTATATGTTGCCTTTGTCACGCAACAACCCTTGGGGTTTGATGCAAAGTCCTATCTGCTAGTAAAGGTAAACAGACACCAAAAATTAATGCCTCCTCGAAGCTGCCAACTTTGCATTTGTGCTGCACTGCACAGCACGCATACAAAGTGGGAAATGTGTTAAACTATGTCAAAGCATAGCATTTTCTACTGAAAGGGTAACTTTCCAGTACAAAACCTCTGCTTGACTTCACACACACCCTTACACTATGGTGCAAAGGTATAAGTGGTGGCCCATGGCAGCAAAAAGTGTGCCTGTGCAGGTGGAAAGAGAAACAGTATCATATCTTAGTGGAAATGGCACAGTTCTCCTCCCTCCCTTCCACCCAATGCAGTGCAGAAACCTTGCGTGAAAGCTTAGTAAATCTTGCCCTGTATCTCAAAACAGTCGTATCCACCCCCTTGTATATTGTACCTTTTTGTAAATGATCTTCAATAAAAACCCAGCTCTTCTGCCTTTGTTCAGTTCTCTTGCTCTCAAGCTAATAGCACGTCTATGAGCATACAACCAGCAGATGAAAAAGTGGATAGAAATAGAAGGAATCCAATGGAGCCAGTGGGTTAGAAGGCTGGTAAAATAAGTATTGGAAATGACAATAGTCCTCAGCTTTAAATGGATAAACTATTGGCGTTGCCAATGCTTGTTGACATCAGGATGTGAATGCATGCATTAAAGTAAACCCATTTCAAAATGGCTGCATGCGTAAAGCTGCACACCCACGTATGTGTCATGAAGCATGGCTACCATGTTTTTATTAATCGTTTTAGCGTGGTGGGTGGCCATATTAGACCAGTAAATTAAAATGTTATATAGAGAAAAGGAAAGTGTGCAGGGACCTGGAAAAAGGACGTGAGTGGCCCAGCAGCACTTGGCAGCTGGCAGGCCTCATAAAAAAATTATCGAAAAACAAATAATCCATGCTCAGTGGGAGCAATACAGTTAGTGAGGGTGGGAAGAATTGGAGGTTTGGGGGTTGTCGCAAAAAAACATGGCACAAGCTGTTGGGAGTATATAAAGAGAAAAAGGGGAGACTGTTAGCCACTCACGGGTGTGGGTCTAAAATAACGAGTAGAGTATCTTGTTACCTAAATATCATAGCCAAATTATTGAGGATCTAAATATTGTCGAGTTAGTATGTACAGATTTTCAAAAAATAATTACGTATATATGTGCTGTGAAAAATATATTACATTATATCTTTAAGTTACACAGACATGTAGTTAAGAATTGTATATCGAACGAGGTAGAACGTATTGAAGCTGGAAAGCAACATGAACGGTACAAAGGAGACCATGCAAAGGTAGGTAACAATGTATTGCAGAAGCAGTGAACGGGATGAGGACACAGGCTGAGGCACCAAGAGACGAGAGGTATTGGAATACTTAAACAAATGTATTGGATGGGTGACAGGGCGAAAGCCACCAATGACTGAATTTAATGGCGTAAGTGATCAGAAACATGACATTCAACTGGTGGACATGCAAAGGGGTTGCTAGTAAATGATAACTTGGAAATGAGATACATTGGTGACACCTGGTAGAGGTACCATCGGGTAACCTGGGGGTGAGGTGCTTGAAAATGAGAGGTATGTATGTTAATGTTAACTAAACTTATATAGTGCACAGCTGCCTCAGCGAAGAGGCGTCCGGCGCTGACAGCAGTGGAACATAGAGGCTAAGAACTAGGTGTCCCGGCGCTGAAAGAAGTGAACATAGAGGGGGGAAAAATAGGCCACGGGGAAAAGTTATGTCTTAATGGCTTTTCGAAAGGCCATAAGGCTATCCAGACTGCAAATCTGAAAGGGCAGGGAGTTCCACAATCTGGCTGCCAAACAACAGAAAGACCGTCCCCCGGCACGGAGACGGTTCACTCGAGGGACAACAACCAAGTATTGCCCCAGAGAGCGCAGCTTACGCCTAGGAACATTAGGTACCAGCAAGTTGGCCAAAAGCCCGGGAGACGCAAGCTTCAGAATTTTAAAGGACAAGCAGACAGCCTTGAATTCGATCCGCTTGGCCATAGGCAACCAGTGTAACCGCTGCATAGCACCAGCTATTGAGCAGCTTCACGGGAGCCCCAGCAGGGCTCTGGCTACTGCATTTTGAACCTGCTGCAAGCGCACTACCTCTGTCTGATTAGCCCCTAGGTGGAGCGAGCTGGCATAATCCAGTCTAGATATGATAGCCGCTTGGACGATCCTCTAATGGGTGGGTGGATCAAAGAACCCCAGTAGGGGCCTAAGTCCCCAGAGGAGGCCCAAGCAAGTGCCGGCCACTTTCATGGTGTGATCCTGGAAGCTGAGTGTAGAGGCCTACTGAAGTTACCTCCTCTCAACCACTCCCCTGCAATTCTAGATAATGATAATGAGGTTTCTGCATCCCAGTTTAACGACTAGATCCAGAGAGTGGTTAACTGTGCTGCCCCTGAGCATACCGGAACAGCTAAGAGGTGCCCTCCGGGGACACCGTGGTATGGCCCCGAACTTGAAGTACTAAAGGTTGAATGTAGAAGGTTCGCACGTTTTTTGGAGAGTGGATTACAGTAGGATGAGCAAAGATGCCTACAACGGGGCCTTGAATAAATATAAGGAGGCCACTCTGGAAGCCAAAAGAGTGTACTTTGCTTCGAAAATCCAGGAAGCTGGAAACTCAACAAAAGAGCTTTTTAAATCTGTGACTATTTTAGCCTAACACTAGCAGGGCAGCTTGTTTAAACCTGACCAGGTTTTCTGTGATCAGCTGACGTTTTTTTTTCCAGAACAAGGTGCAAACAATATAAGATGGCCTGGCTAATTCACTAAACTTTTTGGCAGGTAAAAATGTAAATTGATACTTGTATAGCGCACTACTCACCCGCAAGGGTCTCAAGGCGCTTGTACGAATACCGCTGTGGAATCCATCCTGGCTTTCCCTGTGAGGTGTCCACTCCTGGGAACCCCCAAGGTGGAGGCCAGGCATCCATAGCGTTGTGGGGGCCATTGTGGAGATTAAGCAAGCTATTGCCCAGAGTTGCAGAGTGAGACTCCATGATTGGAATAGGCACCGAGGCGAGAATTATCAGGTCCGTGGAATTTTGAGCCCAAGACCCGCCGAGGCAGGGAATTGAACCCTGGTCCCGGGCTAGACCTCTGCATCAGGGTCTGCCGCTCTAACCATTGAGCCACACTTCTCCACATCATCTCTCTCGGTGGGGAGACAGCGCCATTTAAATTAACACGCTTTAAACCCCTATCGGAAGAGCTGGTAACAGATCTTTTAAAATCTTTTAAATCTGGATTATCCTGTGACCCCTGCCCCCTGGCAATTATACACCTGGCTGCGGAGAGGATCAGTGAAATCCTTACTCCTCTGATTGATCAAGTTTTAGCATCAGGGACTTACCCCGCAGACTGGAAGACCGCGAGTATTAGGTCAATCCTGAAGAAAGCTACACTAGACTATACCGAATTTAATAATTATCGGCCAATCTCGGGTCTGCCATTCGTAGCTAAGAGCCTTGAAAAATCGATCAATAAAGCATTAACTGAATACCTGAATAGTAACAGGCTACTGGACCCCACCCAGCATGGCTTTCGTCCAAGACACTCTACTGAATCCGCCCTGATCGCCGCATCCGAGGGGATTCGGAGAGTAGTAGATGGTAGAGGCAGGGCAATCCTTGTTCTCCTAGATTTGTTGGCTGCATTCAACACAGTGAATCACACGGTGTTGGTGCGGCGACTACAGGAGATAGGAATTATTGATCTGGCTCTGACCCTCCTCTCCTCGTTTCTAGAGAACAGGAAACAAAGTCTGAACTGGGATGGCCTAAAATCAGACAGATTTAATCTGCCCTGTGGTGTGCCCCAAGGTTCAGCTCTGTACCCGACACTGTTTAATGTTTATGTGAAGCCGCTGGCTATGCTTGTGAGGAAACATGGCTTCACTTTTGTGTCGTATGCAGACGACTCACAATTGGTGATGTCTGTGTCAGACATGCAGGAGTTAACAGCGGCGAGCTTTCACGCCTGTCTGAAGGATGTCATGAATTGGATGAGTCTGAGCTTTATGAAAATCAATACTGAAAAGAAAGAAGTGATCGAATTTGGGAACGGACCACCAATTTGGAACAACTCATGGTGGCCGTTGGAGGCTGGGGAATGCCCTCTACCCGTCAAGAAGGTGAGAAACCTCGGGGTCATTTTTGACGACAAACTTAACATGTCGGCTCAGATGAACAGTTTAACATCTGCTAGTTTTTTCCTATTAAAGACCCTGCGTAAAATCTTCCCGTTTATTCCCCTTACACTGCAGAAGACGGTAATGGCTGCCCTTTTTCTGTCCAAATTGGACTGTTGCAATGCGTTGTTTTTGGGCATCGATAAGCATCAGATCAGCCAACTTCAATCACTGCAGAATGCTGCAGTACGATTGATCCTAGTGGGAGAGGTGTGGCGCCGCGGCCAGGGCGACTGACGCTGGAATCTGGGGATCAGGGTTTGATCCCCGGCTCCGGTGGCAGGTTAGCCCAGCACCATGTGACTCTGGGCAATAGCTTGCTTAATCTTCCCGACGGCCCCTAGCGCCTAGAGACCCTTACGGGTGATTGTGCGCTTTACAAATGTGGATTATTATTATCCTAAAGCTTCCATGAGGCCACCCCACAACACAGGGTAGAAGGGCACTACACTGGCTCCCTGTCCAGCAGAGAATCGAATTGAAGGCACTCTGCCTGGTGCACAAGGCACAATACAGAGGGGGTTCAGAGGACTGTCAGGATAGGTTCAGGCTCTATACCCCTTCACGAAACCTACAGTCGGCCAATCTTGCCTGATATGTACCTCAAGGTTTCGACGGGCTAGATGGTGTGGCAGGTCTCTGTCCAACTGTGCGGCGCAACTGTGGAATAAGCTGCCGGTGACTTTGAGACTTCAGCCGAATCTTCTATCTTTTAGGAAAAGCCTGAAATCCTGGCTGTTTAATTCCGAGTAATAACCAGCTCAGGGCCACCCCACGACACAGGGTAGAAGGGCACCATACTGGCTCCCTGTCCAACCGAAAATCAAATTCAAGGCACTCTGCCTGGTGCACAAGGCACAATACGGAGGGGGTTCAGAGGACTGTCAGGATAGGTTCAGGCTCTATACCCCCTCACGAAACCTACGGTCGGCCAATCTTGGCCTGATATGTACCCCAAGGTTTCGACGGGCTAGATTGGGTGGCAGGTCTCTGTCCAGCTGTGCGGCGCAACTATGGAATAAACTGACGGTGACTTTGAGACTCCAGCCGAATCTTCTATCTTTTAGGAAAAGCCTGAAATCCCAGCTGTTTAATTCCGAGTAATAATCAGCTCAGCACCCTGCCCTGCTTATACACATCAGCGCCAAGATGCCTATGCATTCGAGCGCTTAACAAGCTTTATATAACATAACATAACCTAGCGGTAACAATAGGTGTGGGTCTTTAAAATAAGAAACATGGCAGTGTCTGGCAGAGATATCATACAGTAACAGGGGATGGAAGACTTAGAAATGAGAACCAGGGCTTGGGGAGAGCCTTTGTGGTGCATGGATAAGAGAAATAAAAAGCAACTTGATACCTTGAGGCCCTTTGGGTAACAAACATTAGTAAGAAACATGGAAGGCATTCCACTGAGAAGGTTATCATCTCGGTGATGGATGAGCTTAGAGAGGAGCTAGATACCAACACTCCCCAGGCCCTCGTTCTTTTAGATCTTTCGGCCGCCTTTGACACAGTTGATCATTCCATTCATCTTGCCCGTGTCAAGGTGGCCGGCATCGGGGTCCCGGCCCTTACCTGGGTCAGCTCCTTTCTAGAAGGTCGTACCCAGGCTGTTCGCCTCGCCGAATTCTCTGCCCTCCCTCGCCCGGTCCAGTGTGGTTTCCCCCAGGGTTCTTCTCTTTCTCCTTTATTATTTAATCTCTATATCTTCCCACTCATTTTTGCACTCCAGCAGATGGAGGTCACGGTGTATAATTATGCCGATGACCTCCAACTCATCTTTCATCTTTTACACTCTCCCGTCAGCATTCACAATTTTCACTCTGTCATGCTATTCATCAGTGATTGGATGAATTGTAATCACCTTAAATTAAACCCCGACAAGACTGAGCTTGTCGTCACTGGTGGCACCCCTGGCCCTTGGTCCCCCAATTTCTGGCCTTCCTCCCTGGGCTCTCCCCCTACACCCTCTCCTTCAGTTAAAACACTAGGGATTTCACTTAACAAACACCTCACTCCCCATTCCCAGATCAGTTCAGTTGTTTCTCCTTGTTTCTTTGCCCTCCGCACTATCAGGAAAATGTCCAGGTTTTTTTTCTTTTCCCGCTCTGAAATTAATTTTAATGGCAATGGTCCTTTCCCGGCTGGATTATGGGAATCTGGTGTATAATGGCTCCCCCGCATATGCCTTCCACCGCCTTCAGCTTGTCCAAAATCAGGCCGCTCGCCTGATTTACGGGCTGCCCAGATTCCATCACTCTACCCCGCTACTTAAATCCCTGCACTGGTTGCCTATTAAGGAACGGGCTATCTTTAAACTTGGCTGTACCACCTTTCAGGCCATAGCAGGGACTACTCCAGCGTTTATCTCATCAGCCATTAAGGTTTATCGTCCTAACAGAGACCTTCGCTCCTCTACAAAATTCCTTCTTTCTGTTCCCCGGTTCAAGAAAAGCAGATCAGGGGGTCTGAAATTTGCTGTTTTAGCCCCTATGTTTTGGAACACCCTACCCTTGCAGATCAGATCTCTCTCCTGTTATCTTGAATTCCGTGGGGCCCTTAAGACTTTCCTTTTTTCGCGCGCCTTCCCTTCCCAGTGATTCTTTGTGCTCCAGCCCTAGGTTAGGCATCCTTCAGCGCCATGAAACCGCCAGGTAGACGTGCGCTATATAAATGCCTGTAAATTCAAATTCGAAGGAGAGATCTAACGGTAAATCTGGCATAAGTAGGTTGGAACAAGAAACATGCTAGACACAAGGAGGAGAAACCTAAAGGGACAAGTCATTGGATAAAGGCATTGAGAGATATTTATTTATTTATTTATTTAAGCTTGTATCGCGCACAGCTACCCACAATGGGTTTCCCGGCGCCAGTGATAGACTGTAGAAGAAGGGGGAAGTATCACCTTGGCTTAGGGCCACAGCCGACTATTAGTCACGCTTAGTGAAAAGCAGAGTCTTCAAAGCCTTACGAAAGCGGAGTAGGTTGGTCTCTGATTTTAATGCCAAAGGGAGGGAGTTCCAATATTTGGGACCCAGAGTGGAAAAGGAACGGCCTCCCATTTTTGTCAGCTTCCATCTTGGCATTGTAAAGTTACCAGTATCCGATGACCTTAGTGAGCGCAAAGGTCTGTAGGGGCTTACCAGCCCTTGAATATATGCTGGGGCGCTGCCCTGCTTGGCCTTGAACATGTAACAGAGTGCCTTGAATTTAACGCGTTCAGGGATGCTCAGCCAATGAAGGTCGCGTAAGGCGGCAGTGGCTGAAATGCGTCTAGGGACGTTCTTTAGTAGGCGCGCAGCCGCATTTTGCACAACTTGCAGCACATGTATGGTGGCTTTGTCTGCGCCCAAGTAGAGAATGTTGCCATAGTCCAGGCGAGATGTTACGAGTGCCTGGACTACGGTTCTGCGGGGGGGAAGGGGGAGCATCCACAGAATCTTATGAAGCCACCGCAGTGTTGAAAAGCAGATGGCTGCGACCTTGGTTGCTTGTTGCCTCATAGTTAGCCTGTCGTCAATGATGACACCCAGGTTACGAACTGCAGCAGATGGAGTAGGCGCATTTCCAAGTTCGGTGGGCCAGTGGTGGGGACCCCATAGATGTTTGTTCCGTCCCAGAATGACCACCTCAGTCTTCTCCCCATTCAGCTTGAGACAGTTTCTCAAGCTGTCACAAGAGTGAGGCCCGACTTGAGTGCGGAGATATCGTTCTCGTCTTTCCCTGATAGGGAGAACACAATCTGGGTGTCATCTGCGTAGGAAAACAGGGTTAACCCCGCCTGTTCAACTATGGTTGCCAAGGGTTTAACATAAATGTTAAATAATAATGGGCTAAGAATTGAGCCCTGGGGGACGCCGCGGGTAGATGGACAGATGGCGGAAGCTGCATTGGAAGAAAACACTTGAAAGCTTCGGTTGTTAAGAAAAGACACCAGCCAGGCCAAGGCCTGGCCTGCCACACCTAGAGATTTCAGAGAGTCAATGAGGATGGAATGCGACACGGTGTCGAAGGCTGCGCTCAAATCCAGCAGGATGAGCGCCATGGTGTTTCCCTGATCGACACCGTGCCTGAGACTCTCTGTCACCCCCAGGAGGGCTGTCTCAGTTGAGTGCCTAGGCCGGAAGCCCGACTGAGAAGGATGGAGAAAAGCAGTGTTTTCGACCAATTTAGAAAGCTGGGAGTTTATGTGTCTCTCCAGTATCTTCGAGAAGATTGGCAACAAAGATATAGGGCGAAAATTGGCAGAGTTGGAAGGATCTGCACCCCGTTTTTTCAATAGAGGTACAACCATGGCGTGTTTCCAAGGTTGGGGGACATGGGCCTCACTTAGAGAAGCGTTGAGTAATTTGATAATAATGGGATGAAGGAGGGGATCTAGTTGTTTAAGAATTTTGACCGGGAGAGCATCCTGTGGGGATCCTGATCGCACATTATTTAAACAGGAGACAAAAGAAGTGGCATCTAGAAGCTGCCAGGTAGTAATAACTGCATCAGTAGTGGTATTTTCCGATTCCTGGACCGTGTCAAGGGCGATGGAAGTAGTGCCTGGGTAGTGTAGTAAAATGATCGTAAATAAATGATCGTAAATAAGATCAACTTTATTTATAAAGTAATCTACTAAGGATTGACACTGGGTGGCATCAAGCGCCGGAGGAGGAGGGGTAGAGTTAGCACCAGTCAATTTTTTGACGACGGAGAATAGCACCTTTGGGCAGTTTTGTGCATCAGTCACTGTTTTTTTTGTATAGTCTGCTTTAGCAGTTTTACAACTGTTGTGGTATTTTTTCAAGGCTTCTTTGTATATGACTTTGCGTGAAGGAGAATAGCCTTGTCTCCATTTACGCTCTAAGGTCTTACATTGTGAGCGGAAGCTTTTAAGTTGTTCCGAGTACCATGGAGCCGGGGGGTGGTGTGAGGGTGCGGATTTTTATGTCATCGGTAGTGCTAGGTTAACCGCGTTGGTTAGCCAGAGTTCAGTGGCACAATTGAGTGCAGCCACTGGTAATTCAGCGCACGGGAGTGTTTTGATCAATAGCTTGATATGAGGGAAGAGTGCACAAACATGCGGTGCAAACTGCTGCAGAGAAACATGCCAACAAGGGGCAGTGTTTGGGTACTTCCAAGAGTGATCTGGGAAAGACTGAGACTGTAAGCATTTATGGAGAAGGACGTAAACATGTACCACGAGATTAACTGAGCAGTTAATGCGAGTCCAGGAACATCTTCAGGAGATGTAGGATTGCTTCGAGGGGTACTTTAGGAAGAAAGGAGCGGGTAAGGTGAAGCTAAAGGCTATTTGATAGTGGAAGCCAGATGGTGCCCATTGGGGTTATGAGAGGGTAACGAGCAATGCACCAAAATAAGGAGGAAGGGTGTTTTGTGGTAAGTGTGGTATGGAAGGACTCCCAAGCACTACCCACAGTGTGTCACAACATTGCAAAGGACCTTGTGTCTGGCACCCAGTGTTCCCGTGTTGAGACATAGGAAGGATCCCTGCTGACTGCTCATCGAGATTGCGGGGTACAATTGAGAACAAGCTTCAATGCCAAATCGAGATATGTTTGCCCTCATTAAATGTGTTTCCATGCCTCCACAATGAATGAATAAGAGAATCAATGAATGCATGTATGAATGAATAAATCCTTCTTTGTGTAGCAAAACTAGGATCTAGGAAGACTCTGAAGACCTGGCTTTCTGGCCTACCTTAGAGCTATTCTACCAGCTACCACCACTCTGCACCGGCTGTTAGAGCTGGAACACTTCCGTTGGAGGTAGCCGTGCGCTCTATAGGCTGCAATAATAATAATAATAATAATAATAACTATGAACTCCGTGGCCCTAAAATTGATTTTAAGGAGTGAGCATGAAGAATAGAACGAAAGGATGAGAGTCATTCTTTTTTTCTGAGGGCAAATGATTTCCTTGGCTGCAGATTGTCACACGGAGCATACTCTAGAGACGATATCCTTGGGTGGGCACCAGTCTACTGTAGACCGGCAGCATCTGCAGAACCTGGTGAGAGTTTTGTAAGAGGAGAGTAGGGCGCGTCCAGGATGCGGATTATGGATGGTGTGAGTTAGGTGGAAGGCAATCTGCAGATACCCATTTGGGAAACTAATCACATATTTAAACATGCTTTGGTTAATATTGTTCGGCTGGGTTTGTGCCACCTTAATACTTTTTTAGGGCTTTTGAGTTTCATTCTTTTACTTTTAGGAATTGCATATTTTGTCTAAAGCAGCCATCCTTAGATTCATTTAGCAATTCTTTTATCAGACTAGAGATCTTCATTCTTCAGATACTTTTCACAATTTCTGATTTGAACGAGTTAACCAAAAACATAGGGGCTGATTTACAAGAAGGTGCCGCAGCGGGGCACCGCAAGTCCTTTGGCTGCGCCACGCTGTGGCACTTTCAGAGCACAGGAATGCGACATATTTACAATGATATGTCGCATTCCTGTGCTCTCCCCTGGCTGGCGCACAAACAGCTGCCATGCGCTGGCGCAGGCACCCTTGAACCATGTTGCAAAGATGCCTGCGTCATGGGGAGATTGTTTTTGTGCAGGAAGGGCCACCTTCCTGCACAAAAAGAATCACTACAGGCATTTTCCTTTTTCAATGTGTGATGTAGTTTGCAGCACACATTGAAAGCAGAGCAAACGAGTAGAAATGAAAACATTTCTCCTTGTTGCGCCTCACAACGGCATACTGACGCATTTCCAGATTTACAAATCTTCGTAAATCTGGAAATGTGTCTACTTCCATGGGTGTTGCCTGGGAACTCCCACAACAACACCCATAGAACGGCCCTTTCACGCAAAGGGCTGCGTGTGCAGGAGCCGTATGACAAGGACAGGAAAAGCCACGCAGGGTGGCTTTTCCTGTCCTTGTAAATATGGGGCAGTGTGATGTGCCGCCAGTGCGTCACATAAAAGTGACGTACTGACAGCGCAACGGGCTTGTAAATCTGGCCCATGATCTACTATCATCAAACGTTGTTATCAGAACTGTTTGTTCCTCAAAGAAGGCTGGCACGAGTTTACAAGGTGGGGAGCCAGCCATGTTTGCGGCTGATTAATTGACTCCCATTTCAAGGTCTTTCTTGATCGGTGCAGATTGCCCTTGTCTCTCTTGAGTGACCTGACTCAGTGTCTTAGTTGACTTTGGACTCGGCTATACAGTGGCCTTGATTAAGGTTTGATCATGACTATCGGATATTGGCGCATTTTGAATAACATAATGACGCAAAAGGAAATGGATGGAAGAATAGTTTTAAATTTGATCGAGGCTGATAAATCACGACGAGATTTTTTCTATGTATTTTTTTATTTTATTTTGATTTTCCTTTTTAATGGCTGCTTTAATAAAGGAAGAATATCACTTATAAAATAGGAGACAAAGAAAAGTGTTAGCTGTAAGTAAAGAAGGTCTTATTTGCAAGCCCCTGTGTAAACAATACTATTTTCTATAACTCTTGAGACGGTGAGCCGAATTTCGTTTTCAGTTATTTTGAAGAGCGCAGCATTTCACCCCCGCAAAAAAACACGTTTGCACTTTAAAGAAATATGATTTAAGGTTGCACCCACGTGCAGACTTATGCTGTAGTCGATCACAGAGTAGGCCATCGTGAGAACACCAATAAGTATTGCATATTTAATATGTTCTTTTAAAAATAAAAAATGTCTATTTTTCAGGAAAAAATAAAATTAGTGCGTGCCGACGCTTTTGGTCTGGTCTCACAGCAGATCACAGTGTGTTTCAGTTTTGCTGTGGCATACTTCCCCCTTCCCCCTTCGCCCCTCTCCTCCCCCTCCATGGTGAGCTGCCATTGGGGGTCTTCCTAAGCAGACCCGTGTGACCTCTCTCTGATAGCTGCACCCACTTCTTGTCAAATGTCAATGCCTGCGCCATGTTGAGGGGGCGTTAAAAGGAAGCTTTTAAGAACCCTTTTACCTGTCTCTCGCACTGTTTTCTTAAGCTCGAAGTCGAAGCCAAGGCAAACATTGGCTGTTTGAGGATTGCAGCACCCATGTCTTGCTAATTGAAAACAAGCTCCCTGTGGGAACATGTCTGGAAGCATGAAAGTGCACCTTGAGGACACCTTTTGCTGGGAGATGCTAGATTAGCAGTATTGAAGAATTGGGGGTGTCTATGTAGGAGAGGAACTAAGAGGTGCAACATTAGAAATCATGGCTGCCGTGTGGTGTTACAGTGCACTCCTCACCTCCCCTGCCGACTCCTCCATCTTGGTTCATAAACTCTCTCTCTTATCCCAGTTTTCATCAGCCCACACCAGGCTCACTGCCCCTGATTGCAATCTTGGCTTCATTTGAATTCCTCTCCTAAAGCCATCTCTGGATTTTATTGTGTGCGCATCACAAATGTAAATTCGAGTCCAACGTACGAAAAGACTGGTCACAAAAGGTGGTTGCACATTGTGCATACCATTTTTGCAGTATTCACTTTTGCAATTGGACCTATGGACTAATAGGCCACCTCACAAAATGTCTAGTGGTAGAGGGTTTGCAGACCGCCCTGCTTAATGAATATTAATTAGGTAGGTCACTGTTTCCACTTGCAAGCCCCGTGGATTGGCTACAAACACATGGATGGGGGCTGCAAGTAACAGCAAGTGGTTGAAGTGGACCGGATTGGCAAGGCATGGCGTGCCCCTACTTTTCAAATTTTATAGAATCTGTTCCCCTACTTTTTTATTTAAAAAATGCGTCACAGGACAGCAGAAATAGCCAAGGCCTATAGCTAAGGCTCGGCCGTAAGTGGCCATTCGGGGACGGGCGGTGTGGGCAGAGTAGGAAAAGGACTGTCTTTTCCTTCTTGCCAAGAGAAGACAAGGAAAGTGACCACTTCTCCTGCTCTGTCGCTGGAAGCTGCCCTGTCCCCCTCTCTCTATTTCTTCCTCTTCCTCTTATTCCCTCTCTTTCTGTCTCTTTATCGCTCATCCTCACTTACTGAAATGGCTCTTACTCTCTCTTTTCCCTCGTATCCTTCATTCTTTCCCATGTGAAAAGGATCCCCCCCCCAAAAAAAAAGGTACACTTTTGCTGGAAATGTTGTCCATTTCTGACATTTTTCTATTCCTAAGTGCAGCCTCAGGACTGAGAGAAAAAAGGGTTAAATATATGAAAAATAAATAACTAGCTAAATAAAGCAAGCCAAAACGGTCACAAAATGCCAGATTGGTTTTATTCACACCCAGACACTTTACTGCCACTTTACAGAGTTTACCAGTGAATCCCTACTTCGTTTTCTCCTCTTACTTGGAACAGCATTGTTTTCCTGGGTGGGAAAGTGCACCATTACTGGAGGTACTGCAATACCTGGTTGATGTGAATAAAATGAAAATGAAATGAAATGAAATGGGGTATTTATAAAGCGCGTAGCTACTCACAAAGAGTGTCCCGGCGCTAGTGTGGAATTGAAACGTTTAATGTGATCCTTATCAGCTGTTTTCCTTATTTTAGTTTATAAAATGTGTCCCGGGACTCTGTGTTCAGGGATATGGTCTTTTTAATCCATATTGCTTTCGTTTTATAAGGATGTAAGAAATGGACATTGAAACGGGTCCCTTCTGGGTCCTGTAGTCATGTCCTTAACTTTTTAGGCAATTTGATTTCTGAATAATGAGTTTAAAAGCGTTATGGTAACCATGTTGTTCTTGCTTACATTTCACATGCTTTACTTAATCGTGCATTCCCTATGAGTGTTTGCCTTTTTTTTGTCAGACAGCATATTACTCTAGACTAGAGCATAATTTGAATTGATTCGCATGCAGGTGTTTATAGCTGGACACAAATTGGATTTATAACTGAAGGCACTGCGAGTTTCTCTCAGTGCGCAGTATGGTATTCAGTGGGAGAGAGGATGTGACACTATGGCCAGAGATGCCAAATTTGGAACTGGGAAACCAGGTTCAGCCTTCATGACCAGTCCACCAAACCACTCTCCTGAGGGAGCACATGCCCATGCTAGACCTTAGAAGGCCCCGCTTGACCTTAGAAGCCCTGGTGTCTAGCACCAGCAGGTGTACCCTATCGGTGGCAAGTGTGGGTTAGTCTTGAAAGCCTGTCCACCACAATCCATACTGCAGTTTAACTCCAGCCAGTGAGACCTATGAAGCAGCACATCCTAGAGCAACAGTGACTCTATCACTTAGGTCACAGTGCCCTTGTGGCCAATCTGCCTCACCCAGTAGTACCTCCATAGAGCTTGTTTCAGCAGTAGCAGTGCAACTGACCAGGGATTTATAAGGCAGGATTTGCATGCTTATTCCAGTATTGGAACTTTCATAGATTCCCATACTTGTATCATTCCCCATCGTAGGAATGGGAGTCCCCAGTATACATAAAAAAGCAATAGAAACCATCACTAAAACAGAACCCAGGCCTAGGCCCATTCCTGTTTTGCAACCTATCTACCTCTTTTTGTAAAAGAGACCCAAAAAAAAATGAACAACCAATCAGATTGATCTCACCCCTTAGAACCTTCCTCAGAGAAGCTCAGAACCTCAGATTTTTCTACGGCACGTTGTGCTAGGGAGTCTCCACTGAGCTCTGCTCAGTTTTGTTCCTAGAACTTAGTTCTACAGCTTTTTCAACAGTTTTTGCTTCAATTCCTTCAGGATGTCAGATAAAGAAAAGAAGGCCCTCTTTATAGATTATGCCACCTGTGCTAAAAAGAGGTTATATGTTGAAGACAAGCACAAGGACTGTATCTACTGTCTGTACCCAGACCACAAAGGTGCAGACTATAAGATATGCTGGACCTTCTCTACCAAGACTTTGTGTGATCGTGAGGGGCATCTTCTAACCTGGCTTCAGAAGCTAAAACCAAGAAAGGAGCCAGTGTCCAGTGACAGCGATGAGACATCTTCTGTGTCCTCTTCCAGAAGGTCTGTAAAAAGGGGTAGAGCTTCTCCTTCACCTTCTGGGAAACGCCCTGGTAAGGCCTTGAAAAAGACCTCTGATAGGTCTGAAGGGCTTATTGCTGTCGAATCTCCTCACTGAGGTGTAAGGAGATGGAAGGACTTTCAAAGGAAGTAAGGCTTGAGAGGAAATCCAGCTATGTTCCTCCAACATCTCCTCTTGAAACTTCTAAGACCTTCAAAAAGCCTTCATCGTTACCTTCTGAAGTAAAATCTGCAAAGAAGACCCTCTCGTCGATGACGGCGTCATCAATTCCATCGACGAAGAAGTCTAAGTTACAGTCTTTTCCATTTTCTGTCACCACATGGTGGTTTCCTCGTCAATGGTACTGACACAGGGCTCTGTGTCGACGAGTTCAACGCCAACGATGGTATCATCGACGATGGTGTCGACGATGACGACGTCGACGACGAGTGTGATGACACCAACAACGTCGACGACGACTATGACATAGACGACGACTGCGTTGACGACAGCTGCGTCAACAAAGGTGATTTATTTGTCAACGGTTCTCTCTTTGTCGTCGACAGTTCCGTCGACGATCCCGTCGACGACGTCGTCGACGGTGGAAAACATTTCGATCTCGCTCAAAAATCGTCAAATCACACCACAGATGACTTCGCCAAGGAGAGTGACTCCTTTACCTCCCGCACTTCTCCTTGAAGAAGATGAATCGGATGAGGAGGAGGGTCCTTTTGGCTATACTGACAGCCCTTCTCAGCTACATGTCAAATGCCAGGACACGGATTCAGAAGGGGAGTATAAGGATTTTGAACAGTATGGTCCTCCCGCTCAATATCAACGAGACTATCACCAGGAAATGGTCCAAATGCCCTCCTCCTTACTAAGGGATTTACAAGCTATGCTCGTGGATTACAGGAAACGATTTGCAGCAGAGCCTCCTGTTCCAGTAGGAGTTCAACTTACTGATGTTCCTCCTGCTCATCCCGTGGCCTCACATTTACCACCACCTCAGCCATTGCTGGAAGCGCAGGATATTCCACCAGTTGCACCACCCGTCCAGGATGACACCTCTGACGACGACCAAGACAATGTCATAATCCAGGATCCAGATGTGGAGTGGGATGACTATGTTATCCCGGATCCAGCTTCTCCTGCTCCGGCACCTGTTGATTCCCCCCCTGTGGATATAGGGAGTTTCCACAATTTAATGGAGAGGGCGGCCAAGAGGTTCGACCTACCCATGACCAAGGTGGAATCGGAGTGCTTCCTTCATGACTTTAAAGAGCCTTATAAGAAGTCGGCCAGGTCAATTCCGATGTGGACCATGTTTGGGACGAAGGCTTAAAGGTTATACAGAATCCAGCCATGGTTATTACATTTCTACCTCGTCTGGAGAAAAAATATAAGGATCCAGAGGGAAGCCTGGCCTGTTTGATCAGCCAACCTAAGCCGGACTCTGTAATGTTGCAAGCCACGTCTAGGAATCCTTCGGCTCCTCTTACCACTCCTCCAGTGTATACCAAGGGGGGTAGGCGTCTGGACAATGTAGGTAAAAGATTTTTGTCCATATCCAGTCTGCTAGTCGGAGCCGCTAATTCTTTGGCTATTCTTGGACTATATGATCAACAGATGTGGTGCGACCTTTCCCCCTATCTAGATCAGCTGCCAGAGGAAGGGAAGAAGGAGCCTAAAAGGATTCTTCAGTAAGGAGAGATTACATCAGCGGAAATCATAGATTGTGCAATGGAAATTGCAACAACGGCTTTTCAATCCTTAGCTGGAGCCGCAGCTCTGCGGCGACAGGGCTGGTTACGGGCCACGTGGTTCCGCCCAGAAGCCCAGAAGATCTTGAATATGGCTTTTGACGGGGAAGCGCTAATTGGAAAACATATTGACGATGCGCTTCAAGATATTAAAAAGGATACGGAAATAGCAAAATCCTTAGGGACTCTGCAATACCGCAAGTTCCCATTCCGAGGAGCGAGAGGAAGAGGTAACGCGACATAGAGAGGAAGTTATCAACAACAACGTTACTCCTCATATGGTTCCCAATCGCAATCATACAGGCCTAACTACAGTCAACGGCAAAACCAATCTCCGTTGTCTTTCTCTCGGTCGAACAACAGAGGAAGACAAGGTCGCCAGGGCAGAGACAACACTGAGCGCCAATAGCAGCTTTCTGGCTTTGACTACTGCCCCCTCTCCTCCTGTGTCATCAGTGGGAAGCAGAGTTTCTCATTTCCTCCAGAACTGGCAACAAATAACATCGGATTGGTGGGTATTGAACATCATTCTTATGGCCATACCGCGGAGTTTGTCCAACCACCATCATCCAAGCCCCCTCGCGCAACAATATCGAAACATCTCAGTCCGCTACGATTAGCCGTCCATCAAATGCTGGTCAAGAGAGCTATAGAACTGGTCTCTATCTCTCAAAGGGGAAAGGGATTTACTCCCGGTTCTTCCTAATCCGGAAGACGTTAGAAAAGTGGCGCCCTATATTACATCTGAGGGAGCTCAACACCTATCTCATCAAACAATCTTTTCAAATGGTTTCTCTACAAGACATCCTTCATCTTCTCAACTCAGGGGATTTCATGGGCACTCTGGATTTAGAGGACGCTTATTTTCACGTACCCATCCATCCAGCTTGCAGGAGTAATCTTCGCTTTACAGTAGGCAAGAGCCATTTTCAATTCAAGGTTCTTCCCTTTGATCTGCATTCAGCTCCACGGATCTTCACAAAGGTGTTAGCTTTGGTAGCAGCCTTTCTACGAAGACCAAAACTCCAGGTCTTCCCTTACATGTACGGTTGATAAAATCTCCTACCAAGCGGGCAGCAAAAGAATCAGTCATAAGGTGTACTCGTCTGTTTTCCAGTCTTGGCCTGATGCTCAACGAACAGAAGTTTTCTCTTCTTCCGTCAAGGACAGCCAGGTTCCTAAGGGCCATTCTGAACATTTCAATAAACAAGGCTTCACGTCCTTATAGAGACAAGAGAAACTAATGTCAATGGCTTCCCTATTGTTAAAAAGAAAGTCACTTTCAGTTTGCCTCTACGAGTACCTCTGGGTACCATCTCCTCATGCCTACCATGATTCCGCATTGCAGGCTAAAAATGCGTCCACTTCAGGAGGAGTTGGATTTGCAGTGGCGCCAAGTCGACGGATCCTTCGACGACAAGATCTCAGTTACCAAGACCATGAGAGACGCCGCATCTTGCTGGATGACCGAGGAAAACATTTCTCAAGGGCTGTCTTTCAGACTATCCCCGGCTCCTCACATTATGACTACAGACACCTCTCTCGAAGGCTGGGGAGCGGTGTTACAGGACCTTCACCTAAGCGGCAGATAGAGGCCTCAGCATCAGCTATTGCATATCAATCTGCTAGAACTCAGGCCGATTCGCCTAGTCTTCCAAGAATACAACAGTCTTCCGTCCTTATACATACGGACAGCACGATGGCCATGCATTATATAAACAAGGAGGGAGGCACCAGATCTCGTCTGTTGTTACAAGAAGCCCAAGCAATCTGGGAATGGGAAATTCAGGAAGAGGTTTCACTCTGAGCGGAACATTTTCCAGGTGTCCTCAACAAAGCAGAGAACAAGCTCAGCAGACTGAAGTCTGTCAGCCACGAGTGGGAACTGGACAACTTTACTCTACAGGAAGTGTTTCAAAGGTGGGGCACACCTACAATAGATCTCTTTGCCATTCCACAGAACAAGAAATGCCGGTTCTATGCAAGCAGGGTTCCCCATCCGTGATCGTTGGGGAATGCGCTTTTGATGGCCTGGTCAGACGCATTTGTTTACGCTTTTCTCCCCATTCCTCTGATCCCCAGGATTCTCAGAAAGCTCAAAGCAGAATCTTGCAGGATGATTCTGATAGCTCCAGCGTGGCCCAGACAGTTTTGGTTCACAGAACTTCACCTTCTCTTCCTGGACCTTCCTCTTCATTTGCAGCCGATTCCTTCACTGCTGACAATGTCCCAGGGCCAAGTCTTACATCCAGACCCTCAGTCTCTTCAGCTCTCAGCATGGCTCCTGAACAGCGAGAGTTTCGTGGGCTGAATCTCTCAGCAGAATGTAGGGAAGTTCTCTCTCAAGCAAAACCCTCACGTACAAACAAGACTTACAAATTAAAATGGAAGCCTTTCTGCATTTGGTGCCAGCGAAATGGACTCCATCTTTTTGATTCAGAGCCACATGAAGTTCTTCCGTACCTTCTATCATTAGCAAAGGTGGGTCTGGCTCACTCTTCTATCAAGGTTCACCTGGCGGCGATATCTCGTTTCAGACGCACGTCTTCAGGCCCCTCACTCTAGTCAGCAAGAATTGTTAAACAGTTTCTCAAGGGACTTTTCAGAGTCTTCCCTCCGGTCAAGCCTCCTCCTCCCCTGTGGCATCTGAACTTGGTTCTGGCCCCGCTTTTGAACCTATTCATAAGGCAGAACTGAAAGTTCTCTCCTGGAAGGTAGCTCTTCTTTTGGCCCTGACTTCTGAGAGGCGTGTGGGTGAATTGCAGGCTCTCACCATTCAAGAACCTTTTCTCCAGTTCAAGAAAGGAACGGTTATTTTAAGGACTAACCCAAGATTCATACCTAAGGTTCCTTTCGATTTTCATTTGAATGAACCAGTAATTCTCAAGACTTTTTTCCCTCAGCCGGCTACTCCTGCAGATAAAGTACTTCACTCTCTGGATGTTCAGAGGTGCTTAAAATTCTATCTTCAAAGGAATAAAGACTTCAGAAAGTCTTCTCAGATATTTGTGTCTTTCAGTAACCCTCATAAGGGTTTTCCCTTATCTAAGCAGGGGATCACACGTTGGATAATTAATGCTATCCAATATTGTCACAAGGCAGCAAGCAAACCCCTGGAGGGTCGAGTCTGTGCTCATTCCATGAGGGCGATATCCTCCTCTACAGCCCTCTTTGCGGGTGTTCCTTTCCAAGAGATATGCCGGGCAGCGACCTGGAGCAGTCCACACACGTTTACAAGATATTACTGCCTGGAGGCCGCGATGCAGAGTGACGCAGCGGTCGGCCAATCAGTCCTAAGGAATCTTTTTCAGTAATGGTGAGCTTTCCCTTTCATCCCTTCTTCCATCTTACTGTGTTATTAGTTCTTGCACATTTTTGAACCTCATGTGTTATGTATTCTTAAGTGTCTGAGTATATTATTGACTATTGCAAATGGCTTTATGGTACATATGTTATTGTTCTGTACTTGGTTTTATAATGGTCATGGTTCCAAAAAATGTGCTGGTAACTGCTAGCTACTCTGATACAAGCATGGGAATCTATGAACGTTCTAATACTGGAGTAAGAATACAAGTTACTTACCAGTAACTTCGGTTCTCCAGTATTGGAAACTTTCAGAGATTCCCTTGTGACCCACCCACCTCCCCAGGGAAAGCTCAGCCCCTTCCATATTCAGTGGTTTGGTTACACAACAGCTACGAAAAATCTGAGGTTCTGAGCTTCTTTCGGGAGGATGCTAAGGGGTGAGTCCAATCTGATTGGTTGTTCATTTCTTTTTTTTGGTCTCTTTTACAAAAAGAGGTAGATAGGTTGCAAAACAGGAATGGGCCTAGGCCTGGGTTCTGTTTTAGTGATGGTTTCTATTGCTTTTTTATGTATACCAGGGACTCCCATTCGGACGACGGGGAATAAAAAAAGCATAGGAATCTATGAAAGTTTCCAATACTGGAGAACCGAAGTTACAGGTAGGTAACTTGTTTTCTTATCAGTTTCTCTGCTCAATGCACAAGCACTTTTAACATGTGCTGCCTCCGTTGGTGCCACTGGAATTATGCAGCAATAGAGGACAAACATATATTGCAGTGTTGAATAAATTATGCAGCAAAAAAAAGGCTGCAGAGTAATGTTGTACATTTTCTTAAATTTTAACATTTTGACATACTAACAGTCGCTGCAAAGATTTTGTCTCATTAGTGCTAGTGTAACATTCAAATGCAGCAGTTAGAAAGGTGCAAAGGGCCCCCTTTGCACCAACACAGGTCACATTTTTTAATAACCTTTAATCAGTTTTAGCTACAAACAATTTTGTAGTTACAATTATCAGGTTATGCAGCAGATGATGTATCATGTGGCAAGTATGGCAGAGCCATAATTATGTGGAAAACACTTGCAAACTAGGATATTTTGCCACTCATGTTTGAACTGCTTTTGTGGAAAAAGAGAGAAGTGTTGATGACAGAAACTGCATGACTCGGTGGCAAATGGATTGTAATTTCACTTTTAAGCGTATTTGGGACATTCTGTGATTATAAACATATTCCACTTTGTGAATGTATTTTAATATCAATAACTCATATTAAACCTTAAATAAACATGTTTATTCATTGTTTGGACTAAATAGCATAATAAGCTGTAACTGGTCAGTGAAATGCCAAACAAATACAAAAAATTGGGATGTTCTCGAATAAGTACAAAAGTCTCTATGTGTGTGTGTGTGTATATATATATATATATATATATATATATATATATATATATATCAAAACAAAAAATCATTTCAGTCATCGAGTGATGCATAAATTACGGGAAAAAAGAAGAGAAACTCTGGGTAGTTCTCAAGTTTAGGTGGAAAACATTTCCAGTATAGAGAACTCTCAACACCAGCGACACTCTAAATTTGCTCACCTCAAAGGTCTGCTTTTTTATCAATGTCTTTAAGCATTGGATTTGCACAGTGCCATCCACGCCTCGATAGAAAGGGACAAAGGATTTTGCCATTTCTACAGAAAAGTCTTTAAGCATAGAATTGGTGCAGTGCTATCCATGCCGAGCTGTAAAATGATTTGAACTTACTATAAGTAAACGGTGATGCTCGCATTGGGGACTCCATGTCCCATAAGGCCTTGAACTAATTACATCGAGAAAACGTCCACTGGGGGCTGGTCCTGAATAAATTAAATTGAACCATGCAATGTGAGCCGCAAATAATGTTTGGAGCAGCCCATGAAGAAGGGGTAGAGCACCCCGAAATGCGTTGGCGAATGATGAAACTAAAAAGGAACATCAAAGCAATCTGCAGTTGTAGCTGCATGGCAGAGCGCGGTCGTGTGATCTCCCGCTGCTGCAGGGCACTTTGGTATACAACATTTTATCACGGCGGTCCGACCGTGGGGAGAAGCACCATTGCAGGCTGGGAGAGAAGGAATACCCAGTTTGCAAGGCTACGGTCTCAAACCTTTCAAGACTTCGAGGCACGACGCTCTATTGCTAAATAAGACTGCTTTGGTGAACACTACCTACTAAGGATATAAAGAAGCTCTAATTTCAAACAGTCATTTGAACTTACTATAAGAAAACGGTGATGCTCGCATTGGGGACTCCATGACTCCCTTAGGCCTCCGCTGATGTTCCAACCTCTTCTGCATGGGCTGAGTGGGCCGCGAGTCGGGATACAATAATTCCCAGCTCCTCGCACCATGTCGAGCTGCTCCTGGCAAACAACCCTATCCCAGCTTCCGCAGTTCGAGGCGGGCCGGAGATACCAAATCCTTGATCAAGTCCACAAAATTTGCCAGCTATGCTCCGGCCCAAAGCAGAACAGGGCCTCTTTAAACACGCTACTGGCCAGCGTGCAAAACGTCCAAAACCACCCCTCAGTTCCAATGGAGTAAGAGGCCACACAGATATCCCTATCGGGAGCCTTTATTCAGGACACTGGGCATTATGCATTTCGGCGACCCTTCGCCTCGTCAGATGCCTCCACACACGCGCCGCCAGTCCATCCCCACCTTAAGTGTCTCCTCCTTATTGGAGGGGAGCTCCACCCCCTGTTGGTTTGTGCACGCCTTCTGTAGTCTTGAACTCTTGACTACATCACCCACAGTTCACCAGGGTTGGAAGGCAGTGCACGGGGATAACTTTATGATGTTAAAGTTCACGAGGGGAGACAGGTGATTGCTGTTGCGGTGGCAGGTCCTGTGTGGGAATGGTGTCCGGTGACTCCCTTAGGCCTCCGCTGACGTTATATATATATATAGGTTTCACACCAGTTATAGTTAGGTGGAAATTTTACTCGCATAAAACCATTGAAATTCCCACGTTATAGTTAGTTGGACTCACTATAACTTGTGCGTGCAATGCACTGCTCATGACATCACATATTACATCACTCATGACATGGTCAGTGACATCACTCCTGACATCACTGATGACATCTCAAATGACATCACTGATGACAACATCCTTGTGACAAAGTGGCAGACCTCCTATCAGCATAAAATAACCTTTGACACACACATTCAAAAATAGAAACTAACATTTTCTTAAAAAAGGAGAAACCAATACCAATTACAACAACTTATTAGGTAATTCCAACATCTACATACACATCCACTCATTCACCAACAGTTCTATATAGTCACTCATGCATGTACTTACTCATCATATGTACTCATACACCTATACATCCTGTTACACACTAATACTCATCCATATAGTTACTCACACACAAATTCACACATGCAAATAAACTATCAAAAAAACATTTACTTGATTATACTGCTATATACACACCACTACACATACTTCTACAGAAACGGAAACATATTTACTCTCTTAAACAATCAATTATAAAAACACATACTCACTAACCCACCCATACACACAATCATCCACCCATACAGTCTTGCACACATGCTGTCTTCAAAATACATACAAATAGTGAGTCACTCATTCATGCATCTGTGCTCTAAGTAATATCCCCCACCGAACCATACAGACACTGATACTGATACTCAAAAAAACAACTAATAACCCATATACACACTCATGTAGCTACTCACCAACCCATGCAGCCACTTATACACAAAGTGAGACACAGATACAGATATTTAAATATTTAAACATTACTCGCTAATATATGTATTCACTAAGATACATTTAATAAGTCAGCTAACCAATCAATTTTACACAAAAAAAACATCCATTTAGACATTTATTTACCCATTTATTCTTCCATCAACCTTTAGATATACATATATAAAAAATATTTATTTTTCAGAAAGATACACATTCACTGGATGATGTCATCAGTGATGTCATTTGATATATCATCAGTGATGTCATGAGTGATGTCACTGACCATGTCATGAGTGATGTAATATGTGACGTCATCAGCAGTGCATTGCACGCGCAAGTTATAGTGAGTCCAACTAACTATAACGTGGGAATTTCAATGGTTTTATGCGTGTAAAATTTCCACCTAACTATAACTGGTGTGAAACCTATGGTTTTTTCAGTGAATTTAATAGGTTTTTTAAATGCTAATTCCTAACTATAACTGGTGTGAAACCTATGTTTTTTTCAGTGAATATATATATATATATACATATATATATATATATAGAAGATGAATTCAAGTTTTTGAAAAAAGATCACCCGATTATTCCTACTTTCTATATGCTGCCAAAAGTGCACAAAGACACTTCTGTCCCACCCGGGAGGCCTATTATATCTGCGATTGGTAGTTCCACCGAAAACATCTCAAGGTATATTGACTATTTTCTGCAGGAGTGGGTCACACAACTTAAATCGTATGTCCGATACACAACCGATTTTTTAATTAAATTGGAGAATGTGGTTTGGAGCGAAGATTACTGCTTAATGACTCTGGATGTGAAATCCCTTTATACTTCCATCAGATATAATGAGGGGATTAAAGCAGTTGAACACTATTTAAACAAAAGACCTATGAACTATGTACACCACAACAGGATGATCATCAGCATGTTGAGACTTTGTTTAGAACAGAATTTCTTTTTGTTCTATGGCCAAATTTACCAACAGATAAGGGGGGTGGCCATGGGGGCCTGCTTTTCCCCCAGTTTCGCGTGTTTACACATGGGACTGTGGGAGGAGCGGGTCCTCATGGGGGACCACGAAGCCATCATGAGGGAGAACATAGTCCTATATTGCAGGTACATAGATGATTTATTCTTTGTTTGGAGGGGAGATGTGAAAGAAGCAACTGACTTTGTGTGCAAATTGAACAATAACAACTATAATTTGGAGTTCAGATCCACAATACACAAGGAAAGAATAAACTTCCTAGATGTAGAAGTGTACATCGAGAATAATGCATTGGAGACAAGGGCCTATAGAAAAGAGACCTCAGGTAACACTCTCTTACACGCTACCAGCCAACACCCTGGACACCTCATACGCAGCATTCCCTATGGGGAAATGTTGCGCATGAGACGGCTCTGTAGTACTGAGAAGGAGTGTGATATAGCACAGAAAGACAGCAGGAGCCGCTTTTTAGAGAGAGGATACAGAGCGGATGTGGTGGACAGTGCTATAGAGCGTACGAAAAATATTCCAAGGGCACAGGCCCTGAAAGGTAAGGGGCTGGTAACTGTAGCCAATTCTGAAACCATACAATCAAGGGCAATTGTCACCTATAGTGTCCAACATGCTGAAATTCGCAAGATTTTCAGCAGAAATTGGAACCTGGTTAAGAGAGATCCAGTCATTGGCAACCTTGTACCTATCAAGCCACAACTGACTTTTCGTAGGTCTCCGTCCATGGCAAAAGCTTTAGTGAGCAGTACTCTGGATAAGCCCCTCTCAGGAACCTGGATGGACCTCAGTAGAGGTTTCAAAAGGTGTCCTTTTTGTAAAGCTTGCAGGCAGGGACTCCGTAAAACCCATTATTCTATCCCATTCCATGATAGGGCTATAGCCATCAAGCATAGACTAACGTGCAAAACAGAATACGTAGTATATGCGCTGCAATGTCCGTGTGGGCTATGCTATGTGGGCAGCACCCGACTGCCCGCCCACAAACGGATCTTGCAGCATCTTCGAGCCATTTCAGGCAAAGATCCAGCTTACCCTGTTGCACGACATTTTGAGCAGCTCCATAATAGCAATCCAGATGGATTGGTCTACTTTTTGGTGGACACGATCCCGCCCCTTAAAAGAGGGGGGAACAGAGATGCTCAATTGAGGCTACTAGAGACGAGATACATTCTGGAGTTCAATAGTAAGGCCCCGGGAGGCCTTAACGCCACCGAGGATATGTATACTTGCCTATGATAATACTGGCTCATATATTTTTTGCACATCAGTATATATGAGAGATTAGGTTTCCATTTCTCTTGTTTGGCTGTACTATTTGGGATTGGACAACATTATGATTAACAACGTGAGTGCTCGAATCCCCGATTATAACCAGACTATTATGATGTAGTTTTTAAATAATTTTCACATTTATTCACTTTGGGTGATCTTTCCCCAGTACGATTATGTAGGGTATGTATATATGTAACAGCTAAGAAGCTAAACATTAAACTTAGACATTTTTAGGCAATTGGTAGACCACTGGAGTGGGATTGGGGATTGCGAGGTGGGGGATCAACGGAGTTTTGAATCTTCAACTCCTCCCCATTTTCCTTACTGTATCCTATACCAGTCCAGCAAGACCAATGCTAATATTTGAGGTTATATGAAATGCGTTTTTATATGTTAATATGACTTCCTTTTAAATTGGTTTTTCTTAATAATATGTAAATATGAGTGTAAATAGATGGTCTATTTTTCTACATATTTATTTATTTTGTATATAGTATGTATTTTTCTAAACATTCGGAAGATATATTTCTGTACAATGTTGGGCACTTGCCCTTTAACCTTGCTGCTTGCTGCTTAGTATTTCCTTCGTGGCAATATCTCTACTATGTCTATGATTGCATTTTAGAAAAAACACACACAGCTGTAAATGATCTGCAATCAACCGTTTTTACATATATACCCTCTTCTATGTCTGTGACACATCATGTGATCAAGCCTCTGTGAGAGGTGAAACGCGTCATGGCATTTTGCTGGCTGAATTATATGCACGGAATAAAGCACTGAAAATACTGCACGCATTTGTGGTTTCGTTCCGACGTTGTTTGCCCATGAGGTAATGGAGCGTGATGGATGGCGTCTGTTGAGCATATATATATATATATATATACATATATATATATATATATATATATATATATATATATATATATATATATATATATATATATATATATATATATATATATATATATATATATATATATGTATATATATATATATAAAATTTCTATGGCAAAATGAAACCCCTCATTTTGTTCCTTTTCAAATTAAATGTATTAAGTGTTACCACTTTATTCCAATCAAGATGACTTCAGGTGTGCCATACTTTTGTCATAAGTAAGACTGTTAGCGTTCTAGTTGTTCTTTAGAACACTCTGGGACATTCTGTCATTGGGCTATAGTTGGGCTACATCTGGCTGATATTTGGGCTACATTTGTTTTTTTTTGTCTCTGGTGGCCATCTTTGGGCTACATTGGGCTACATTGGGCTACATTTGGTCTCTAACATATATATAGCCCAATGTAGCCCAATATATATTTTTTCAAAGTTAATTTTCGTAAAAACCACTGGAGCATATATCTTGAGACATAGCAAAGGCACATCGGGCTACCAGTCCCTACAATTTTGCCAAGTTTGGTGGAAATCCATTCAGCCGTTCGGGCTAAAAGTGAGTCCAACCGCCCTATGGAAATTAACATGGGGAAAACACGTTTTGGGACTCCCCTTTTATCTCGGCCCCCGCTTCATGGATCTCCCCGAAACTTTCAGGGAAGGAGCGGAGCGCAGCGAGGCAAAGGTAAGGAAAATTACAGGCAGATCCCTCATTCTGCGCCAAAGTTATTCCCAATAGAATGTTGCGGATTTCCTATTGAAAACGATCCTAACTATAACTACCTACTGGCGACCGCCAGTAGGTAATATATATATATATATATATATATATATATATATATATATATATATATATATATATATATATATATATATATATATATATATATATATATATATATATATATGCCAAGATGTTTTGAAGAATGAATGCATTTACAGGTGCCTAAAGGAATTGTTTTGTATGTGTGTGACTGACTGACTGTATAAGTGAGTGATTGGACGTGTATGGATGGGTTAGTGACTAAACTGTGTAAATGTCTGTATTAGTCTCTCCATTGGTGTGTAAGCAACTACATGGGATGCTGAATAGCTACATAAGTGTCTATATAGGTTATTGATTTGTAGTCTGAGTAAATGTATGGGTCCCTGACTGTGTATGTGGGTGGGTGGGTGTGTGAGTCTGTGCATAGATGTATGAGTGGGTGATTCAGGGGTTGTATTGATTAAAAAGAGCGTCTGGAAAGGGCTGTATGGGTGAGTTAGTGTGTCTATGGGTGTGTTGGTGAGTGAATAAATGTATCACTGGTATATCTTTGACTAACTACTTATGTTTTAAGGCACTATATGTGAGTGTTGGAGTATATAAATGAGTATACTTGAGACTAAGTTATTTCAAGAGTGGGTGTATAAATAAGTGTTTGCTTCTATCAGTGATTGTATAAGACAGTAAATATGTGTTAGTATCTGTTTAAATAAGTGATATGGTATATCTAATAAAAACAAAGTTGGTGTGTATAACTGTATACATGATTAAATGGGTATGTGATTCATTCTTTGCATTACTGACTAGGCATGTGAGTAACTCTATGGATGAGTGGCAGCGTGTGACTGCATGGATAGATGTATGAGTGCATATTATAGTCCTCTATTGATGAGTAACTACATGTATAAATGACTGAATGTGTGTGTGTAGACCTAGAAAATAGTGAGTGCTATGTAGTATATGGCATTCTTCTGTGTATGGTTTCAAAAATAGTAGTCAGCATCCTAGAATGGGTGTATCAAAGTTTATATTAGAGCATCAGTATGTGCATCCGATTGTCACGTGGATGATGTCATGAGTAATGTCATCAGTGATGTCATCAGTGATGTCACTGACCATGTAATGAGTGGAGTAATATGTGACATCATCAGCAGTGCATTGCGGGCGCGCAAGTTATAGTTAGCTCAACTAACTATAACAGGCGAATATCTGGTTTTTTATGAGTCAAATGTTCAACTAACTATAACGTCCCTGAAACCTATGTTTTTTTTAGTGAATTTCTAAGGTTTTTTAAATGCTAATTCCTAACTAAACGTCTGTAAAACCTATGTTTTTTTCAGTGAATTTCAAAGGTTTTTTAAATGTTAATTTCACATTGTAATGTTTATAAAACCTATATTTTTTCTATTATATTTTTAAATATTTTGGAACTCTATTATACTTCTTTTTTTAACTTTAAAAATCATGTAATGTTTTATATCTTCCCCCAAAAATATGTATATATTTTTTTGGGGGGAGAAAACTGCACTCCCCTACTGGTAGCGTACCAAGCACCATCCCCACACGAATCCTAGTCGCCTTATTGCTAAACTCGTAAATGATGCGCATTTCGTATCCGACGAGTTTGTGGCACCGCGTCCCATGTAACATCATATACGCATGAAGTCACCCCAGGTAATACTTTGGTATCCGACAGGTACGCAGTACCAAGCCATGCGTTACATCATCTACATATGGGGTCGCACCTGCTGCGCATTGCGTATTCGTCGAGTACACGCTGCCAGGCCCTGTGTATAGTATCGTGCCAGGTACGCCATTCCCCTTTTTTTGTCTCAAAAGTATATCTAAATAACTTTAAACAGTATATGAAAGCACACGAAAATCTACATTATTTCAAACATTTATATATTTCTAACTGTAATAAACTTATATTATGATAAATATATTTTGTCAAAATCCATCGGGTGAGGCATTCTTGCGCGCTCAGTGCACGATTGCCTTGTGACCTTAAAAAAAGCATTTGATTGGTTCATAACATTTCCCATTGTAACAGTTGTACGACCCCACCCATTTTACTCATTCTCTCTACAGCGTTTGATAAGAGACACCTCTTCTGCTTAGAAAGCTTTTTTGAAAAGTGGTTTCCTGTATACACATATCTTATACTACACACAACATGCAACGATCATCTTGATCAATATTCATGCTCTGTACTTGCCTTCCACGTGTGATTGCCATGCATCTCAAACGTTCCATCAAAAAATAAATATGTGTTGCACGATGCCCCTTGGTGTGTGTGTGTGTGTGTGCACATTATTGTGCTGCCTTTCGGCCTGGGTATTAGTGGCTCTAAGGAGTATCATCAGCCATGGGCAGACTGCACATCCTAGATCACATGCCATCTCATTAACGATAGTTTCTGCCCTCCCGACACATGCTACACTAATCTAAATTGCACACTCTGTGAGGTCAAAACTACAAAAGAAACATACATAAGTACACTTCATGGCCAGGCAGGAACTGAACAATGCCCAAGTCCCCGGAATAATTATTCACACCCCTACGCTGGCCTGGCGTATACAAGCCCAGCCCACTTTGTGTATGTATAAATAGGATAAACACGATGCCACATGTCCCTCTTCTTCCACACTACCTCAAATGATATGCCTCATCCACCGCGCATATCACAATGCGCAATAAAAAAAAAGAAATGGATCCATGAGGTGTACACCATCCCGGCAATCAACACGGGCTCTAAATTGTGAGCCCTACTGACCTGCGTCTACGAAAGGGATCCATGAGGTGTACACTCTCCTGCAATCTACACTCCATTTGAATTGTGAGCACTGCTGCCCATAGTGTTTGCTCACACAACAATGACAGTAGGTAAGCAGAGCGGCCTCAGTGCGCATGGCCTCCAATTGAGCGCGGTGCGGCAAGAGGGGTGGGGTGCTTCAGCCTGGCTGCACAGGTGCAAACAAACGATATTGCTGTGCGTAATGGTGTGATCTCTGACCTCATTCAGTCTCATCTCTGTCTCATTTTAAAGACCTGCTGGACCGTACTGTAGGCCTGACCCAGCGGGCAGCGCTGCCCTACAGACACCTCTTCATCGCGGTGCTGCGGGAGGGGTGAGGATGCTTCAGCCAGACTACGCACGTGCGATATTGCCTTGTCTTATGATGTTATCTTTGACCTTCATCAATCTTATCTCTGTCTCATTTTAAAGACCTTCTGTACCATAAGGTAGGCCTGAGCCTACGGGCAGCGCTGCCCTACAGACACCCGTTGAGGGTGGTTGCCGTACTTAATAATGTAATCTCTGACCTCATTCAGTCACATCGGTATAATTTTAAGGACCTGCTGGACCGTACTGTAGGCCTGAGCCAGCGGGCAGCGCTGCCCTACAGACACGTGGCGTTGGCTTTTAGGACACTGTAGTGAGCTCCTTACTAAGCGTACATGCACGCAGGCTCCCGACAGTGCATTACACGCGCACATTATGCTTCTAGCATGCGCTCTATTCCTTTCTATATCAACGTTGGCATAACATATTATTATTTAACCTTGTGTATTCTCCTGCACTCCAACTCCTCTTTGAACCACGATTACCACTAATAGTTGGTAGATCGTACTTCAAAAACGAAGGATGCACTCAACTCCTATTTTCTATCAAGCTTGAAATAAACCTTCATTTACCACCAGACATTTCCATCATTAAATTATTTCTACCTTTTCAGACATTCCATTGATTGCCACAAGAAGGGCGGAGTGGGAGCTGACTCCGCAATGATGCCCTGGCATTCTGACACCTTCCATCGTGGTATCAAGACACCGTCCCCGACCAGAGACCTTGTCTACCGTGCAAACGTACCCCGGACTAGGAGCTTGCACCAACACGTTGTGGGACACACCAGTGGTGGCAGATGAGCAGTGAAGCCTCAGTGTGCAAGACCTACAATTGAGCACAGTGTGGGGGAAGGGTATGGGGTGCAGCACCCTGGGTGCACAGGTGCATGCAAGCGATTTTCCCGTAGCTAATAATGTAGAACTATATTATCAAAGAACGGCAATAACATGATCACCACTTTAGCGACAGGAAACTGCCGCTAAAGCGACGATAAGGGGTTGATAATATGCCCATGTGAATTCCCATAGAAGCCCAGGTTCACACCAGAACGATGACGGAGGGTAAACACTAAGGGCTGGGTACAATAGGCCGACGCTCTGTCTCATCCTCCCTCTCTTCTTTTGACTCTCCCTCCCCTTCTCCCTTCCACCCACTCCACCTCGCCTTCCATTCTCACTAGGGTCCTTTCATTCGGACTACCTTTCTTTACCTCTTCCACATAGCACACATACTTATGTTTCATTTTTGTCTTGCAGGTTTCCTACGCTGCTTCCACTGGAGTCCAACCCACGTTTTTTTTTATTATACTGTTCTATTAAAGTTAAGTTTCTATTTATTTCTGTTTTGATAAAGATTACTTTTTTTTCAAATAAATAACTGAGTGTATAGGTCTTCTTTTTCTGACAACACTTGTCTATTATTTATTGTGAAAATCATCTGTTTATAGGAGATTTTAAGGACAACATTATCTAATATTAGAGTGCACCTTCCAAACATAATCTAACTCACTATTAGACCTGGGTAATTATACAACTGCAAGAGTTCTATGATTGTATCACTTTATAACACCTAAGTACTGCCCGTGTGATCGCAGAACATCAAGGTAATGAGCAGTAGGATTGGTCTACCCGAGCTCTGGGAAACACCAGATGTAGCATGCCCAGCAATAACCAGGGCTGATTTGGTTCGTCATTACAGGCTTTATAATCTTTCGTCTCTTCTCGTGAGTTCTACAGTCGGAAGATTGACAATTGAGTTTCTTCAAGTTAAAGATTATAAAAAGGAAGACTTCCTAGACTTGATCTATCCATCATTGGCGAGGAAATTATACATGCAATTCAGGATGGGTAGTCTTCCGCTTACGTCGTTTACTAGCAAATGGGACAGTAAAAAAAACACAGAGTGTCCAGCATGTAAACACAACCTTGAAAATTAAATTCATGTTCTTTTTTTCTGCCCTGTTTATCAGGCCGCACGCAAACGATGGGTGATAACTATTTGTAGAAACCTAGGTTTTAGACATTGCTATCAAGCTTTTAGAGTCCTAAAGTATGACACCCACCCCCTTATTGTATTTGCCGTTTCGCGTTTTTTAAACGGGATGTGGCATAAACGTAGACGTTTTTTATTGAAATAACTGGACAACTGGAATTTTTTGCACAAAATGAAATGTTGATTGTCGATAACTACATTCTATGTTTAATTTGGTTTTATGAAGGGATGGATAGTTGCATAGTTTTAACCTTGTGAATAATGTGTATATATATGATTGTGATTGTCCCTGTATTGTTCATGTTATTTATTTATTTTATCGCTCTTGTATGTATGTATTTTATCCTGTACTTTTATGGTCCGTTTTGACCGAAATAAAGTTATCGATCGATCGATTACAGAACAAATAAGGCACTGCCTAGGTAGGACCACCGAGGCTTCAGGGACTGCCGAGGCCCACCCTGCATATTTAAATAAAGACCCGTAGTGTGGCGATCCCCGGACTTCAGTTGGCCAAGAACCCCCCGAACAATTAGTAAACAATACCCGGGAAGGTGGCGTTCCCCGAGTCTGCAAAATGTGTCAGTGCCCTTCCGCGCCTAATTTACATGTGACATTAAGATGCCCAGTCCTACAGAGAACCCCCGCAATATAATAATTGGATTGGCCACGGAACATTACCCACCCACCAGGGGCCTCATTTAAAAGAACAGGTGAGACCTTGCTTTTTTTTTGTTCTTTTATCTCCATTTTTATCATCCGTATCCTCTCTATTACAGCAATAAGAGGTTTTTCCTCCTCTCGCTTCGAGTAGTCGAAAAGTATTTGCTATCACAGGGTGGAAGCCATACACCACCCTCTAATAGCATACACAAATGTCCAGCGAATGCACACCCCGGGACATTGTATGAGCTGCGCCTGAGAGGTCGCCCTCCCTAGGCCCATGATGCATTTGTTAGTATAAACGCATTCTAACACTACTTACACACATGTAGTACAGCAACCAGAATGTAGTGAAGAAGCTGAGGAAATCTAAAAATCTAAATCTTACCAGAAGAAGGATGACATAGTTCAATGAGCCGACGACCCTGGCATGAGTAGATATAGCTACACGAACAAAACGGGTCTTCAGCACAACGCAAGCCATTTAGAAATATTGGTGAGTGGTGTCTTCTTTTTGCCTTTTCCCACGCGTCGCCAAATTTATGTTGTGAAGAGGCAGACAGCAGTGGATCCAATAAGTAGATTTATTACAAGAAAACAAGACACCTGAAACAGCCACCAACAGGAGCAGACGGCAAAGCAACCGTCTAATCCAGCACCATGTACAAACTCTGCAAGGTTCGCCTCATGATAGCCCTACATTCTTACATTACATACGGAGGGCCATATGATCAAGGAACGGTGTTAAAATTATCCGCGCTTTAGCGGCAGGAAACTGCCGCTAAAACGGCGATAATGGGCTTGGTAGTATGCCGTAGAGAGTTCCAATAGAAGCCCATTGTCTGGTGTTAACATGGGCTTCTATTGGAATTCTCTACCCCTGGGGGGCAGGTCAAGCCCTTTGCCAGGGCTTGGCCTGCCCCCCACGGGTTGGAGGGTGCGGCCGAGCTGTTTGCCAGGGCCGGTTTCACCTGATTTTATTACAGGGGCCGATTTTGCAGCTATGCTGTAAAAACGGCCCTGGAACAAAAACGGCCCCTCGGTGGCCCAAAACCAGGCCCCCACCCTTGCAGCCCACCGGGGGAATGCCCGGTGCCCGGTGCCCGCTTGCCTCAAACTGTCTTTGTATATGCCAAAGACAGAAGTGGAAATTGTCCAAACAATTTTGTCCTCAGATTTAAAAATCTCCGAAAAAAGTCAACAAAGCTGTCTCTGCATACCTCAGAGACCACAAAATGGGATCCATATACAACAACAACATACATTTTGATATGGCAGTTATCTACAGAAGTGATGGAGTACTCTTCATAGATCAGGAAAACCACTTATATGTAGCTCCAACTAATGAACACAAGGGCTCTTTTTAGGGCCACCCTATAACTTACAACTTAGGCCCGCTATTTTAGGGCCATATAACGCCAACTCCCGCACCCTCGCCAAAATGTATTATCCACACAGCTGTGGCGCAGCGGCCAGACCATCTCACTTTGCAGCACAGACCTCTCGCTTTGATCCGCAGCTCTATGCACCCATAGGGGTGAGTAATGTGCGCTTTACAAATACCATATTGATTTACCTTCGCACTCCCTATACAACACCACCTAAGCACCATACACAAGCTACAATGTTCTAAACAAAAGTTCATCCAAGTAGCTATAAATACATGCTGACACTACTTGCACAGATGTGGCACAGCGGCCAGAGAACATGACTTCACAGCATATGACACACAGTTTAGGCTCACGCTTTAATACCTGACTCCGGCAGCAGCTCAGCTTAGCAGCATGAGACTCTAGACAATACATCACATATATTCCGTACCCCAGGACTTTCATACCAGTACGGGTCAGTAGTTCGTCCTACTAGTTATAAACACATCCGGACGCTACTTCCACAACTGTAGTGCAGCGGCCAGAGTACATGACTTCACAGCATAAGACACACAATTTGGGCTCACGCTTTAATCCCCGAGTCCCGCACCAGCTCACCTTACCCGCATCAGACTCTACACAATACCTCACTTAATTTCCGTAGCCCACCACTTACACACCGGTAGGGGTAAATACTTTGCTTTGCACCCCCTCTATAGCACACCCTAAACACCCCACAGAGGTTACAGTGCTCCTAACCTCCTATTTCCCACTTTTTCCCCCTTTTTTCACCTTACTAGCTTCAATAGAATCACAAAATGGCGGCCAACACTTCCTAGTTGCAACCGCTCGCAGCCAATCAGCAACAAGCTCGTGCTCATAACGCCTCAGCCAATCAGATGGCAGAATTCCCAAATATCAATATCTGTAAATTTCGATATTTCTCAAAAACTACTGAACAAATTTACACAGAATAAACAAAAGCGTGCTTTCTAGACCAAGACCCTTCTCCCTGCCAAATTTGGGGTAATTCCGTTCACCCGTTCGACCCACAGCCTTGTCTAGAGTTTCCCATGGAAATTAACATGGAGAAAACATGTTTTGGGACCCCCATTTTTGTCATCCCCCCTTGACGAATCACCCCCAAACTTTCAACATAGAAGCTGATCTCAACAAAGAATTAGTTTTGAAAATTTCGCGAAGATTTGTAAATTGGTGCCAAAGTTATTGGGAATAGAATGTTGCCATTTTCCTATGGTAACTAGGTCCTAACTATAACTACCTGCTGGGTAGCGCCAGTAGGTAATATATACTGTGCCACTGCAGCAAATAAAGAACTCGAGCCAATGAGTTTAAAGATCGTCCCTTGATAAGTGGGAGGAGTGTCTCCAGACTTTGGTGAGACGCGATGTGAGTTGGGGTGAACAGTGATTTTAAAACGAGCAAAAGCATGCGACGAAGGCACTGAGTGCCGAAATGCATTATGCTGCTTTGTTTTTTCTTTTGCAGAAAATAAGGAGTTAGGTCCCGGGACACAGGGTCAGCTGGACCATAGAATAATTTATAAAAAGAGAAATGCTGGCCCTGCGATTTTTGATAGCTATATTTTGAGCAACAAACCAAATCCTTGTTATGATTTGTATGGTCGAATTTATTTAAACCATTTACTTTTTCATATAAATCTCATTAAGTTAAAGCATTGATTGCATGAGAAAAACACTACGTACATACAATTTATACAAAAACATTTGACAAAGAATTTTAACAAAAATACATAAATACATATGACAAAATGACATCCAATCATTTAGTGTACATAAATATACAAATACGGTCATACGAGAAGCATCAGTCGTTATGTAGTATTAAGCAATGAAGCTATTTGCAGTAAGGAAAAGAAAACAACATGAATTGTAACAAATACAAATTTTCAATTGTCTGATAAATAAACTTGAATTCTTTCTGCTATTGCCAATTCCTTTCTGCTATTGCAGTTTAATTGCAGATCTTAGTGGTACAACCAACCATGACGCGTTTCGGGCTATATCCAAACACCCCTACTCCACAAGGAAGAGAGGACGGTAGGTGTGAGGATTAGGGGGGCAAGATGGCCGCTGAGGGGTTGAGCTGAGCGGTCGCATCACTTTCCTCTCCTGCCCAGAATGACTCTACAGGCTAGGGCGTCGTGCTCCCCTTGAAAGACTACTTGATATACTGTGGCAAGATGGAGTGAAAGAATGAAAGAGTATTGCCAGCTCAGAAAACAGCTTCGACTGAAAAGTGCAGTGGTAAACTGGGTGAAAGCGTGCATCTGTAAGCTGGTGAGTGCGATTAAAGCACTAAAAGGCGAAAAGGATTCAGCGATCGTGATGCCTCCCAGACCGCCACGACAGGATAAACTCAGAGAGGTGGCAGATCGGGAGATGAAAGGAGCGGGAAATGGTCAGGCATCGACGGGGAAGGATCTCGGAGCTATCCACAAGGTGCCTGTTATGCCTACTATGCCACCAAAAAGGAAAACAGAAGTTCGCGGTAAGGCTCCGGTGCTCCCAAAGAAGATACCGAATAATCACGCAGCGTCTAAAAAGACGAGTACGACTACAGTGGAACAAAGCTCAAAAGAAGACAGAGCATGCAAAAATAAAACCAAAGATAGCGGGATGCGCCAGCCTACCCTAACGGAGTTTTTTTCCATGACAGCTCCTGAACAGCCTGGAGGTTCGCTGGAGACGGAGGTACCGGGGGAGAGCGTCCGCGAGGACGCTGCGGAGGAGTTTGACGCCGCTGAGAGCCCGGTTGCTAGGCAACCAATCCAGAGTGCTGAGGCAGCAGCAGCGGGCCAGACAGCTGGTTTGGCCGACGAGAGCAAAGAAACAGAAGCAGCAAAGGAAGGCGCTGCTAGAGTGCCTAGACAAGCAAACCAGTCAATGGCAATGACAACGAATTCTACAGAGGCGCGGATGGCGGAGTCTGTAGGTATAACGCCGCCGCTGGGTCCCTTGGAAACGCCGATATGTTGGGGGCTTTGATGCTGGTAGAGGCAGAGATGAAAGAAGGGAATAGAACAGCCCAACACCAGAGAGTCAAAACCTGGGGTAGCGTGGAAACCATGGCAGACGATAATGGACAGGGGGAGAGCAATAAGAGTAAGCAACTAACAGAAAAGTTAGAAAGGGGCTCCATAGAAGGCGAGCACTTTTACTCAGTAAACGAGGACTCAGAATCGATAATCTCTTCTGAGGAGAGTCAAGAAGAGGAAGTTGAGGATGAGGTTACAGACTCTGGGTCCAGCACCTCTGGTAAAGCATCTACACAAAGAAAAAGACTCTCTAAAATAAAGAGGCGCACCTCAGAGTCTTCCCCCCAACATGATAGACGATTGCTATGGGATTATTCAGCTTCATCCCAGGTCTACCAGGACAGCGGTAGTGGTAGTGGAGGTGGTGGGGGCCCTACTCTGGACACTGTACCCCAGCAAAACTCTCTCAAAGCATTATTTGATACCCTAAAGGAGATGCAAGCAGAGGCAAGAACTGAAAGTCGGAGAGCAAGGCAAGCCTCAAAAAAGATACAGGGCTCATTGAAGTAGAAGAACGCACAGGCAGACTGGAGGACAACGTGGGGAATTGGCAGGCATTCAAGACTGAACACGAGAAACTGACAGAAGACATGAGCTGGAAGATGGAAGACTTTGAAAACAGGCAGAGGCGGAATAATGTTAGACTTTGGGGTGTGACAGAGGGGGCGGAAGGGCAGGATGTCAGGCAATTTGTAGTTAATCTGTTGAAGGGAGCCTTTCCAGAGTCCCAGTGGCAGTGGGAAAGGAAAGTACAGAGGGCACACAGATTCCCTTTTACGATAAGGAAACCCCGAGGCACAGGTGGTGAGACCCAGGGGAACTTACCCAGGGCAATCTTGGTAAATATAGGGAACTTTTTACTGAGAGAGGAAATAATTGGCAAGGCAAGACCGGATAGCAGAAGGACTTTGAAGGTATTACTTTTTTTGCCAGGCCTGATTTCTGTCATGTCACCATAGAGAGGAGATGGAGGCTTAGACAGATGATTGCCCCATTTCAGGCTCTAGGCTGTGAAGCATATCTCCTCTTCCCCGCGAGACTTAAGGTGATCGTAAGGGGGAAGGCCTGGATGTTCTCTTCAGAGATCAAAGCCCAGCAATTTTTGGAAGAGACGAAGAAACAGAAAGGCGGATAAAAAAAGGAGGTCTAGGGTATTACTTTACATAGTGCACTCCACAAACTTTTTGAATATAAGCACAAGAAGGGGAGGTTAAAAGACACATCAAAGGGAGAAGCAGGAGAGGGATGCGATTAGCACAACTCAAGGCGGGCACGCATAGGTCGGCTGACCTATTTGCCTGTAAAGGGGAAGGGAGGGTCCAGGGGAGGGGGGGCAGTAGGGTAGAGAGGGGTGGTAGAGGGAAGGGTAGGGTGGGAGATGGGGGGGGAAAGGACACATAGGATTGTTTTTGTTTTGGTATTTCACACTTGTGGGGAAAATGCGATAAAAGGTACACAATATGAGAATAGCAATGTTGTAGAGTCAGAATGTATACAGCACAAGAGGGAGATTGTATGGAATCAGCGAAAGTGGAATTTTCCTAAACATCGTGCAGGTTTTCTGAAAGGACAAGGGGTGCTTCGATATGACGTGTAGAATTGCCACGATAAATGTATGCGGGCTTAATGAAATAAATAAAAGGCATAGAGTAGCAGCACTCCTTAAAACATTACGACTGGATTTTGTATGCCTACAGGAGACCCATATAGAGGGTGTTAAAGGTTATCTACTGGAACAACTGGGTTTTTCACTACTAGCGAACTCTAAGCAAGGGACTAAGACCAGAGGAGTGGCGGTTTTAGGGAGGAGGGGGGATGCAGTAGTGCGAAGAAAGAAAGAAGATCAGTGGGGGAGATGGGTTATACTGGAACTAGTTTTTAAAGGGGATACTTTCACTTTGGTTACGATTTATGGGTCAACAGAGGATGACCCAGATGTTTTTCAGTATCTGGATGTCGAGTTAGCTCAATGGCCCGAGCCCATTGTCTGCTGCGGGGATCTCAATCTACATGATCTTAGTAGCTCATTTGTACAACCTGGGGGACAATATATAGGGAGAAAAAAAAGGGTCTATAGAGCACTTTCAGATATGGTGTTTCATAACTTCCTGGAAGACCCCTGGATAAGGTGGCACCCATACCTAGACGATAGTACATTCTATTCAGCTTCACATAAGGTGTTCGTTCGTTTGGACTACTTTCTAATTTCTAAGAATTTGATTGCTGATTTAAAAATTGAGAAACATCCACGACTAGTCTCAGATCATAGTCCACTGGTAGTAACACTCAAGCTAGGCCAGAGTCCAAAAAGAGAGGTTTCATGGACTTTCGAACGTGCACTATTACAAGATCAGGCATATCGGGATTATATGAACATATAGATAAGGGATTTTTGGGACATAAATAGAGGGACAGCACCCCTGGGAGTTGTTTGGGATTCATTTAAAGCAGGGGTAAGGGGTGAGACACTGAGCTTCGTGTTATTTAATTAAAAAAAAGAGAAATTAAATTCGACAAAATCTTTTAAAACTTGAAGCAGACCTAGCAGCAGTTATAGCACAAAATTCCCCGCTCGACCAGCTACTGCTTAGGCTTACTGTAACTAGAGCAGAAGCCCTGGAAGGAATGGCTAAAAAAGTGGTGGAGAAGTACTTGACTCAAAGGGAGAAGGCATATGAGTTTAGCGAAAGTGTGGGGCACATCCTAGCGGCACGGAGTAGACAAAGGGCAGCAAACTCGGATGTCAAGCAGATTGTTGATCCACAGGGTAATTCATTTACAGAGGCTGGGCAGGTAAGGGAAGTTTTCAGACAGTTTTATGTCGATCTTTACTCCTCTGATAACATAGGGGGTGAGGAAGAGATAGAGGGATATCTGAGGGGCGTCATTCCTCCTGAAATTGAGACACAGGAAAAAGAGGACTTAGAAGCCACATTCCAATTGGAAGAATTCCTCATGGCCCTTGGTACCCTACCCTCTGGGAAGGCAGCGGGTCCAGACCAAATTCCATTGGAATTTTTTTAAGTGTTTCAGAGGGTACTAGCAGCTGATATGTTTAATATTATGATACTGGCCCAGAAGGGGGGGTCAATACCTGACTCATGGGGGGCTGCGGACATCATAGTGATAGCTAAAAAGGGTAAACCTGCAACGGCCCCAGGCTCATATAGACCTATCACTTTAATGAACGCCGATGTAAAGGTGTTCTCTAAAATACTGGCTAAAAGATTGTCGAGGGTTATTGAGAGATTGGTTAGCCCCTTCCAACATGGGTTTATCCCAGGTAAGGGTACAACGCAACATGTCAGGCAAGTAATCACTATGTTCGATGCAGCAGGTACTTTAGGAGACCCTATGGCAGCACTCTTCTTAGATGCTGAAAAAGCATTTGATAGGGTCTCCTGGAGTTATCTATGGGCTGTCATGAGATGGAGTGGTATAGGGGATGGGTTTATAAAGGCTATACAAACTCTTTACAAAGATCCAAAAGCTAAGATCAGGGTTAACAGAGGGCACTCGGCCTGGGTTAAAATCAGCAGGGGGACCCGACAGGGGTGTCCTTCCTCCCCCTTATTATTTGCGCTATATTTGGATCCTTTTCTCCGTCGATTAGAACAAAATCCAAAGATACCGGCAATGCGGATGAAAGGTGGCTCGATAAAATCTTTGGCGTATGCAGACGATGTGGCCATTATGACACCCAACCCGGCAGGGGCTATTAGGGAGGTGGAACTGGAAGCCAGAAAGTTTGGCTGGGTATCGGGGTATAGTTAAACTCCTCAAAAACGCAAATTGTAGAGAATAGGTATGTAGATTTAAATGATGAGAGGGTGGTTGATTCTGCAGTATATTTGGGAATTGCGATTTCTGCGAATTTAGAAAACATAATAAAGAATAATATGGCTCCCTTAATGGCTCAAGTAAAAGTAGACCTGGACAGATTAAACAATTTACATTTGTCGCTAGTCGGATGTACGAATATAATTAAGATGTTGATACTTCCTAAGTTTCTCTTTCTTTTTAGGTCTATCCCATTATTATTTGGAACAAATTGGTTTAATGCACTAGAGGCAATGATGAATAGATTTATATGGGCACAAGGGAAGACACGGAGGGCGTATAGGTTCATCTCCCTCCCGAGAGAGAAGGGTGTGTGGGGAGCACCAGATTTTAGATTGTATTATATGGCCGTATCCTTACAATATATGCAGGGCTTAATTGGAGGGGAAAATCTTGATAGAAGGGTATCTAGCTTCTTTACGGAGGAATATGCAATAATACTAGGGGCAGAAGCGGGAAACTATTTGTTAAATAGCGTTGATTTTGGATACTTTAAAAGGACAAAATATAAAACAATAGCTGCTGCAGTGAATATTTGGAGTGCTTTTTTGAAAAAATTCAAATTAGGTAGATACAAAAGATATGTTACGATGTACAAAACAAGTCATTTCCCCCAGAGGTATTTTCAGATATAGTAATGGCAGACTGGGATGCAAGGGGGATCACACAGATCGGTGATGTCATTAATCCTGATGGAATGATGCAGTTTAGTGATATGAGACACAAGTACGGTTTAAGCAATAGGGATTTTTTTAAATATCTTCAAACGAGGAGCTTTTTAGGTAACAAGCAGGGTGGAGCGTCTGGTTTCAGTAGAAACGATATCCTAGAGAAAATAAAGATGTCAGGGGATTGTACTATATGATCCTTTTATGCAATTCTGGTAAAAAGTAAAAATGATGATATGGAAAAACACAGTAATAAGTGGGCTGTGAAACTGGGTGGCGAACAGGGTTGGTTTCAGGAATCTCTGGAACTAGGACGAACAGTTTTGTGCTCGTCCCCTTTGCAATCACAACACTATAAAACCCTCTTCTCGCTATATTTCACGCCAGCGAGGATTGCAAAGTGGGGTGGTACTGCGGGTATTTGTTGTCCCAGATGTAACTCCCTAGAGGCAGATAGTGTCCATATTTTCGCCACTTGCCCTCAATTGCACACCCTAGTGAGGGATATAGAGATGTTTTTACATAGATCGCTAGGAATACAAATTGTGCTCACCCCATCTTGGATACTGTTAGGGGTTGGTGCACATGAGGAGGAAATACCATGGGATTTTTTGTTTGTAGCTATGGCAGTGTACAGGCTAACTATAGCCAGGGCATGGCTTGATAAGAACCCCCCTGGAATGCAATCTTGGTTAGCCAATTTATTATCGGTATATAGGGGCCGATTAGGATGGCGGACCCCAGAGGTGGAGGGACCATCCGCAGGGGCAGCGGCGTGCAAATTAGGATGTGACCGCCACCCTGGCGGTCACATCCTGTATGTTTTAACATTGCGGCGGGTGCTGCTTGAAGCAGCACCCGCCGCAATGTTAAAACTGCATGTGTTACATTTACATGCACAAAGCGGCAGGCACCGCGCGGTGCCTGCCGCTTTGTGCATGTAAATGTTGGGGGGTACCATAGGTACCCCCCATGTGCACCCCCACCCCCGACACCCTGGGGGCCCGCAACGGGCCCCCAAAAGCCAAAATCCACATGCTTTTCCACGGCGGAAAAGCCGCCGCGGAAAAGCATGTGTTCGTGCAATTCCTAATTTGGCTGACGGTGTCTTGCAGACACCGTCACCAAATAGCCCTTCTCACACCGCGGATCAGCGGCGGACGGACCTCACTCCCACCGCCATCCTGATCTGGCGGTGGGTCTTCTATTGCACTGCGGCAGATAATCCGCATACTCTGGGCCGGCGGTGGCTTCCGCCGGCCCGGAGTATGCGGATTATCCGCAATCATAATGAGGCCCCTAATTTGGAAAAGAATATTTATGCCCGGAAGGGTAAGAGGAAAAAGGCCTTGGGCTTAAAAATATGGGATCCAGTAAACAAGTGGAAAGTAAGAATGCGTAATTATTAAATATTTGGAGTTGTTTTTATTAAAACCGATAAAAGGTTAATATATTTTGAGTATGTACTGTATGTATAATTTGAATATGTACTGTATACAGTGGAAAGTTTTGAACGGTGGAATTAATAAGTGAAATACTCATGTTGAATTGTATAAGTAAAAGTGTGTATAACGTGGAAAATAAAAAATATAATAAAAAAAACAAAAAGGAAGAGAGCACGCACACAAGGCTGCTGGTTTAAGGCTTCTTTATTCCATGGGGCCTCCACCGACCCAGTGACAAGACAGACGTATTTCGGCTGACACAGCAGCCTTTCTCTATCTGTGTCAATTTACACACACACACACATTTATAATTGCATATATATAGACTGGCATGACATAAAAATAACATGAAAGAGTGTTGTTCCACTTTTATATCTAACCTGTCCCGGTTTTTCTTCTCAATATATGTTCAGCCAACGCTGGTACTTCATTCCCTCCATCTTTCACGGGCCATATTTTGTTGAGCAAATACGTCTTCCCTTTTCTATTGATTCTGGGTGTCATTTGTTTGAGGGTAGGCAGGCGTTAGAAATTCCTCATTATCCCTCTTAGAAAGTGTGGACATTTAATGATATAGGCAGGGCCTTAAGTGGGCCAGGTCCACAAAAAAAGTTCTAAAAAGCAGCTGCTGAGACGGGTCCCTATTGGGCTCTCCGTTTTTGCCCTCACCATCAAGGTAAGAAAAAATCATACATCTGCAGCAATATCACCATTAACTGCTTTTGATTTAACTTTAAAGAGACTCGTAGTTATTTCACAGTCTCATCACTTCAGAACTGAAGCATTTTCAATATTATATACAATGAAGCTGTGGTTGTTGCTTTTTTTCCTTATGCAACTAACAACCACTGACAAAGCCAATAGACCTAGCTTCTTGTAGGCATAATGCGGTATTACCACGCCAAACTCCTGCAGGATTGATCATGTGCCCGCAATTGGGAATGTATGTCGTGCAGAAGCGGGGAATTTTTGTGATCTAATTCGGTCAGAGGCACAATCAAGTATAAAGTTCTCAGATATCGATTTACGATGAAACATCTCTTTTTTGCAGTAATGCTCTCACTCACAGCGGATTTTTTCTTTCAGTGAACTAAGATATGTGTGCAGAAAGTCTAACGCTGGTATTTGGGTTCCACAATTTATTGTTTTCAGTTCTGTCTTTACTCTTAGTTTGGGGTCAGAAGGTTCCCGAATCACCAGATACACGGTGTGATTTTTCTGTATATATTGTTTAATCACTTAGAACCTTCATTTACCAACTGAGTTAAAAAGTAATCGGTGTTCCATTAATCTGGCTCCGCCCGGAGTTCAAGTGGGGTTATGTTCACTGATCAGTCACACTTTTGATAAAAGTTGTGCCCTTCTGGACACACTTCTGGCTGCAAACTCGACTGTTCTGAGCATGCTCATGGATATTTATCCGCGGCCATTCTTAGAATATACCAGGCCCCGTTCAGGCAACACAACACAGGGGGGGGTGGGCGGTAATAGGGGTGCAGAGAGGACGAGAAGGGGCCGAGTGACTGTCGCACTTAATGGACTTGGACAGCACATCGTTGGGCATATGTACAAGGGGATATTGCCACGAGAACGTCACTTTTAGCGACGTTCTGAAGTCAATGTATCCTTCTCCATATTCTTAAATCAGCGTTAAGCCACTTTTTGTGGCTTAATGCTGCTTTGTAAATAAGGCCCCTTTTCACACACCACTTAGCGTGAAAGGGGGTGAGTGGCACAGAATGAAAAATGGGCGCAAAAAGTTATTTCAGAGAACAAAGGGGGTCATTAGGATGGTGATCCGCCCGCCATCCCAACCCGGTTTACCCCACCATATTATAATGGCGGGGGTATCGCGGCGGACGCAAAGTGTGTCCGCCGCTTTCCGTCAGTCGGCAATCGTTCCGATTGCCGTCCGGGCGGACTTGGGCCTCAATATGGTAGCGGTGCCTAGCAGGCACCGCCATCCATATTAGGATGCTTCGTTTCACAGGCCTTTCCATGGTGGTTTTGCCGCCATGGAAAGGCTGGTGGGGAATAGCATTGGGGGCCCGTTGTAGGCCTCCGGTGGGTGGGGGGCTGCAGTTGGAGAGTGCATATGGTACTCCCCTACATTGCCATGCACAAGATGGCAGACACCGCGCGGTGCCTGCCATGTTGTGCATGGAAATGCACAATAAGGCACTTTGGCATTGCGGCGGGTGCTGCTTACAGCAGCACCCGCCGCAATGACAAATATGCGGAATGCGACCGCCAGCGTGGCGGTCGCATTCTAATTAGCAGTGCGAGACTGCCGCACGTCAGGCAGTGGTCCCAGTACCAATAGGGTGGCGGGCGGACTAAAGTCCACGCCCCATCCTAATAACCCCCATAGTGTGGGAGAGTGGCACATAGTGGGTAAGGGAAAGCTGAGTGGTTCCGCAGGTGTCAGAGTGGGTGAGGGGTTAATGTCCAGGTAAGCGCTAGTGTAGGCGAGGTATTATTTGAGACTCTGCGCTTGCTGGCTAAATTAACTGCAACAATTGCCACTGACCCCGTGTACACTTAACTTAATTTGGGGATTTGAAATTCCATTTTTAAACTGAGCCACATGTTCGGCGCTTGAAGCGCGGTCTTGTGCGTTTTTATCGTGCATTTTAAAGGGATAGTTTTGCTGATTGTGTTGCGACTAGTGGGGCTTGGTAGGACATACCTGCATATAATTTTGGAATCTGCACCGCTGTTCGGCGGCCCGGTAGCTGGACTGGGGGCTAGGCGCCATCTTGGGAGGGGAAGTGCCGGCAAGGGACGCCATCTTTGTTGGCGTTATAGTTCTTGATAAGACATAGCACGATTGGCTGCTATTTAAGTGGATCAGAGCGGACGCTCGCCCTGTCCAGGTAAGCGCTAGTGTAGGCGAGGTATTATTTGAGACTCTGCAACTGCGCTTGTTGGCTAAATTAACTGCAACAATTGCCACTGACCCCGTGTACACTTAACTTAATTTGGGGATTTGAAATTCCATTTTTAAACTGAGCCACATGTTCGGCGCTTGAAGCGCGGTCTTGTGCGTTTTTATCGCGCATTTTAAAGGGATAGTTTTGCTGATTGTGTTGCGACTAGTGGGGCTTGGTAGGACATACCTGCATATAATTTTGGAATCTGCACCGCTGTTCGGCGGCCCGGTAGCTGGACTGGGGGCTAGGCGCCATCTTGGGAGGGGAAGTGCCGGCAAGGGACGCCATCTTTGTTGGCGTTATAGTTCTTGATAAGACATAGCACGATTGGCTGCTATTTAAACGTCCCTCCGATGACGCGCAGCGGGCGCGCCATAGGCGCGCCGGAGGCTCGCCAGAGGCGAGCCCATCTTTGCCCATCAGTGACCATCCGGGACCCGGGGCCAGAACCCCTGGTCCGTTTTTGCCCTATTCTAGAGGTGAACTTTTGGAGCTTAACTCGGGTAAGTTCCAACTGGACCAGGATTGTATATGCCTGTTGGCTCGGGAGGGCCTGCTGATATCACCTAAGAGCACAAGAACACGGCAGCGTAACCTTAATGTTTGCACCTTAAATTTTGGTCTGCTGAATACACGCTCACTGCAGGGCCATAAGCTGGAGGTCTTTTCATTACTGGAAGACGGGGAGTTAGATGCCCTTGCACTTACTGAAACTTGGCTGGAGGACTGTTCGGCACCGGATTTAGTGGCGGCCCTACCAGATAATTATCTGGCACTCCACTTCAATAGGGAGGGAGGCAAAAAAGGAGGGGGAGTAGCCCTCCTCTTCCAGGCCCGTCTCCGCGCCGAAAAATTTCTATCCGAAACTCTGGGGGGCGCAGAGATTATGGGGGTAAAGCTCAGGCAGGGGGCGGCTTGTTTGGTGTTCCTGGTGGTATATCGCCCGCCTTGGGCTTCGCCAGAGTTCCCGGTTCTTTTTACTAGACTGATTCAGGATTTGCGCTCTAGATATGATAAAATGATTGTTGTTGGGGACTTCAATTATCATTGGGAAAAATCCCCTAAAGAGGGGCAAGCACTTCAGATTGAGGAGGCAATTTTTTCCCTGGACTTTACTCAACACGTGAAGGGACCGACACATGAGAAGGGACATATGCTGGATTTAGTCTGGACCACCATGCCAGTCCAGGGCGCTATAGAGATCCTGCCATGTGCCTGGTCTGACCACTTCCTAATAAAGGGCAAAATTCTGTTGAATAGCCACCTGTCCAAGTCGGGGGATGGTTGGAAAATGGCCCGGAAGTGGAGAAACCTCGATGGGGAAAAATTGGTGTCTTCTTTAGAACAGTCTCCTCCAGTAGAGGAGCAGGACGCCAACATTGATGCCCTTTGTGGACATCTCTACCATAAACTGGGGAGAGCCATTGACTTGGTGGCACCACTCCGTAGGGTAAAGAAGGTGGAGAGAGGAGCTGGGGCTCCTTGGTACTGGAAGGGCGAGATTTTGATCGATACCTTATCACTATTGATCCAAACCTCGATCTGGTCGACTGAACCTTTGTTGCCTGTCTTTGAGGAAGAAAGTGCCTCTGTTACCAAGCTAGTTCACCCAATAAAGGACCCCGCTCCAAAAGATCACAAACAACTTCTAGCTTTCAAAAGTTTATTGTAAGGATAGGATAAGCTGCAAATACAGGCATCTCAGAATGAGATTCACGAGATACACAGGTCCAACTACATACATGTGCTCTCTGAAAGCCCTCAGACGAGCAACGGAAATTACTAACACAAGTTCTAAGAATAATAAAGCTATCAGCATTGACGCATATCTCTCCTTCATTTAAGTTGGAGGAAAACGCACAGGTTAGGCTGTCCCTACCCTGCTCTAGATGGTATCCCTACTTAACCAAATCCCAACCTAACAAAGGTGTCAGCAGTGAATGACCCCCAAGGGAAGTCACTCACTCTAAGTCTCTTGGTGAAAACCTATAGTTCTCCAGTCATGACCCCTCTCTGCCTACCCATCCGCTCTCTAAAGGGTCCTCAGGTATCTGCTCTAACTCCACCCAAGGGTGCTGTCCCTAATACAAAACAGTCAACAACATTTGAGACGCCCCTCGCGAGACGCCCCTCACGTGGTGTAGCTTCTGGCTTTTTCCATGCTGCTTGTGTTGGGCCTCATACGTTGGAGTTGACCTTGCTTCTCAGACTCTTCTCCGGCCCGCTGATACCCCTTAAACATTCCGGAACCCTCCTCCATGTCTGGGCCGTCTACTGAACAGACCTCTATTCATTTTATTTATAATTGGATTCCCCCTTTTCTCTTGCAGACAGACATCTGCAGCCAAGAACCCAACTCTCATAGACTTCCAAAAAGGTTTGCAACATTTCTCGGCCCAGACATGTACGTGTAAATCAATGTTAAAACATTTCAGGCCTACAATATTTCTCATAATGATTATAGCATTCAACTTCTTCATTAGTTAAAGCATGTTAATACTCTTATTCTATTATTCAGTAAACACATCTATAAATCATGGCCCATTAATGCAATGACCAAAACATTAGTACAATCTATGTCGTGAAAAGAAACACCTTCCCTTTTAGCTCTGGCCCTGAGGCCTACCACATTCTGCGTTTAACCACATACCATCTTACATTTTAACAGCTACACGACATGGATTCAGAAATAATCACATCTAATAAAATCATATAGTGTCACACATTTCTGTATTAGTTCCACTTCTACTTAAATCTCTACATTAGCTATACATTCAGAATATAATTTCAGATACTATTAGCACTCATGGCATTTCTCCCCATGATTTGTGCTTACTACGGGTAAGTGTGATGCACTCATACATTTAGGTCAGTTTGCGCTCTCTCAGTTCCCCCCTTTGATGACCTCTCGGGGTCATCACTAACATTTAAACTGTAGTTATTGCTAGCATAACTTGTCTCTGCGCTTCCAGAGCCCTCAGACTCCTGTACTGATTATCTTGTATGGCAGCCAATCTCTGCAGCTGCTCTCTTTGGGCCCTTTCTGACCTTTTTGCTCTGTACCATTTGAATACCCTCACCAATCCCCACAATATGATCCCACAGATCATATTATGATGATAGGTTTTAGTATATACCACACAAAGCTTTAATATTATCACTCCTACTATTAGTGTACCTATTATACATTTAGCTCTGCGGTTCTGGGTGCCGGCTTCCATTTCGTCAGACAATATGGCTCTCTCTTATCTTAGCACAAAGTTCTTTTCTTCTCGTTCCTTTACAGTCTCTTTTTAATCCTTTTTGTCTTTAGAATCCACACAACTGGAAGCTGACAACCTTCTTCGCAAAAGTCCTTTAACAGTTCAATAAAGACAACCCTAGCCCTTCTCCATCAACTCAAGGGAAGTTCCCTAATATTCTCTGCTTCCTGGGCGCTAGGTAATCTTCTTTTTCTGCTTGCTTTATTTACAAAGTCCTTTAAGCATCTACTATCAAGTTTGTGCCTGCAGCTTCGATAGCAAAGTTCAGTATTTCCAAACGAAGATTGTGCTCTTCATGTGCTGTTATCGTTGTACCAAAGTCGGGGAATTGCAATTCTGAGAGAAACATGTGTTTTAACTTGCTGAGGCGGGGAGGTCTGGGGAGCATGAATGTTAGTGACCCTTCTTGTTCGACTCCGGGTACCAACAGTCGTATTTCCACAGTGACGATGGGCTCAGAACTGGATACCACCACCGCTCGGATCCTCCCTGTCTCCTGTTTCACAGACATTTGTCGCCAGATATGTCCACTCAGGGGTGGAGTATCTTCTGCTAGGCACACGCACTCTTCTTGACCTTCTTCGGTCCGGTGCTTCAGCGCCCTGAGCACCTTCTTCCGGGTCTGAGTCTTCTGATATCGGAGGAAGGGTTACCTCTGGAGTTGACCTCAGGCTAGAGCTCCTTCTTTGCGGCCAATTAGCTTCTCCACGTGCCCTTCTACTCCTTCTCCTTCTTGTCTGTTCTCGCTCTCTGTCAGACCTGTCAGTGTCTGACTCGTACTCCCAGCTACTTTCTCCTTCTGTAGCGTCGTCTGTTTCGCTGTTGTACTGACCGTCCTCAGCTTGGTCAGACTCGTTCCCTGCTTCCGCTGGCACCTCTTCAGCTTGGCTAGCCCCCTCTATGGCTTCTCGGTCCTCTACTGGACGTCTATCCGAGAGAGGAGCTGTTTCTTCCCGAGGTGCTGGAACCCTTCGCGTATGTGACGCGTGGATCCAATTGGGCAGGCCTCCCACCTTCACAGCCGTGTTCGTGATCAGGATGATCTGGAAGGGCCCACGCCAACGAATATCCAAGCAGCTTCTTCTCACATGTTTTTTCACCAGGACCCAGTCCCCAGGATACAGGTCATGACACGGGCCCTGGCACGATGGAACCTCGGCAGCCTGCACCTGAAGGGACACAGAACGAATGGCGTCAGACAGCCCCTTACAATAGTCCAGGATCATATCATCTGTGATATTTAACAGTGCAGTAGTTGGGACAGATGGCAGCCTCATTGCTCTCCCCATTAACACCTCATGCGGTGACAACCCCGTTCTTCTGTCTGGGGTACTACGAAGGCTCATGAGGACCAATGGCAGGGCGTCAGGCCAACTCAGGGTCGTTGAGGAGCACACTTTTGCAATTCGGGCTTTGATCGTGCCATTGATCTGCTCCACAATTCCTGAGGCTTCTGGTCGGTAACTGCAATGCAACTTCTGATCGATATTCAGAGCTGCACAAATCATCTTCACAAGCTCGCTGTTAAAATGCGTTCCCCTATCTGATTCCAAAAAGGCCGGCACCCCGAAGCGCGGAATGAGTTCCCTAAGCAGTAACTTGGCCACTGTGAGGGTGTCGCACCTACGTGTAGGGTATGCCTCAACCCATCTGGAGAATACACAAACAACCACCAGGACATAGCGGAGGCGGTTGCACCTTGGCATTTCAATGAAATCTATCTGCATTCGATTGAATGGACCTCCAGACCTTCCTATGTGACTCAGTGCAACTGGTGTTCTTTTCCCTACGTTCAGCTGCTGACAGGTCACACAACGCTGGCACACTGCTTCTGCTGCTATTCTAAACTTAGGATTGTACCAAGTCTGTCTAAACACTCTCAGCATAGCATCTCTCCCTAAGTGTACGGGACCATGTATGAGTCTGGCCATTGGACTCACCATCTCATTGGGCAACACTGCTCTGCCGTCTGCTGAGACCCAAAAATGGGACTCACCCATTACACATCCTGCCTTTTCCCATGTTTCTTTTTCAGAATCAGGAGCATTTTCTTGCATGTTTGACAGTTCATCCCAAGTATCAACAGTTTCCAATATCATGGCTAATTCAGTTTTTACATTTATTCCACCCACTTCCACCTCTGTGAAAGAGTACCCTTGCTCCGCGCAATACCGCGCAACTTCATCAGCATATCTATTGCCTTTCGAAACGAAGTCCTCATTTCTGGTATGTGCGGTGCATTTTACAACTGCGATACCTGCTGGGCATTGCAACGCCTCTAACAACAGGCGCACAAACTCTCCATTGCGAATGGGAGAGCCTGAAGAGGTCATGAACCCTCTTTGAGACCATAACTGCCCGTAATCATGAACCACCCCATAACCATATTGGCTGTCGGTGTATATGGTGACTCGAATTTGATTGCTTGCCAAGCAAGCACGTGTCAAGGCAATAATCTCGGCTACCTGAGCGGAGTGTACTCCTTCCAGGCACCCAGCTTCCACAACTCCAGTAATTGTACAAACAGCATAAGCTGCTCTCAACTGCCCAACTTCGTCTCTTACACATGAGCCATCGACAAAGAAAATTTCGTCTGGGTCGGTCAGTGGCTCATCTACGATGTCGGGTCTGGGTTTGGTGCATAGTTCAGTCACATCGAGGCAGTCATGGTCTGTACATTCATCATCATCCTCGATATCATTTGGGAGTGGCATCAAGGTGGCAGGGTTCAAAACAGAGCATCTCTTGAGGGTCACATTCTCTGCAGCAAGAATAACTTGCTCATAGCGCGTGAGCCTGCTGTTGGTCAGATGCTGTGTTTTGGTCCTGGTCATCAACAGTTCAACAGAATGGGGCACGCACACCTCTAACGGGTGCCCCATGACGATATTTTCACATCTCTCAATGCTGACACCCGTTGCAGCAACGGATTTGAGACATCCGGGCAACGCTGCGGCTACTGGGTCTAAAGTAGCCGAGAAATAAGCAACTGGTCTACGGGCATTCCCATGGATTTGGACTAACACAGACAACGCGCAACCTTCTCTCTCACAACAGTAAAGCAAAAATGGTTTATTGTAATCAGGCATTCCCAATGCCGGAGCACGACACAGGTCCTCTCGCAGCTGTAGGAATGCCATCAAACAGTCTTTGTCCCATGGTACCGGATCGCTCACCTCCTTGTGCGTCAGTTTTTGCAAGGGCTTTGCTTTCAGTGAAAAGTTCGCGATCCACTGTCGGCAATAACCCACCATCCCTAGGAACATCCTGACCTCTCTCTGTGTCTTAGGCGCATTCATTTTCATGATCGCCTCTATCCTGTCTGGTGACACCTTTCGTTTGCCTTTCTCTATTCTGTGTCCCAAGTACTGCACTTCTGTCAGGCAGTACTGCAATTTTCCCGGGGACACCTTGTGCCCATTGGCAGCTAGGTGATTTAACAAAGCAATGGAGTCCTCCCTGCAAGCTTCTTCTGTTTCTGACGCCACGAGGAGGTCGTCTATGTACTGGACCAGAACTGACTTCTGGGGCAGCACTAGACTTTCAAGATTTTTCTTCAAAAGCTGGTTAAAGATCGATGGGCTCTCTGTATACCCCTGAGGAATACGACACCATGTTAGGACGCGACCTTCCAGCTTAAATGCGAAAAGAAAATGGCTTTCTTCGTCCAGAGGGATCGAAAAGAAAGCCTGACAAAGATCGATCACAGTGAACCACTCAGCTTGGAATGGAATCTGAAACAGTATCACTGATGGATTCGGCACCACTGGACAACACGAAACGACTATGTTATTAATCTTTCGAAGGTCCTGTACTATCCGAAATTTCCCATTTGGTTTCTGCAGACCCATAATCGGGGAGTTGCATGGACTACCCACGATTTCTTTCAGTATTCCCTGTTTAATCATGGACTCGATCACGGGTTTTATGCCTGCAATCGTTTCTGGAGTCAATTTATATTGGGGTGTTCTTGGGAACTCAGCATGCGGTTTCACTACAATTTTCACTGGGTCCACCCCTTTGACCAATCCTATCTCTTCCCCAGTGAAATCCCATACTTCTGGTGCCACTGTCTCTCTCAAGTCCCAGGGGAGCTCATCTACTGTCAAAGTAGGGTACAGCTCCACGCATATTCTTGAGTTTGCAACTTTGAAGTCTGCATCATCATCATTGGTCAATACCTCCACTCCCTGAGGTGTACAGTATATAGTACAATTCAATTTACACAACAGGTCTCTCCCTAACAGACACACAGGACTTGAATCGCAAACCACAAACTGGTGCTCATCGCTGTACTTCCCTATTTTCACCTGTACCGGTTCTGTCAATTGGCTGGTTATTCTCCTGTTTGCGACCCCTACCACTTGTATGGTCTCTCCAGACATGGGCAGGTCTGGAACTGCAGCTGATCTGATCGTGGACCTAGTGGCTCCTGTGTCCACCAGAAATGTCGTGGGGCACCCTGCTACTTCTGCTTCGACATAGGGTCCCCTCTGGTCCACCTCCAAGGCTGCCCCGAGGGTGCAGTCTTCTCTTTCCACTCTCTGTCCGGTTAATGGGTCCACATAATAGCACTCTTCTCCTTCTACAAACAGGGGCATTTGTCTATAGGTCTTACCCATAGTCCCTACTCGAGGAGGTTGCGGGAACTGGGCTCGGGGAGGAGCCCCCCCCCCTTTGAGCACCTTTCCCTGGTATGGCGTCACCCCTCTTGTAGGCGCGCTCTGGACCTCTTCCTCCTCTATCTCTTGTTCTCCTATCTCTACATTGTAGGGACACTCGCGTTTCCAATGCCCCACCTCGTTACACTGGTGGCACCTAGTCGTTTTCTTCAAGGCAGCTATGTCTATTCTGGGTCTAAAGGTGGAACTCTCCTCATTGCCCTTGTTCTGACTGTACTGCTTCTTTCCTCCTGTACCTGTTCCTTGCTGCTGTTGCTGCTGTCCCCCCTTCCCTGCTGCCTGCATCTGTACCACCATCAACTTTTCTTTTAGTTTCTTAGCCTTGGAGTCTATCTCATCACAGCAGTACCTGGCATATCTCAGTATTTCGTCTAGGGGTTTACTTTGCCAACAAATCGAGTGTTGCTGAATCATTAAACTAATATCCGGTCTCAGTCCCAGGACGAACTTGGACACGAATTGCCCTATGTCTTTTGGATCCATTACATCCAAGCCGCTATACTGTTTAAACGCCTTCAGCAATCTCTCGTAATATTCGTGGACGGTCTCTTTGGGTTCCTGTCTGGTTCGGTCTATTCTGACCCAATCTATGTCTTGCATTGGCACTTTCTCTTTCAGCCAAGTCATCACTCTCTCGAATTTTGCCATCACAATCTCGGACGGCCCATTAGTCTTAGCATCTCTCTCTGGCTCCGTTGTGGGCCACTCAGCGCTAACCTTGCATGCTGTCCACAGATCTCCGGGTACTACAATGTCAAACAGCGTGTTCAGATCTATCCATAGGACCTTTGAGATTTTTACAAATCTCTCGACTTGCTTGTACCACTCCACTGGGTTTTCCCGCAATTTGGGGAAGGAGGTGGTAAAAGCAGCTAAATCTCCCCTACTCCAAGGGACATGCACATAGTTCCCATTTGCGACTTCACGCAAAGGGTATGCTTCTATTCCCTGCAGTCCTCCTGGTGTCATACCAAGCGTGCTTCTCCTGACGGTCCCTTTCTTGGACCACCTCTCTTCCCACTTATCTAGTGCCCTCCATGTCCTTATTCCAGTGATCAGTTCCCTTATGTGCGTTTTCAGCCCAATCGTTCTCCTCTCATCTAGGTCTCGATCTGTGTAATGTAGCCTGTGGTTACCCTGTAATGCTTTGGTTCTTGACAGGTCCACCATATATTTGCCTGCTAGTTCGACTAACTTCTCATGGATTGCTCTCGCTTTTCGAGTAATGTCCTTTGCCATATACAGTATTTCATCTTGCTCATACATTTCCATTCTTTCTAAAGGCAGGGTACCATCTATCATGTCATCCAGGTCTGACCTTAAGCTGGCGACATCGAGTCTCTTGGCTTTTATCTCAGCTCGCAATATGTCTTTCGAAGGGGGCTCACTAGTCTCCCTACCATCCCAACTTCGAGCTCTACGTTTGGGCTCGGGAGAGTTAATGAGTGCCTTCCCTTGCTCCCATCTCTCCAGGTCCCATGCTCGGCCATCCGATCTTGGAAGGTGATGGAACACGGGCCTGTTACCCCCACTCTTGCTCTGCCCACTCTCTTCTTCTCCTCTCACTGAGTATTGGGCGCGCCACCCTCCCATTCCCGGGGCCCCCGTTTTCCAGGTCTGTTCTACCTCCACTCCGGGCCCAATGGGTGACTCCCCTACTATCTCTCTCTCTACAGTCCCACTCCGGGCTACTCTCCCCAGCCCCGCAGTGAGTCCGAGCTCTGCTGTCCTGACTTTCCCTTTCAGCTTCTGCAGCTATGATGCTCTTGTGAGCCTCCACTGCCTCATCCCACTTCTTCATGTACTCATTTAGCTCTTGAAAGGATTTTCGTCCAGATCCCCTCAGATCCACTGGCCATCTAGGGCCCCCGGGATCCCCTCCTGGGTCCCCTGCTGTGTGCATCGGGGTGCTCCACTCTCTTGGTATCGGCATCTGACTTGGGGAATTAATCGTATCGTTCCTCCTTGCCGTCCCTGCTCTTTCTCTGTCCTTCCGTACCCGTTCTTCCCCTCTTGCTCTCTCTTGGTCATATATCGATATTATAGGACCTATGGTAACAGGTACCTGTAGTGCATCTGGTAATGCGTAGGATGTGGCGCTCTCTGTTTCCGGCGCTCTTTGTACCACAAACCTCCCGACTACCTGTTGCACCTGACTAGGCTGGGACAGCTCTTTCTTTGCCTCAGGATCCCACTCTGAACTGGGAAGCGGTCCATGCTCTCCTGCATTGCCCCCCTTTTCTCCTTCACTATGCTCGACCTCTCCCCCTGCTCTATTATACGGGGGTGGCCTGTCTGTCAATAATCTGTTTATCAGGCTATCCTCTGTTTCGCTCTCATCATCTTCTTCTAGGGGGCTTTTATTTCCGGGCACCTCTAACACTGGGTACAGTTTATTTACTTCCATGTTATGCACTCTCCATCTTTTAGCATCCGCATCCCACCTGGCATCCTGCACTGCCCTTACCGATCGTTTCACCCTTTCTTGTCGTCTGTTCATATTCTTTTCATGCGCTGCCCTAATCCATGCATCAAGAGCTTCAAACTGGGTCGGTCTAGGCAAGGGTCTCATTGAGGTCATGACTGATTTTAATCGATGTAACACCTCTAATCTGAACGTCCCGTACTTCGGGAACGTCAGTTCCTCATTTCCTTCCGTAATCTTACTCCACTCTGATATCCAAAGGATCGTATGCAACCCAACATTCACTGCCATGTAACGAGCCGGCGTACCCTCCGGCGGGGCTTCTTCCCCTTCATACGATCCCCGCTTCTCTTTTTTAAACACCGCTCTCAGCCATTTAAAACACTTCATAATTATGCGCACAATATCCAGCCTCGCTACTCTGTTTACTTCCTGATGACAATCCACCAATCCTGTCGCGGCTTTGCTAACTTGGCCTATCGCAGCGCGGTCTTTCTCCGGTCGGCCAATCACGTCGCGACACTTTCTGACGTCTTTGCTAGCTGGCCTATCACGGCGCGGTCTTTCTCCGGTCAGCCAATCACTGCGCGACACTTCCTGACGTCACTTTTCTCCGCTTCGCAGCAGCACCCCTCCTTTCTCAACTCGTCTCCCGGTCATGCATGCGTCCCATTCATACACCGAAAAATGACTACTTCCGACCAAGCGGTCACTTCCCTCGACTGTACGTCCACAGTCTATATGTAATTGTCAACACAACTGACGAAATGTCTATCGTCTCTCTGATAGGTTGCTTACACACACAGTAACCTCCGACCAGCGTCCGTTACTCACGCACTCACTCTTACGTTCCCCCTATCTCGGTCTTTCGGGTGATCAATGGTACCTCATGACCCCCTTCACACTAGTTAACAATTACTCTGGGTGTCCGATACACCCGAACCACTTAAGCTCTCCTTGAACTTAAGATTTCCACCGGTTGCGCGCGCTCACAACCTGTTCCACAGTCACTCTACAGACATTCAACTCCGCCAGACATTACAACATAGATACAATACAAAACACCGCAATCTAACACGCATGACCCTTTATACTCACTCTCGACCGATACTGCTGCTTTTTCTGTCTCACGTCATCCGGATCTTCTTCGGCGGGCGGTTCTTCCGATCATCGATCTCTAGGGGCCTTGGGGTAAGCTAACCTGGCCTAGGTCACCGTCCTCAAGAAGGCAACCATCCTCTATAGCTACCAACTGGAAGGGCGAGATTTTGATCGATACCTTATCACTATTGATCCAAACCTCGATCTGGTCGACTGAACCTTTGTTGCCTGTCTTTGAGGAAGAAAGTGCCTCTGTTACCAAGCTAGTTCACCCAATAAAGGACCCCGCTCCAAAAGATCACAAACAACTTCTAGCTTTCAAAAGTTTATTGTAAGGATAGGATAAGCTGCAAATACAGGCATCTCAGAATGAGATTCACGAGATACACAGGTCCAACTACATACATGTGCTCTCTGAAAGCCCTCAGACGAGCAACGGAAATTACTAACACAAGTTCTAAGAATAATAAAGCTATCAGCATTGACGCATATCTCTCCTTCATTTAAGTTGGAGGAAAACGCACAGGTTAGGCTGTCCCTACCCTGCTCTAGATGGTATCCCTACTTAACCAAATCCCAACCTAACAAAGGTGTCAGCAGTGAATGACCCCCAAGGGAAGTCACTCACTCTAAGTCTCTTGGTGAAAACCTATAGTTCTCCAGTCATGACCCCTCTCTGCCTACCCATCCGCTCTCTAAAGGGTCCTCAGGTATCTGCTCTAACTCCACCCAAGGGTGCTGTCCCTAATACAAAACAGTCAACAACATTTGAGACGCCCCTCGCGAGACGCCCCTCACGTGGTGTAGCTTCTGGCTTTTTCCATGCTGCTTGTGTTGGGCCTCATACGTTGGAGTTGACCTTGCTTCTCAGACTCTTCTCCGGCCCGCTGATACCCCTTAAACATTCCGGAACCCTCCTCCATGTCTGGGCCGTCTACTGAACAGACCTCTATTCATTTTATTTATAATTGGATTCCCCCTTTTCTCTTGCAGACAGACATCTGCAGCCAAGAACCCAACTCTCATAGACTTCCAAAAAGGTTTGCAACATTTCTCGGCCCAGACATGTACGTGTAAATCAATGTTAAAACATTTCAGGCCTACAATATTTCTCATAATGATTATAGCATTCAACTTCTTCATTAGTTAAAGCATGTTAATACTCTTATTCTATTATTCAGTAAACACATCTATAAATCATGGCCCATTAATGCAATGACCAAAACATTAGTACAATCTATGTCGTGAAAAGAAACACCTTCCCTTTTAGCTCTGGCCCTGAGGCCTACCACATTCTGCGTTTAACCACATACCATCTTACATTTTAACAGCTACACGACATGGATTCAGAAATAATCACATCTAATAAAATCATATAGTGTCACACATTTCTGTATTAGTTCCACTTCTACTTAAATCTCTACATTAGCTATACATTCAGAATATAATTTCAGATACTATTAGCACTCATGGCATTTCTCCTCATGATTTGTGCTTACTACGGGTAAGTGTGATGCACTCATACATTTAGGTCAGTTTGCGCTCTCTCAGTACAATGACTCCCTACGTGACTTGAAACGTGGGGTGAGGAGGAAAGAACGTGCATGGCGGAAAGAGTATGACGCTATCGCTAAGAAAGAATATATGTCATCTTTAGCGACCTATAAATTAGCCATCCAAACTAGGAAGGCTGCTTTCTTCGAGGAAAGAATAGTTGCAGCTAGGAATCCGCAGAAGGAAATCTTTCGGGTTCTGGCGGAGCTCAGGATAAACAAAGAGCAAAGCACTGAGTTCACTCAGGAGGATTGCCAGAGGTTCCAGGACTTCTTCGTGAACAAGATCTCCGATATTCTGGGAGACATTGCTGCAACTACACTCCTCGAGTGTCCTTGCCCACCTGACCACACTGTCCCGTCGGACATCATACCGTTAGCTGAGCTCTCCTCAATTTCTAAACAGGAATTATCCACGATCACGGACCGAGTCAAATCTGGCTCCCTGGTGGATCCATGCCCTCCCGAAGTGTTCAGGTTGGCACTACCAGGCATCGAGGAAGAAGTTTTGCACCTGTTGAACACCTCCCTGTACACAGGACAGGTTCCTCTAGTTTTTAAAGAGGCTCGCCTGATTCCTCTATTAAAAAAATCTGGATCGGACACAAAGTGTTTGAAGAACTTCCGTCCCATCTCCCAGCTGCCGTTTCTGGCTAAGGTGATCGAACAGCATGTGTTGGCATTGCTCTCAAAACATCTAGAGAGCAACAACCTGCTGGAGGCCAATCAGGCAGGGTTCCGTGCTAATCATAGCACGGAACTAGTTATGCTATCAATCCTAGATGAATTGAGGAGTCGGGCTGATAAAAAAACACCGAGTGCCCTGGTACTATTAGATCTCTCCGCGGCTTTTGATACCGTGTGTCATGACCAACTTTTGTCGCGGTTGAGGTCTTTTGGCATCAGGGGCACAGCTCTCGCATGGCTTACATCTTTCCTGCAGGGCAGGACACAAAGAGTACAGTTGGGGGACATGCTTTCCACCTCCGCTCCCATCACCTGCGGGGTCCCACAGGGCTCTGCCTTGTCACCCCTACTCTTTAATATCTACCTACAGCCATTAATTGCACTCCTGAATAGGATGGACTGCCTAGTATATAACTACGCCGATGACACCCAGATAATCATCCGGCTGGATGACGGTCCAGGAGCGTCTTCCAGGCTGCAGGACATACTTAAAGCCACGGTTAACTGGATGTCTAAAAACTCCTTAAAAATTAACCCGGACAAGACGGAAGTGTTGCCCATTTCCATCACGGGCAACCCCTGGAACGAGAAATTCTGGCCGGTGGAGCTGGGTGTGCCACCGAAACCGGCGACCGCAGTTAAAAGTCTGGGCTTGTACGTGGATGAGAAACTCTCCATGGAAAAACAAGTCACTACGGTTGTGGGTATCTGTATTGGCCTGATGCGACAACTGAGAAAAATTTCAGCACTACTCTCATTCTCCACTTTGAGACATGTGGTTTCAGCCACAATCCTGGCTAGGCTGGACTACGGAAACTCCTTGTACATAGGGCTACCCCAGCGGCTGCTGGATAAGTTACAGGGGGTTCTGAATGACGCAGCCAGGTTGATCTACAAGAAACCCAGGACGGCCCATTCGTCCCCTCTGATGCAGGAGCTACATTGGCTCCCGATTCGGCAGAGGGTGGTATTCAAAGGATTGTGTATTGTACACAAGGCATTGTATGGTAAGGCACCAAAATATTTGAAATCTCGCCTATCCCCTTACACGCCGAGCAGGACTTTGCGCTCGTCGGATGCTACCTTCCTATCTCAATCCCGTTTTAAATTGGCTACGGTGGGGGGACGTGCTTTTTCCAATACACTCCCAGCTCTGTGGAATAAACTGGCCCCGGAACTAAGGAAGGAATGCAATTTGCTAGCCTTCAGAAAAAAATTGAAAACTGTTTTGTTTAAGCAAGCATGGAGTAGCCTTTAGGTGCATTGCTAATATCAAGTAACATGCCAAATCTCACTATGTAATCTGGACAATCAGCGCTTAGAGACCCCGGTGGTTATAACGCGTTATATAAATTAAATAAATAAATAAATAAATAAAAAATGTGGGGCGGGATGAAGAGTGAGTGAGGGTGCAGAGTGGGTGAAGGGTGCAGCATGGAAGAGGGTGCCAGCAGGAAACTGGGGAGATGTATGTGGGTGAGATGCAGTATGTGTGAGGGGGTGACAAGTTTGATAAGTGGGACACTGAGTGGGTGTGAGCTTAAAGAGATGGCACACATTTTGAATTGGGAGAGGAGAGCTGTGTGTGGAATCAGGTACCACAGTATAAGGACCACGCAGTGGGCATTGGGGCGCAGAGTCGACTAGGAAGCACAGAGTGCTCGAGGATGCTTGTAATGGTTGAGGTGTGGGTTAAGGGGTGCATAGTGGTTGTGGGTGGTTGTGGAGGTGCAATATGTTTGGGCGCACAGTATGGATGAAGTGGCACAGAGTGTGTGAGTTGACACTGGCAGTGGACGCAGAATGAATATATGCCAGAAAAAGTTGCACTGAAGAGAAAGTTGTATGACAGAGGCAAGCATCAATAAACCACTTGTGCCTCTACCATGCGGCACCAACAACGAATGCATCTAAACAATGCATTTTTTTTATCATGCATGCCTTTCCACGCAATTTTGTGGTAAAGGCTTGACTGGTAAAGGGATGTGTGGTAAAGCGCACACCCCAACCCCCCCCACTGAGCCCTAAAAACGACCTGACCCCGAGCCCTAAAAACTACCCTACCCCTCCGAGCCCTAAATTCTACCCGACCCCGACCTGAGACTTAAACACTACCCAGACTCACCCTGTGCCCTAAACACTACCTGACCCCAAGCCCCTAAACACTACCCCGGCCCCAGAGCCCTAAACACTACCCAACCCCCCTGAGCCCAAAACACTACCCTGACCCCTGCGCCCAAAACACTACCCCGACCCCCCAGCCCTTAAAACGACCCCAATCCTCCCTGACCCTAAACACTACCCTACCCACTCCCCCGGAGTCCTAAACATTACCCCTGCCCCCCTGAGCCCTAAATACCACCCGGACCCCCCCTGAGTCCTTCAACCTACCCTGACCCCCTGAGCCTTAAAAACTCCCCCAACTCTTAAAAACTACCTCCATCCCCTCAAAACCTAGCCCTAGCCCCACTGACCTCACCGCATCATCTCCCTATCCATCCTGTTCCTGGGCCCGCCCATCCCAGCATGTAGACTTCACACTGCCTTAACCACGCATATGCCTGGTTAAGAAATATGCCTGGTTAAGGCATGGGTGGTTGAGCGTCTGGAAAAAAGGCATGCGTGGCTCTGCCCGCGTTTTAAAGGCCGTTTCCCTGAAATGAAGAGTGAAAGAATGGACAGAAAACTTCGAATCAAGTGGAAGATGTTCCAGCATTAAAAACTTAAAAAACAGGGAAATTGTACGTTATGGATGTGAGCTAGGGTGAAGGAAGTTTCCCTAACTTGTGAATTTCATGTCTTTTGCAGCTTTGTGCTGAAGCTAACTATTACATCCCATCACCACGACTCCTTAAGATTTTCCAACAAATTCATACATTTTTACATGTATTTCTCTTCTATTATTTGTGCTTCACTCTGTCTTCCTCTACGGTGGGGGGGGGGGAGTGGTATTTCTCCTTCCCCAGCCTTGTCCAACTGTCCAATGGTGTTGGACATTTGCAAAATGTTGTCCCCGCCACGCCCAAGGAGGATGGTGTTCATTTTATACTCTCTCCACCTTGCCGAAGGATGAGGGTTTTGTGCCGCCCCACCCCTGCCCTGCCTAGGGGTGGGAGATATATTTCTTAATATATTAGTTTAATTTGTTAGATTGTACATTATGGAATTGTGTTAAAGAAATGTCTTCATACATGCAGATGATGGTGTGTTTTACGGTTTTGTGCTCTAACCGCTGTTATACCCCACCAACCTTTACTACCCTTTAACTTTAGCTTTTTCGGGAAGAAAATATGTATATGTGTAGATTTATATATTGAGAGAGACAGAAAGATAAAGGAGCCAGTTCACAGAACTAATCTGAGATAAAAATCCTAAACGTACTACTTTTGGTATTCACAGAAGGAATTTAGTAGTAGTAAAGTCAGGACTCCTTACTTTACTACTTCTAAACTGAGACAAAATACTAACATTACGACTTTCAGTATTCACAGAAGTCATTTAGTAGTAGTAAAGTTAGGAGTCCTAACTTTACTACTACTAAATGCCTTCTGTGAATACCAAAAGTAGTAGATTTAGGATTGTATCACAATTTAGTAGTACTAAAGTTAGGAATCCTAACTTTACTACTACTAAATGCCTTCTGTGAATACCAAAAGTAGTAAGTTTAGGATTTTATCTCACTTTAGTAGTAGTAAAGGTAGGAGTCCTAACTTTACTACTACTAAATGCCTTCTGTGAATACCAAGAGTAGTAGGTTTAGGATTTTATCTCAGATTAGTTCTGTGAATCGGCCCCAAAGAGAGCACTGAAAACAACTTTGTTAAAGAGGAGCTGTAGTTCTTTACTCTGATGCAAAAAAGTATTTTAGAAAAAAAATGTATGTATTGCAATTAAAAAAATGGATTGGAGGGATGTTATGGTTACAATTCAAAATCTAAAAATCCCTGACTTGCACTCCCCAAATACGCTCATAACCTCACTCATGATGTCACAAATGGCAACACAAATGACACATTAAATATCATGGCTGGGGACATCATATAGCAGATCGTCACTGAAATTGTTGATGACATCAAAGAAGGTTCTTATTGTGATGTATGTGAATTCATGGAAAACAAAAACTCGAAACCACATTTGAGGAATCCAAATCATGTTAACCAATTTTAAGGAAAGAACATTTTATGGAAATGCAAGCAAATCGAAAATTATAAGAAACGTTTTAAAGAAAAGATAATTTTGGGGAAAACATTTCAAAAGTACATGAAACTTAGGTGGAGTTTAGGATATTGTGGGATTTTTGAGTTCGGGGATTGGTAATGCTTAGGGTGATGAGGGATTTTCAGGGGTCAGGAATAAATGGAGTTTGGGCATTGAAAGGGTTTTTAGTGTACAGAGATGGGTCGAGTGTAGGGGTTAGGAGGGGTTTTAGGGTTCACGAATGAATGGTGTTTAAGTGTGTGAAGTGTTTTTAGATTTGAGGGATGGTGGAGTTAAGTGTGTTGAGGGGTTTTAAAGTTCATGGATGAGGGTTTTTAAGGTTCAATTATGGGTAGGAGCTGAGGTGGTGAAGAGATTTTAAGGTTCAGAAACGGATGGAGTTTAGGGTGGTGAACGGTTTTAAGGATTTATGGATGAGTTCAGTATAAATGTGGAAATGGGTTTTTAGGCTTCAGGGATGAGTAATTTAGGGTGATGAGGAGTTCGTATGGGTCATGGGGTAGCTAGTGTTTATGGGCATTGAGGGTTTTTAGGGTTTAGGAATAGGTGGTGTTTGGGTGTGCTGAGGTGTTTAAAGGGAAATGGGATCGGTGGGATTTAAGAGTAGAAATGGGTTTTTACTTTTCCAGAATGGGTGGAGTTAGGGTTGGTAAATGATTTTATGTTTCGGGATGATGGATTTTTGAGATAGAAAGGGCTTTTAGGCTTCAGTGATGAGTCAGTGCAGTTTAAGGGCGGTTTTAGGGGGCAGGTATTGATGGTATTTAGGGGTTGTGAGCTGTCAGCGATGGATGGTGTTTACGGGTGGTGATGGGTCAGTGAATTAAAAGGTTCCAAATTAATTTTTTGACAATGTAACGGATATACATATGATATAATGTCCCCTGAAGTAAAGCACTAAAATAAATATCTCCAACAAAACAGTTTGTAAAAGTAAGACCTGCAACACTTGCGTTTACATTTGAACCCAATTTCAACCAAAAAGACATTCTATGAATTGGTTTCTACGAAAAGATGAACATTCATTCTGAAAATGTCCATTAAACAGTTTAGATGAAATGGTTTCTCAGTAATGGTATTCTGTGAAATCATTTTTCTATGAAATCACATATAACCCACTTATGCTTGGCACAAACTTCTGGCCACACTCAGCAGGCTTTGAGCATGAGGAGTAGTGTGTCGCCAGGCCCTGTGGTAAGTGAGGAGAAGTTTGTAACCCTCAGTCCAGCTTGACAGAACCCAGCTGTCTTTGGGCACAGAGGTGGACGAGCCACTTGCTGAGTGGTAAAGCATGCTAAGCTCAGTGCAGACTTTGGCCTTGGTGATCCCTGGACACAGGACCTGGCCTTTCGCCAAGCACTGGGCTCAGTGCCACCGTCCAGGAGTTCACTGGGGATGGGATATTTGTAAACTGCCCTGTGAGCTCTGCGCACAGGATCTATTCCTTGTCAAAGCTCTACACTTAGAACCTGCACTGCAAAACACTGCTTTTCAGGCCCACTGGAAAAGGCTTCCAACCTTGACCTGCGTGCCCGGAAGCGAGGCTTGGCTTCTAGCAGGGTTCTCCATGCAAGACTAATAATGCAAAAGCTCACTGGGATACATCCAAACATTAGAATTTTGGGGACCACTATGACAACAAAGAGTCCCAAAGCCAATAGGTCTTGCTAATGGTGTTTAGCTATGCTTAACACAGCATGGCTAAGGAATTTAAAAAAACATAGCTCTTGAAAATAATGTATTAGGTGTGCGTACAGGGCATGCACTGACCTACAAAATGGCGCAGTTGCTTGTTCTTTTCAAATACGGATCTAAGTCGGATCTGTAACCAAAGGGGAGAGGGGCAGAATCAATACGGCAGGCTCATGCAGTGGGGGTGGAAGCTACATGGATGTCGAGGGAGGGAGGGGAGGGAGGGGAGGGGGGGAGGGAGGGAGAGAGAGAGAGAGAGAGAGAGAGAGAGAGAGAGAGAGAGAGAGAGAGAGAGAGAGAGAGAGAGAGAGAGAGAGAGAGATTGCTTTTCTAATGCATCCATGTAGAAGTTTCTACCTGGGAAGGGCAGCCCAGCGAAAGATGAATGATTAACACCAGTTCTGCTGTCCTCGCGCGGCCAGCTCTTTGGTCTCTTGCGTGCAAGAGTGATGACTTGCTTTAAAGTATATGGTGAAAACTGAATCCCTAATAGTGAGATTGACTGCCTTCCCTCTTCCTAACACCCCCATCCCCTGCACAAAGGGGTATGTGTCTTTCTGACCTCCATGTTGCTGACATACTACACAACCCTGAGCTGCATGGCTGACAGTCCTGTAGCATCCTGCTACTAATAACCACAAACACCATGAGTTAACTTTATGGAGCTTTATTCTAATACCTCCAACCTGTCTCCTGTCCCTACTCTAACTGCCTCCCTCTCGTCGGTCCCCTCCTCTTCCTGTCCACCCCTTGAGCTCCACCCACAACCACTAGCCTGCTAACTTCACAACATCTCCCCCCTTTGTAACAAAACAAATAAACACACTGACTTCTTAGTCCATTTCTTCAATGAGTCTTTTGGGTGGACGTATGTCACGATGAGGTCGTGGTGACCTGGTTCTCAGATTAGTGTCACTCCGTATTTCATTGATTGGACCAGTGTTCTCACGACTGACTGAAGGTGGTTCTTCCGAACCGGGAGTGTCCATTTCACTCAGTGGGATCTCGGTGGTATCGCGTGGCAATTTCTTAAAGTGCGAGATATTTCTCGTGATTCGTCTCTGTTCTGATTCAGCAGTCAACATAGTTCCTTTCCTTTTTGTGACCAGTAATGGTTAGTCCTTGAACAGGCAGTCGGTCTTTTTCTGCTGTTCTTGCTTGACAAGCACCCGGTCTCCTTCATGTAACGAGAGTGACCTCGCTCTTCTCCTGTGATCTGCATATGACTTCATTTTGTCTTTTCTGCGCTGGTCTGTCTTCATCATGTCTTGATGATCTTGAGTGGGTGATGATGATGGTCGTAAGGCCCCTTCCCACGTTGGGATGCGATTCCTCATGGGACGCCCCAGCATGAGTGTTGCCGGGCATTTCCCTGTGGTAGCGTGAGGAGTTGTCCGGTAGGCTCGGAGGACCTCGTTGAGGGCAATTTGTAGATCTTTTCCTTCCGCAGTCGCATGTTGAAAGGTCTTTTTGAGCGTGGCCATGAATCTTTCAATTGTTCCATTGGCCTGAGGCCAGAGGGGTGTAATCTTACGATGATGGAAATCTAGGTGTTTCGCAAATGCTGCAAAGTCATTTCCATTAAATGGGGGTCCGTTGTCTGTCTTTACCTTGGAGGGAACTCCCCAGGCCGCAAAGACTTCGTCTAATACCTTGAGAGTACTTGCGGCATTTGTAGATGGCACAAAGCGTGCAATGGGGTATCGAGAGTGTTCATCAATGATGGCCAGCACGTACTTGCCCGATGCCAGGGGTCCATAGAAATCAATAGCAATTTCTTGCCACACCCCAGGTGGTAGAGGGGTCATATTCAGGGGTGCTGGAGGGTCACTTTTGCTCGTAAGCTGACAAAGATGACAGTCCTTCAAAGCAGCTTCTACCATTTGGTCGAGATACGGAAACCACACTCGCTCTCTTAGTGCTCGTTTGGTTGACACAATACCCCGATGTCCTTCATGGGCAAGGGCAACCACTCCTTGTCTCAGTTGAGTGGGAATCACGATTCTCTGGTCTCGCAGTATTATGCCATCAGTGGTGGCTGACAGCTCACTGCACACGTGCCGGAAGGCCTGCATTTCTTGTTTAAGGACAGGATCAGTCTCTTCATCCTGAGAAGCATGCCTCCACCTGTTGTGTCGAATCCTGCGCAGGACCTTCTGCAGGATGATATCTTGTGCTGTGCTTTCTCTAATGGTATCCATTGGGATAGCGGGAGGAAGAGCTTGATCAGTCACGAAATGTATGTACTCTTCCGCAATGGACGATTTAGATACTGATGATGTAGCCGGGTGTCTGGACATGTAGTCAGCCGGGTTTTCTGATTTCCCTGGCTTGTGGATGATGGTGAATGTGTACTCCTGTAACCGTAGGCCCCACCTTTCGATTCTTGGGGGCATCTTGGAGCGTGGGTTTCCATAAATGGTGACAAGAGCTTGGTGATCTGTGATTAAAGTGAAGTGTTTTCCATATATGAAGACATGAAAATGTTCACATGCCCACACTACGGCAAGGCTTTCTTTTTCAGGCTGCGAGTATGCTCGCTCCGGGTCGGTCAAGCTACGACTCGCATATGCGATTATTCGACGTGGATCTGAGTCGTTGTCATATTGTGCCGAGATGGCACCAAGACCAACAGGGCTGGCATCCACAGTTATTTCAGTCTTTCTTTGTGGGTTGAAATATGACAAGTGATCCGCAGATGCTACCGCCTTCTTTATCTCCTTGAAGGATTTCTCACATTGGGGAGTCCATTCAAACGGCTGGCCTTGTTTGGTCAGTAGGCGAAGGGGATGACTGATTGTTGCGTAGTCCCTGATATAGCGAGCGCAATAACTGGCCATACCGAGAAATTACCTGAGCTCACTGACGTCCTGGGGACTCTTGGTGTTGTTCAGAGTCCCAATCTTGTCGGGGTCGGGTTTCATACCAGCGCCCGAGAAGATATGACCAAAGAATTTTAGTGTGTCCTGGTGGAATTCGCACTTCTCTTTGTTAAGAGTCAGGTTGGCTTCTAGTAGTGCGTGGCAAACACGATTGAGTGCGATATCATGTTCTCGTAGATCCGAACCATAGACAAGGATGTCATCGCTGTAGTTGAAGGTATTGGGAATGTTCTGAATGACCTGCCGAATGGCTTCTTGGAATATTTCGGCTGCTGAGGAAACCCCAAAACTGAGTCTCTTATATCTGAACAACCCTAGATGGGTTGCAAACGTGGTGATGTATCTTGACTTTGCCTCTAATTCTAATTGGTGGTACCCTTTATTTAAGTCCAACTTGGAAAATATCTTTGCTCCGTTTAGAGCCGAGATCATATCACTCAAGTGTGGCCCCGGATGTCGTTCTCTTTCAATTGCGGTGTTGGGCAGGCGCATGTCCACACAGAGTCTGACTTTGTTGGCCGTGCCCTTTTTGGGAACGATAACTACTGGGGACACGCATGGTGTTGGACCCTCCGTGCGCTCGATGATATCAGCAGCTAGCAAGTCCTGGAGTTCTTCTTCTACGGCGGTTTGGAGATGGAACGGTACCCGTCGAGGGTGTTGAGCGACAGGTCTGATTTGTTCATTAATGTGCAATCGTACTTGGCAGTCTTTTAGCTTGCCCAGTCCTTGAAATAGTCTGGGAAATTGACGGGTCACATCTTGGTTTCAGCTGTCGGAAGGCTCAGCAGACAGTCCGCTTCCGGGCCTTTAATGACATGGATGACCGCTGGGATGGGTGTGTCCTCATGTTGGAGGGTCGTCGAAAACTTCCCGAGGCAAGGAAGTGGCCTCTTAGCCATCCATGTAAAAACTCTGACTGGTGCAAAGGTCAGCGGAGGACGCGGCTTCATTCTTTCATATTCGGTGACTGGAATATAGTTCAGGGACGCACCTGAGTCTAGTACAAATTGTGTGTCATGATTGCCAACTTTGATGTCCAGCCGGGGATATGTCTTAAGCTGGTCTGGATCTGCGGCTAAGTTTAGATATTCAATGGTGTATGTTGAGTCTCTGGACGACGGTCTCGATTCCTGGGATGGTGACCTCCGTTCCCACCTGGACCGACGTGACTCTCGGCTGGAGTGTGACGACCCAGAAGACTGTTCAACTTGGTCTTGGACGGCTCGTGCATGATGTCTTCGGGTGCTGGATCGGGACGTTCTCGGGGTATCTCTTCGTGAGTCAGGCTGAGCTGTCTTTGTGGCACCACTCCGTCTCTCCTTGTTGTATTCCCCACACATCACTTCAAAATGATTCGTTCGACCACACTTCCGAAATCTTTGACCCATGGCAGGACAGCTGTCTACATGAGGTAATCATACCCACACCGGTAACACTTTCTCACGTTCTCTGATCTCCTTTCCTTCTTCCATGGTTCTCGCTGATGTCTTGATCGCTCTGGACGTGGTGACGGGCGTGACCTCCAATGTTTGTCACTCGAGCGTCTTCGATTCTCATTCTTGGCGTGCACACGTCGCACTTGTTCACGACTTCCTTTGTGTCCTGTTTCGATGTCTGCTGCATACTCTTCTGCTTGGTCAAATATTCGTGTCATCTCCTCTATGTCGTCAAGGCTATGTTCCTTTCTCAATAATCGTCTCCTCAATTGGTCGGAGTGACACCCATCAATTATTTGTGACTTAATTGCAGCATCTGTGAGAAATTATCAAATGCACAATGCTTGGCTAGTCTTCTCAGGCGCATCATGAAAGCGCTCATTGGTTCCTCCTTCCCTTGACGAGCCGAGTGAAACGTGTGGCGTTCATAGTCGACGTTCTTTTTGTGAAGGAATCTCTAGTTTAATGCGTCACGCACTTTGTCATAGGTGTCCGCCTCTGCGGCAGGAAGGTCTTTGATTATTTTGACAATCTCCCGCCCCGCCAAGTTGCGCAGGGCAATCAACTTCTTTTTATCCTCAGTCACTTCTGATCCTTCGATATAATCTTCGAATTCTTCGAACCATTCTTGCCATTTGGGACCCATGGTTCCCCCAGTGGTCACTTTGAGGGGTTCGGGCGCTCGCAGGTGCGACCCACCTGGAACCTTAGGCTTGGCATCTGGCGGATTTCTATCGTCATCGGACATCGTTGCAGTGTTTGTTTGTGTCTTTGTCACACTCACTTGGTCTCACCAATGCTTGTTTATTTTCAGGTACCACTGCTTGTTTCTTTGCCAATGCTTGTTTATTTTCAGGTGCCAATGCTTGTTTCTTTGCCAATGCTTGTTTATTTTCAGGTATCAATGCTTGTTTCTTTGCCAATGCTTGTTTATTTTCAGGTGCCAATGCTTGTTTCCTTGCCAATGTTTGTTTCTTTTCTAATGCCTGACTTCAAAATGGCCGCTCTATGAAGCTAAAGGGTCTGTCCTAACGAGTGCCTGACTTCAAAATGGCCGCCGCATCAACAGGCACACGAGGCTCTCTCTCTTCAATTCAGGACTCACTGAAAGGGCAGCTCAGGGACGCAGCACACGCTTGGGTCCTCTTCTCTCCAGTTGTGGCCACAGTCAGGTAAGGTCGGGGTGAGCTCCCACCTTGTTCTTTACTTCCCGCTCTGCTTCGCCGGTGGTGCGCTGACGACCACGCATCGGGCGTGAGGTTTTCAAACCTCCGAACGCCCACAGGCTCCAGTTCTGGCGCGTTCAGTCGCGCTTGGTCACAGACTCTCGGGGGCAGCGTCCTTCGTCCCAACACACCTCTTCTGTACTTTGGGGGCACTGGACAGGGTCGGAGTGGGCTCCCGACTCCTGTTTCTTCCGAGATGTCGGACACCACGCATCCGGCGGGACTCGCGCTTTAGGCGCGAAGTGTTCTTTTGCATCGAGCGTTGCAGCGCTCGCTGTTGTGAATTTCTCGGGGCTCCCCAGTGGTCTCTGGGGTCGGGGTCACTCACTGCCGACTTCCTCTTCTCGGCGCCCACTTCATTCAGCAGCGGAGCTCGTTTCTCGACGCTGCGGGGACAGGGTGGTTTCACGAGGTGCTGTGGCTTTTGGGTTTTACTCTATCCCACCCTCGTCGCCAGTTGTAGCATCCTGCTACTAATAACCACAAACACCATGAGTTAACTTTATGGAGCTTTATTCTAATACCTCCAACCTGTCTCCTGTCCCTACTCTAACTGCCTCCCTCTCGTCGGTCCCCTCCTCTTCCTGTCCACCCCTTGAGCTCCACCCACAACCACTAGCCTGCTAACTTCACAACAAGTCCCATCCAGGTTTATGTCCACTGCTCAGCTAAGTGGGGCCAAGCATCGAAAGCGCCATGATCCAGGACAGATTGAAACAAAAACTTCAGGTTGTCCTTGGTCTTCGCATCAAAGTGATCTGCTTACATCCACACTGATCCAGCCATAAAGTGGAAATGGATAAAATCCACTTGTATAAAATACCTGTGTCAGCAAGAAAAGCATTATGCATGTATTGTTTACCAACAAAAACCTTGTCGAGGGAAGTTGTGGTATTCTGCAACAATCAGCACCAAGCCAACATTGCAACTTCACGTAAAAGGCTTTAGGTTAAGGATCACCGTGGGTACTATACAAAACCTAAAAATCACTGAAAGTCACCAGGTATGGCAAGCTGGATGACCGAAATCCCATCCCATCCGTGCACTCTTCATGATCTGGCCATCAATATGTCTCAAATGATATCCCAATTGACACCCACAATGACAACTGAAGCCACAAACAATTCTTCTTTTGCTCATCAGTTTTCTTACAGTGAATATACAGCTGTTTCTATAGATGTGTCTAATTCCATTGAGGGGACGTCTTTATGTTCAAAGTGAGACTTCAGCCAGCTGGCCATGGTCTTTAGTGGTGCCCACTGGGCACCGTGAGTATGGTGTAGTCATCTGTCCTGGGTGGCGTTTTAGCGGAACTCTGCAAAGTGACAAAAAACTCCACTGTGCTGCGTGAAGTTCTGCAAGCGGTGGAGTGCTTTACGTCACGACGTTCATGCTGATTTTTAGGGGCCAATTGTTTGTCCCTCACTGTAAAATCAGCACGAATGGCACTGTGCTCAACGCAATAGGTCGCTGCTTCTCAGACACGGCCAGCATGACTCACGTATGGGTAGGGTGCTGGGGGATCTCGGGTGGGTACTGGGGGGTTCGCCCGGGCGGGGTTAATTTAAAAACAAAATAAACGTATCTTCCCGGGTCCCGTTGTGAATCTGCTCCTGACCTGCTCTCCTGCAGGAAGCAGGCTGCCTCCCTCCCCTCCCCAAAGCCAATCACAATGCTGCAATGGCAGCGTTGTGATTGGTCGGGACGCCGACCAGCCAGGTGCACATGGAGCTCTATAGGAATGTACGTACCCTTGTTTCTCAAACTCCACACCTGTTGCTCATAATGTTTATTTGTTGGGGGTGAAGGTATCTTTTTTGGTCTAAAAATACATCTTTTAGCCAATATAAATCAGTTAGAGCACATATAGGCTTATACGTCTGAATGTATATATGCGTGAGTGAATAGCCACTCATAGGTACACATGGACAGTCCATTAGTTTGCCTTTGTTTGGGCTCACATCCATGAGTTTCGGATCGTTAACAGAGTCTGCTTCAGTCTGGCCTCATTCTCGCATGCGTATGTCAGTATGGATGAGTGGTACCCAGACGTACAATTGTAATGCCTCAGAGGAGTGTTGCACATAGCAAGGGTTCCAGATAACCAGCTGCTATGAAAACAGCTGGATGATTTTCCACTTTATTGAAGCTCGCCATTGTTCAAGTGGGTCCTATACGCTGCCAACTCGCGTGATATTTTATCATTTCCTTAAAAATATTTAATAGTATTTTGTTTTAAAATATTGATATTTATAATATCGTTTTTAATTATTTTGTTATGTTTTATTAATTTTAGTGTTATAAGGTAGTATTTTAATGTACATTTTTGTGTTATTTTATTTTACTATAGTTTGTTATATTGTGCTTTGCTACAATATTTAAAGTATTTTTTTATATTACTTGTATTCATTTATTTATTGGCGAGTTGTGTTTGAAAGGGAGTTGTGTGGCAAAGATTTTTCAATATATAATATAAATGTTTATAAATAGTTTAGTACTTTATACATATGTATTTGTTGCTTTATTATGTAAATATATGTAATTAAAAAGTATTTAATAGATCATTTTAAACAGGTAATTCGCTGATTTAGCTGTTAATTTGTTAGTTATGTAAATTATCTCATTGATATAAATAATTTTACATTCATCTAGTATTTTTATATAATAAGTGGGTTAAGTTTTAGGTGTTCTATCATCATTCAGATTTTGGACGTCGGGGAAGGATTTTTTGGGAATAACCTGGGTGCCCAGCGATCCTTGATTGTTTGAGAGGGAAGAGAGAAGGGAAGTGGTTTTATATTTAGGCTCAAGAGAGTGGGAGAGAGACTGGCACCTTGCAGATGTCTTGTCTGAGCACTGCCAAGTTTGAGAGAGAGTTGGGCACTTTTACAAGTTGCCACCGGTTCTGAAGGTGTGTCAAGAACCATCCGACGAAAGCTGTGGTACGAACAGAGATTTTCTTTTTGATAAGAGTTGAATCGTGGATTCAAATACATTAGTGGATGGTTTGGACTTCGCAATGGTTTTTAATACATCTGTTTCAGTCACTTCTCTGAAAGTTGGCGGTGGCAGATTGTTCACAGACAGTTGAGGACGGCTTCTGAGCAATACCAGCTTTTTCGCCTTCAGCACAAAGGTGGACTTTTCTCCCACATGTCCCTATGGGTCAGCGAGTGTACCCTTCTAAAGAAGGTTCGTGAGGAACTGTTCACTCTCTTGAACAGCTTTATAATACGATTCATTACTTGGTTAATTCCCTTCTAATAATGGTGGACTTGGATTTAAAAATATGCTGTTTGTATCTCGCTCATTTCTCAGTTTTGCTAGAAGGGAAGGATTGTTGTGCTTTTGTAGCTCTCGGGGACTCCCTTTTTCCCTGAGGTCTTTTGAATACCATTGTTTTCCACGTATTGTTATTTGATTATTTTTACATTTTTGGAGGGTGGTATGTCCATGATTTGCACCAAGTTTTCAGAGTGTCGGATTGCAAGTCTACTGAGTTCTATGTGTGGTGGGATGGCATCAAGAGATAAGGTTATATTATCATCAATGACGGCAGGATCACTCCATCCGCAAGATGGTGACAGGTTTCATGGCTCTTATTGTATACTATAGGAAATAAATAAATGGATGCGTGTCTAGACAGAAATGATGCAGACTGGTGCTTCAAAGGTAACATATCTGGGTATGTTGGTAGGCTGCGGTTTCTCTGTGAAAGATATAATATCTGCGATTCGGTTTAGGAGCTTACAATCTTCATCTGCTGAGGGGGATTCTTTTTTTTTAAACATCTTTTTTATTAAACATAATACAGGCTTCAGCTCAACATCAATTCCAAAATGACATCGTAGGAGAGACACATGACCCAAATTTCAAAAGCATGCTGTGCACCCCATCATAATTACAGCTATCACATAGCCTAATGTTCTTGGCGTAACTATAACGCACACTTCTTTCAAGCAAACGCAAAACATTCCTCATGGTATCCATCAATGGCCTCTATACCTGGCCCAGTCACCTCATATCTTTTCACCTTTACGTGGGCAACCCTGGCTCTGATATATCACCCGTTCCACCCAATAGCGCTAGTCTAGATCTTTCTTACAGGCTGCGAGTGTGGGGGCTGTCTGCTCCCCATGCTCGCGCAAAGTTCCTCTTGGCCATTCCTCCCGCCAAGGCCAACCAAGTCTTGGCCCATTGTGGCCTCGTCGTCTCCCCAGTCACTCCCAGGATGAGCCACCTTCGGTCTAGTGGTACACTCTCACTCACCACTGTCGTCATCAGTCGGGTAATACCTTCCCAGTACATTTGTATCCTGGGATAGGACCATAGTATATAAAAGTAAGACCCTGTCTCGCCACAACCCTGCACATATTTGTCAGTCCCACAGGTGCCCATTCGAACGTGAGCTATTCAGGAAGCATAGGATCTGTGGAGAATACGGAGCTCAATCAGCCTAAATCGGGCTCTTATAGCTACTTCCCGGGGAGTCTGTAGGGCCTCGGCCCAATCATCGTCCTTTAATTGGCCCACTTCCGACTCCCAAGCCTCTCACAGTAGGCCCATACAGTCCGGGGAGTTGTTAATCAATTTCCAGTAAGTCCGAGAGATTGCCTTATCGATCATCGGATCCAAGAGGAGACGATCCTCAAGTGGCGAGTATTCTGGTACATGGATCCCTCTTTCAGATGACAATGAAGCTCATGGCACATCTGTCGGTATCATAGATACTTCCCAATCCCCATTTGGAACTGCTCCTGCAATGTGTCAAAGTCCAACATTTTCCCGGCCTTCCAGACATCCCCCAAATGGTCAATCCCTATAAGGCTTCATTTCCAGAAGTCCGTTAGCCGTGTGGGCTCTCCCAATTGACCACCCTCCCAGAGAGGAGTTTGTTCTGTAAGTTTGTTTGCCCACCCAGTCATTTTGGTTGCCCTATGCCACGCTTCGGTAACTGAGGCGCGTATTACCTCTCCCTTTCCGATATAGTTCCGTCATGTAGCTATTATTGCAGAATGCCAGACGGTCTACTCTGTACGCCAGTTGGTCTAAAGGATGAAAAAGACCATCCATTAATATTGACGAGCAGATACGCCCAATAGTATTTCCCACTGTCAGAAACAGCGATGCCCCGTCATACACACCTCTCTGGAGTTTCTTCAGTGCGATTCTGGGGTTACCTCCCCGCCCCCATAGTAATAGGCGCCGCTCGGACTCAACAAAGCGAAAAAACATCTCCGGTATCTGATGCGGGTATTCTGGATTACATATAATAGGCGTGGGATGGCCATCATTTTAAAAATAACTACTCTGCCCATTAAGGAGACAGGGTTCTCCAGTGTGCAATGTCCTCCCTCAGTCGATCCAATTGTGCCGTACATTGAGTCGCATAAAGTCCTCATTCTTGGTGATCCATAGACCCAAATACTTAAACGTTTCTCTATGGACCAGTTCTGAGCATGCCGATGTCCTGAGGGAGATTCTTAGGTTTCCTTCAAAAGTGCAGATGGTCATGGCAGTGGCTATCTAGCGGATGAACTTTGCAAATATTGGCTAAGTAGGAATCTGTAGCCAAAGCTCAAAATGAAGTTGTACATGTTATGTATGCCCTTCAGTGACATCACCATATTACTCCAGCACTCTAGATACTATTTAAAGTGCGTGTACAATTTAAGTCATTCTCCCTTGTTCACACACCCATTTGAGATTGAGGGCCAGTATTAACTTATAAAAATAATAAGAGCTCAACCCTCGAGAACTCTGTAGTCCTCAAATAAATTGATACTAAGCATCAGGAGACCCATTTGTGGTTTAGACCGCTCTAGGTAATGAACACCACCAAAATCATCAGTGTCAATAGTATTAAGTACTATGACCCACTGTTTGGGACCTTTTGTTTGCCTGGAAATCAGGATTGTGATGCACAGGAAAGGTAAGATGTGGAAGATAAGGAAGTGATGCGAGGTCTAGCATTCGTCCTTTAGATCAAGTAGGAGCAGAGCATACTTCCATAGTTCAAATTTATTAAGAAGAAAGAGAGCTGCGATACCGCTGACTCCCTTGGGTTTTTCCAATGTAAGTTAAAATATCCAATATCCACATGCAAGGAGTTTAAGTTCATAGTTAGGAATTCAGTGTGTTCCCCACACGTGTGATGTTGTTGCCCAGTGTGTTTTAGATGTTGTGTCATTTAGTGGAGATTCTGTAGTGGCTGCACCACATCAGGTAGCCTGGATGCCTAGCATGTGTGTTAGGAGGAGAGGATAAAGGCATAAATCCATTGACAACTGCCAGGACACTTCCAAGAGATCCCAGTACCTCATGTGCTCACCAAAGACCTTATATGGAGCTTTAGATGTCTGCCAGGACACTTCCAAGAGATCCCAGTACCTCATGTGCTCACCAAAGACCTTATATGGAGCTTTAGATGTCTGCCAGGACACTTCCAAGAGATCCCAGTACCTCATGTGCTCAACAAAGACCTTATATGGACCTTTAGACATTTTACATGTCTGTGTGTAAATTGTATGGGTGCCACTCGCATTCCCAGCAGCCTCAGCAGCAGCTTGCTGTCTGAGGGGTTCAAGAGAAGGGCAGCTCAACTGTGCCTGACTCAGATCTGCCCTGGAAGGGTCCCCTGTCCCTATGAACTCAACCTGATCAGGTTCAAGCTCCTCTGGGACAGTTCCTTCTTCAGGCTCACAATCAAATTCCTCAGAAGGCTGATCCTCACTCTGAGTCAGGGAGGAAGGCACTTCCTTAACTCTACTGCTCCTTTTCTTGGTAGGCAACTGGTCCATTATTCCAGAATCCAGTGCCTGTCCAGTGTTAGACTTTCTGACCTGTGACCTAGACACAGCAAAGACATGTGCAGGAATTCCAAGCATTGCTACATTGGTCCTCAACTCCACTTCAGACCAGGCTAAAGTTTCCAAATCATTGCCAAGCAAGCATTCTACAGGGAGGTCTTTACTGATCACAACCTTCTTAAGGCCAGTTACCCCTCCCCAGGAGAAATCAAAAACTGCGATGGCATGGGTTGTCCTGACATTGCTGGTGTTGATCACTTGGTAAGTTTCACCAAGTATGACTTGTCCAGGGTTCACAAAGTCTGGTGTCACCATTGTGACACTTGCCCCTGCGTCCCTGTAGGCCTCAACCTTTTTCTCATTAATTAAAGGTGTTTGTCTGTACTTGCCCAGATTACTGGGACTCACAGAGGAGGTCATATCCATGCCTCCATCACAGAACAAAACAGCTTGAGTTGGCACTCTGACTAGGCCAGAGTCCATCTCCGATCCCAGGGTCAACACTACTACACCTTTTTGCTGGGAACCACCACTAGGGGGAACAGTTTCTTTAGGGGCAATGGTGGCTGGAGCTGTCTCCCTTTTTTGGTGCAATCACTAGTCCAGTGACTATTATTTTTACAAACTTTGCACCATGGTTTCTTTGGGCCTTCTTTCTTTTTAGATTGGGGACCCCCACCATTAGAAGCTTTTTGGGGACCTTGTGAAGACTTCTGGACTTTACCTTTCTCCCCACCTTTCTGTACCTTCTGCTTCACCCTGGTTCTGACCCATTTGTCTGCCTTCTTTCCCTATTCTTGGGGAGAGGTCAGATCACAGTCTACCAGGTGCTGATGCAACAGCTGGTTCTGACAGTTATCAAGAATTTGTTCTATCATGATCAGATTATACAATCCTGTATAGTCACACTTTTTACTGCCCAGCAACTAGCCCTCCAGAGCCTTAGTAGCACAATCAACAAAGTCAACCCAGTCCTGAGTCTGTGCCTTCTGGGTGTCTCTGAACTCTATCCTGTACTGTTCAGTGGTTAAGCCAAACCCATCCATCAGAGCACTCTTCTGGGCCTTGTAATCATCAGCATCCTCTTCTCTTACAGTGAGGAGCTTATCTCTACCTTTGTCTGCAAAGGAGAGCCACAAGATTGCTGCCTACTGCTCCTGGGGTACCTTCTGTACTTTGAAGGCCCTCTCCAGCGCAGTAATCCATTTGTGGATGTCATCCTAAGTCTGAAAGGAAGGGACAATCCTGTTTTGGTTTCTATGGTCATAAGACCTATCCCCACCACTAGGGAAGTTGCTGCCACCATGGGGCTCTAGCCCCATCTTTTTTCTTGCTCTTTCAAGAGCTAGGGTTTCCTTTTCTAAGGCTACTCTGTGTCTCCTTATTCTCGGTTGAGCTTCTTCCATTCTCACCTGATACTCCCTCATCTCCTGGGAGGTAGCCCTCCTATGAGAAGAGGCAGAGGACCCTATAGATGTGCCAGAATGATTAGATTCCACTGAAGGTGATCTTGGTCTTCTGGGCCCACCACCAACTCTTCCTGGGGGGACAAAGAGAGGGCCCCTTGGGCAACCTCATCTTCAGTAGGAGCTGGGTTCTCCAGGTCTAGTTCATGGTCAACATCGGATCCTGTGGGATTGGAGCACTAGGATCTTCCTCATCCGCTGCTCCCAACCCACTGCCTACCCTTACAGGCTCTGAAGCCTTCTGTCCTTTTTGCTTAATGTAATCTGACAACGCCAGTCACGGCCTGGCTAGTAATCTCAGTGTTTTATGCACCTCCCTCCCCTTAGACTAATGTATGAGAGTGTTCTCGCCTGACCGACACGGCCCACCATTCCAGCCGGACGGGTTTACATTACGGCCATTGGGTGAGTTCTGATTCCGTCCTGTTTGATTAATGTAATCTGACAACGCCAGTCTCCCCATGTTGCCTAAATGTGCCTTCGCCTTGCTCTTTGTTAGAATCAATTAACGAAGGTATCCGCGACCCCAATTCCAACCCGCAACATCTGTACAACGACTGGTGTACACCACGGTGAGTTGTCCACCATCATTAACTAGTACCACTCTCTGTTCAATAGCTAGTGCGCTGTTTACAACTTGAATGCACTTATTCTACAGATCTACCCGTGGCACGTTTTCCATAATCGAATCAGTCCGGTCAATACCACGTCTGTGGTAAGTTTTTTACCTCTATGTTGAAATGTATGTAGTCCCTAGTGACTCTTTGGCCCTGACCTTGATTCTGGCACCACGCTGACCAGTCCTCAGCAGGCAGCAGTTACCACCTGTTCCTTGACACCGTTCACCTTGTCGGATCTAGCTCATCCCCACGGGCTCATGACCAGATAATAATTCTGACGCTTCAATTTACTGCAATGCCAGTGTTTACACTGTCCCAACTATCCGTATGGGATTCTAATTTATTTACTTTAATTTAACCCACTTTGGGGTGATGTGCTACTATTGTTTGAACTATATACAGGGACTTTGTCTCCCGTATTTACAACATATATTTATATATTAAATAGGTTGTGTGTCCCCTTCAGTCCTGATGAAGACCCTACAGCAAGATAACCACTGATATCTGCATCATTGAGGGTCGAAACGTCGACATCCATTTATTCTCATCGGTCAACTCCACACCCCACTGTCTACATTTATTGGATTATTTAGAGTATGACCTGTTCTGAATAATTGAATGAACATCTTGGTCTTATTTTTCTGTACATAGTTTGTAACTTTGTTAAACGATCGACAATTGTTGATTCTACTGTCACTTACGAATTTTCACTCTCTCCCTCACCAATTCCCCACAATCACTATACCACCCCTCCCGCTTCCCTCTCTGGGGCACCATGTAAACTATTGATCTATAATTATGTTTATTAATCTTGCATATTCAATACGCATTCCCATTGTGAAGTAAACAATGTGGATACAATTTATGTTTCCTTGATTATTTTGCATTTGTGTGTTTATATGTTCCATTGCTACTGGGACCCCTTCTTCTCACTTACTCCTATGAGAAGAGGCAGAGGACCCTATAGATGTGCCAGAATGATTAGATTCCACTGAAGGTGATCTTGGTCTTCTGGGCCCACCACCAACTCTTCCTGGGGGGACAAAGAGAGGGCCCCTTGGGCAACCTCATCTTCAGTAGGAGCTGGGTTCTCCAGGTCTAGTTCATGGTCAACATCGGATCCTGTGGGATTGGAGCACTAGGATCTTCCTCATCTGCTGCTCCCAACCCACTGCCTACCCTTACAGGCTCTGAAGCCTTCTTCAGGTCATTTAACAGTATTACCTCTCTGAGGCATTGGGTGTTGGCACCTTTACCAGTCTTCAGGTTCCTCATAGTACACAGAGCCCTTAACTCTGAGAAAGGGAATGTGTCATATTTGGATGTCTGTAATTTACTGACATCTGGCAAGGACACACTAGGTCCTGCCCCTGAAGCCATAACTAGTGAGGTGTGGTGTATGCACTACCTACTCTAGTTGGTATCCTAATTAACCTCTCTTGAGTTGTGGCAAGGGTGTGCTAAGCCCTTAACACACACAGCTCTAAGTTCAGTAGAACTTTCTGTATTCTAAGCTTGGATTATATGTACCTATGGTATCTTTAGTGATTTTTCAAATGATATTCTCAAGATTATCTGGTAAAACAATGCAAGCTGGAATCCCACACGCTGCACACCAATGTGAGAAGTTGGCCTGGCATATGATGTCCACTATTCTAGTGGACAGCTTGCACCAGTCCAAGAAACCCTTATTGATGGTAGGTTAACGACAACTTTATAGAAAGTTATCCTAGTGGTAGCTGTGGAGAGCAGCCTTCAGGCTAAGGCTTGTAGGAATGTAAAGCAGCTTGTTTTACCAGTCTATAATTTCTCCACACAAGGTATATATATATATAAAATATATATATTTATTCTAAAACACACCCCTCTAGTCTCTTTATGAGGCTAGAGGCCAAAGTACAATACAAGAACTTAAATAGCACGCAGTAAATAGCACAGTATACGTTTTGCCCTAGGGGCCTCACAAACCATATACTAAAATAGTGGTATAAGAACCATGTGAGGGATAGAAGTTAGGCCTAGGGCCTGTAGAACCACTGGGCAACCAGGAACCACCCAAGGTAGGGACGCAGGAGACCCACGGGGGACGCGTACAGTGTCTAAACACAGCCAAAAATCAACATTGACTTCATAGAGGAAGTTCAAGTTACAGTTTTAAAGTTTTAGGACACGTAGGAGTGGACTGCGGTGAAACCCCTTTAGAACTAGACACTTCGAGAGCCAAGACCCACGGGAGCACCGAAGTACTTGTGTTACCTCACCCAGGGAAGTCGGTGCATAGGTGTCTTTTCGTGTCGGGTTTCGTCGTCGATTCCATGGAGAGCTGCGAAGAAATGCTGCAGGCGACCAGAGGAAAAGTGTTCAGATGGATCCAAGGGTGGATAGGAGATCAGACGAACCTGAAAGCAGAGGGGACAGAGTCTGGGTCACCTGCCAGTGACCAGGATGGCGACAAGAAGATGCCAGCCGATGTCGGGTGCTTTAAGGTGAAGTAGCTGAAGCTTACGAGGTCCAGGAGACATTGATGACAACCAGGAGCTGGATTCGAGTTGTCCCACATTGGATGTCGAGTGCAACATGGCTTTGGTGCAGACCAGCAAGGTCTGAGGGACTCACCCTTTGGAGGAAAGTCAGGGCACATCTAAAGCAACCAGGGAAGCCCAAGAAACAAAGGATTGTCCTTCGTGGGGACCCACTAGCCAACGGACTAGAGATCGCGAAGGAGCCTCAAGCTGCAGTGAAGAAAGCAGGCCCACGGAACACTCGCGGAGTGTAGGCCTCTCAGCTTTAGTGCAAAAAGTGCTCGGGGTAAGAGCAACAAATACCCCAATGCACAACTTCGGGAAACTTTGGGAAGTAGGTGCACTTGCAAACTTGCAGGATGTCCAGGTGTTCCGGTCCTACATCTCTCCTGATAGCTTCAGGTCTCAGCTTCGCTGGGTACTTGTATCAGCCTCGGAGATGTCTGGAAGTTCGTGTCCTGTATCGCAGATTCTTCGGGATCCAGCGGGAGCCTCGAAAATTCAGACCGGCAACATACTGTGCCTGTTTGAACAGGGAGGTCACTCCTTGACCCCAAAGGAGATTTCTTCTGTCTTCCACTCGATATGGAATGTCGAAGGTCCAAGATTTCATCTTCAGAGTTTCGTCCAGGGTAATCTAAAGTCCTAGGGACTGGGTTCCTATACTTAAACTAAGTTTAGGGGTTGGACTAACTCTAGGGTCCCACCTATGGGAGGACCTGGGGAGGGGTTGGTTACACCCCTTCCCCTTTGTCCAGTTTCGGGCCAGAGCTGGGGCTGAGTACCCCAGCAACCGGTTTGAACTGGGAAATGCATGGAGCACCTTGTGTGCCCCAGGCAGTGTCTGAAAAGCATTCACTGAATGAAACCCACCCTGCCCCAATAAACTAAAGCCTGTCTGAAGAGGTGCTGGCACCTCCCTGGACAGGAAATCTATTGTCCAGGCCCCCCTGCCGCAGTTTCGTCCAGCAGCAGGAGGTCAGACTCGTGTCTGTAGCAGCAGCACCCATTTTATGATTCTGAGGCTCTTTTAAACATTTACCGGGTAAGTGTGTACATGTCTTCTCCCTCTAGAAGGGTGGAATGCTACCCCTGCCACCAACTGGGGGGTGGGGGGTGGGGGGGGGGTGAGGGTAGTATTCCAAAGTGTTTGACACCAAACACGACATGTTTTGATAAAGCCAAACCAAAGTTAGCATTAACCGCGAGGATTATAATGCACTTAAGAGTATATGGTATGGCCATATCACAGAACAGCTATAAGGAAGGGATTCCGAAAGCTGCAGAGGGGCTCAGCTCATGCTAGGACACCCTCTCACACAAAACCAGTTTAATATGTGTCTGTTTTAAATGGTGGATATAAGTATACTATATCCCAGTAAGGGATGCTTACACCACCATACCCAGGTTGCAAGTGCAGACCTGTGGTGCCATTTTGGAAGGCTTCCCCAGGGGTGGCATAATACATGCTTCAGCCCCTGGTAGGCCTCTGGGGTACCTATGCCCTTGGTACCTAAGGTACCATATACTAGGGACTCATAAGGGTGACAAAGTAACCAATCTGGTATGTACCTAAAGTACATGCAATTGATTTAGCGAGAGAACAGCTAGGCTGTGATCCTGATTAGCAGGGCCACAGCCAGACTAAAGTCGAAAAACCAGTGAAACACAGCAAAAAGTTGGGTTAACCATAGAAAGCAGATCCTACTCTCCTACAATTTCCACAGCCAGAATTGTTTAATTCACAACTGCGGTAGTTCCTGTTTTTTTAGACTGGTCCTCGTCGCCCGAAACAGTACTTTATGTTTTTTTTAACATGTCAGAAAAAGTAAATAGGGAATTAAAATTTTACAGCGCATTAAGTTCATGAAAGAGTGGACTCTTGTTGTAACTTGTTCATAGAGCCAAGAAATTGAAAGCACATGTGGGAGGGGCGTCTGGTGATGCAACACAGAACACAGGGCTTTATGTAGGAATATATGTATTTATTGGTCATTTTTATGCAGTGCATGCAGGCTACTAAACCTTCCATGACCCAGAAGAAAGCAATGAAGGTAGACTTAACATCACAAAGGCATTTAGTCCTGTAATACTACTTCACGTTCTCTTCATTGACTTTGTGTATTGTCCCCAAAATATCTAAATTGGGAATAAAACAGTCATGTTCAGGGAACATTTATATATAACTAGTACAAATAGAAAGGACGGTGCCTTGTTTGAACTTTCACTAATTTAGGGTTGGACATTGGGGGCCGAGTCACTAAGAAGTTTATGGGTATGTAAAGTACAACTACTGTCGCACTACATCACATAACCATAAATGCCTTTGTAAATGAGATGATAGTGTTATCTAGAGAAATATATTTTTGTTTATATTTATTATTTCCGAAGCATTGCAGATACTGTGTTGGTTCATATGGGCCTGGAGTCCCTTCTCTCTTGATCAGAGTTCTGTCAAGACATAGCAGCAATATAAATCTGAATAAAGCAACCACTTTCTCTGACACAACAAACGGTGTCCAGACCTGGGCACAGTATTGGTCCTCTTAAGAGGTGGGTATTTCCTTTCCGAATCTGGGCCCGATATCAGTCAGTAAGCAACGAGAGAATGTCATTCCAAAGAGCTGGATACGATGTGGGTCTGTACGGCTGGGTACATGCTTGCTCTTCTGACAGATCCAAGCAAGACTGCCTCTAGCAGGCAATCCAAACTGGACATGGTAGTTAATTCAAATCCAGAGCAAGATACATCATAGGTTTCTATGGGTGGGCATGTGTTTGTTCTAGGAGGTGTCAATCTTTTTACAGATTCCTATACAATATAGAAGGCTGGACTGGATGACCACTGTTCTCTTTCTAGACCCTGGAGCCACGTTGGTCAGTAAGAATCGGGTGGGTTTTCTGTCCCTAGAGATGGATGCAATATAATTTTGAAGAGATGGGTCAGTGTCAGCTAAGAGGAAGTTGCATGAAAAGGCCCCTCTATGAGGCATTTTTTAGTTGAGTGGTAACTTTCCCTATCCAGTACCAGGCACAGTATAAGTCCATATATATTTGTAGGAGATTATTGTGAACCAAAAATAGGTTTTTACACATTGCAATAACCATCCATGTAAGGGGGAAAGTGCTTTCTCTTTCAAATCTGCCTCTATGTTAGCAATTATGAAAACTTGTATGACAGAATCTCGTAGACAAAGACAGACTGGCTGGCTGGCCAAGCGCCGACTTTTTGCCAAAATTGATCCGATGTCCATTAGTGTAGCTCTAGCTGATTCTCGACCAGCCTCTTCTGCTAATCTGGAGGGGTCCCTGAATAGTTTCTCCGGTTGGATTAGGAGAACGGTGGCCCGGTTCCATCCTACGGCCCACCTCAAGCTGTCGAGAGATTCTCCATCTCAGCCGTGGTTCTCGGAAACGCTAAGACGGCAGAAACAACACTGTAAACAGTGTGGTAAATAAATAAATAATACCCTATTTTTGACTAGACTTATAGCATAACAGATAGCTCAATAAATAAGAGTCAAGATTCGAGGTAGTAGGAGTTTCTGCAGGTTTATTACAGCATAAGGACAGGATCAGGACAACCTGCATAGGAATAGGATGACAGGGCCCAGCAGGACAACTGGGGCCCAGCAGGGGAAAAGAGGCCCAGCAGCTGCTGGGGCTAGGTCTGGGATGAGCGCGCTAACATTTAATAACATAACATTGATTTATATACATAGCGCAAACACATAGCATTACATTGCAGTAGGCGTAACAGTGGGTGGAGCAGAAGGCGTGACGTGTAACAGTCGCGAGAGATAACAGTAAAAGTAGGTGTAACTGGGAGTTTACTTAGACATGTGATGCAAAACGTAACAGAATATGTCATGAATGGGCGGACACATAGGAGGGGGCTACCTAAGGAGCCGGGACCTCTAACCTAATGGTGCGCGAAAACTAGCAATGACGTGTTACTAGGAGAAGCTGGGGGCTACGAACTCTGTGCTAGGAGCAGAGACTAGAGTCTGGAGGGTCGGAGCGACATGTACCTAAACCCTATCTGGTATCTAATGTTTAGGGAACGTGTTGATATAAACTAGAAGTCATGAGGGGAAAAGCTAACCTGATTCTAAGACTGGACCATGCATTATTCTACATGTAGTGCGTGAAGAATATTAAATGACTATTAAATACAGTATTTCTCTAACATGGAGACGAGAAGGCTAGACAATGACGGAAACTATTGATGCAGTTCAGTAGCTTAGGAATGCAGAGGAGGAGGACTGAACTGATAGCAGGAACTATAACATACTTTTGGCAGACTCAGAGGCAGAGCCGGGGTGCACCGGGCACTGCAAGGCAGGAAGTAAGTGAAGGGTCGAGGATACAGGTGGGGGCTGTATTGCTCCTCAGCGAGGCTTTCAGGAGACAGGAGCTGAATCTGTGGTCCGGGCCCTTTTGAGGCCTAGAAACGGGGACTTTATAATTGAATAACGTGCACACTGGGAAACGTGGCAACATTACTTACATAGGCCTGATATTCGTAGTATTCACGAGAACTGGAAACTAACATATTAGAGGTGGACACAACTGTAATTGCGTCTTCAATCAGAATGGGGAATAACATATGCATATTGATCATGCACACATAATCACATGATGGATGAGGCGTAGGGACACAGAACATGGCAAAATTTACTTTTCCACATTCCCTCCTTGTCACTACGTTTCCATCAGGAAACATCAATATTCATGATACCGTCTATCATTTCATACAGTACCATTTGCTCGTCTCGAATTGTCTTGGAACGGGATTTAGAACGGGGCTTGGGACTAGGAATACAAGAGGTAGCACACATGCTGCAAATCGCAGGGCCACATTGTATACAGAGGCAGCAGCTAAATATAATCGCTACTGCAATACCTAGAAAGGACAGGACTTTCCATCCCCATGCGGAAATTATATTCCAGAACCAACCGGACCATGTCCAGGTGCCTGGATCTTGATGTAACAGATGGGCAATTTTATGGAGTCTGGTTATAGCTGAATAAACAGACGGCGCGTTATTCGGAATGAAAATGCAACAACTGGATCCGAGAATTCTACAGGCCCCGCCCCTATCGGCCAGTATGACGTCAAGGACGAGACGATTCTGTAAAACGACAATTCTCATAAAGGATTGCTCTTCAGTTAAGTTACCTAGAGCAGAGGCAGTCTCATCTACTACAGCTTCAAGGGTTCTTGTTAACCTACGAATTAGCTTACTATTTACAACTGTACCTAAATAAGGGAAAACACCTTTATCTATATCAATGAATTGCTCGGCGGCGGTTTCAGTATAATCGACAATCGGGAGATTTCTCTTGTGTCTAGTGTGTACTAAGAAAGAATTCCTATGATAGTCAGGTGGGGCTAGAAAAACAGGTGGCAGTAGGAAAGCAATGTAACAGGTTCCCTCCCAATCGAGGGGCAGACGGACATATGCAGTTTGACCACAAACAAAATAAGAATGACGTGAAGCTATAAAAATAGATTTCCCACTGTCACTATACTGGATAACAGTAGTACATTCACTATGACCTATATGTACAGAACCATAACTACGGACACATAATTCGCCTTTGACTGGTAGTACTGAAATAGCGGGTGAGTCTGGAGTAGTATCAGACTGAACATTCAGAACCATGAAATTCGACGAATAATTTCCTAAATTATATACTTCATTTTCTAGATCTAAACCTGTTCTATGGGGGAAACCTTGCTTGTCTGGGAAACATGTACTATTAAGAAAAGACATATCTGTTGAGGATGACGTTAGCGTGGACCATGCTCCACACGAACCATTGTGTGAGAATGGATAAGGAAAAAGTGGCAGAACTCCCTTCGGTGTCTGGAAAGGGGGGAGTCGACCACACACCCAACAATTTGTGGCATTGCTGGTCTGGTGTGAATAATGTAACATACGGATAAATGTGTTATTACGCATTGCGAGGCGGTATGAATATTCGTGAGGAGGCAGATCACTAAACGTGTGCTCTACTGTAGTATGAGCAGACATATTTACATGAGGAACTGGAAAACACAGATAGAAAGCATAACTGGTGCAGGAAATCATTATGCTAAGAAATAATATGAAACTTAGAAAAACGATGCATTGAAGTGAACTTCGACTGACTCTCTCACTATGGGGGTCTATTTTATACATGTCAGAAACAGTCTAACCGTTTCACCTAGGGGAGGACTTATACAATCAAACTGGCTGACTTATTAGACCTGAGCTTTAACTTATACTCCTGTTGCGGAGTTTTCTCTAACAAGGGAGGGGTTGTAATAAAGTCTGGTGCGGGACAGTCCTTTAAAACAATGTTCTGGCAATCCTTCGAATCCTGGGAAATGTTCTTGGCAATGTCTGGTTCCGATCCTTTGAAAAGTTTTACATGAGAAAGGTGGACCCACCCCTTCCTGCCTTCCAACTTGACGGCAGTTCGGGTGGTCAAGAGGACCTGACGTGGCTCCTTCCAACGTGGTTCCAGCGGACTTGATCTGTCAAAATTTCTGATCATCACTAGGGACCCTGGAACGATCTCGTGCGGTGCCACCTCGGTATTGTCTGGAAATGCGGCGGCAACCTGTGAACGACATGAGTTGAGGGCAGACATCAAGGAAGCTAGGTAATCTGTCAGCATATTACATGAAACATCGGTAATACTTCGGGGTCTAGGAGTACCCCACATGTTAGGGGGGCGGCCGAATACGACCTCATACGGGGACAGACCTGATCTGGAATGTGCGACCATACGCATATAAAACAGAGCGACTGGCAAAGCTACTAACCAGTCCACACCCTTGTCTTTACAAACTTTTGCTATACGGATTTTCAGAGTCTGATTATGTCTTTCGACTAGTCCAGCTGCTTCTGGATGGCGTACACAATGGAACTTCCACTGGTACCCTAACAAAAGGGAAACGTGTCTCATGAGTTCGGATGAGAATGGCTGACCGTTATCAGAATATACGACTCTAGGGAGTCCGTATCTAGGGAAAAATTCACGAACCAACTGCTTGGCAGTGGTCGCGGCTGTGTAATCTGGGACTGGATATGCTTCTGTCCACCTGGACAAAGCGCATACAACTACGAGGACATACTTGAAACCTCGACATCGCTCCATTTGAATATAATCCATCTGGAGGACCTCAAAAGGGTGGTCAGGGGGCTGGAAACCACCTTGTTCCACCGGGACACTTTTACCTGGATTAAACTGACAACATATCATACAAGTACGGACTTTCTGCTTGGCTGCAGCTCGTAAATGCTTGTTAAACCAAATGTTCTGGATACTGTCTAACATAGCTTTTTCTCCTAAATGTGCTGGACTATGTGCGGTGTTGATAATGACTTGAACCATAGAATCGGGGAGAAACCATGTGGCTCTACCCTTCGTTAACCATCCTTGATCTGTCTGGACCCCTCCTTGTACAGACCATTTCTTGATTTCATCGGGAGTAGCATGTGACTGAATATCTATGACATCTTGAGTAGGGTCCTTAACTGTCATGCATGTGGTCAGATCTGGAATATGTGTCTGATTAACTGGAATGTCTGGAGTCTGTGCTGTAAGCTTGGCTGTGCGGTCTGCTAAATCATTACCTTGGGAAATAATGTCAGTAACTTTCGTATGTGCTTTGCACTTCATGATAGCAATAGATGTCGGTAAATGTATGGCATCTAACAGGGCTTGAATAAGGAGACCATGCTGAATCTTGGTTCCATGAGAAGTCATAAAACCTCTCTCCTGCCAGAGCACTCCGAAGTCGTGTACAACTCCGAATGCGTAACGTGAATCTGTGTAAACATTAACTTTCAGGTTCTTGGCATGTATACAGGCTTGTGTCAGAGCAACTAGCTCTGCTGCTTGAGCGGACAGAGTATCAATACGGTGTGTTTCAATAACTTCAGTGTCAGTAGTCACTGCATACGCGGCGACTAGTTCTCCTGTACTAGTTCTCATACATGAACCATCCACATAAAGTGTCAGGTCAGGATCTGGTAACGGAATGTCTGTCAGATCTTGTCTTGGCTTTGTCGTAATGTTAACTACTTCCACACAATCATGTGTGTCTGGATTTGAACTAACTGATGGTAACAGTGTAGCAGGATTCAGGACGTTGCAGCGTCTAATTTCTATGTGTGGCTGGAACAGTGTCAATTCATAACCTGTTAAACGTGCAATTGTCAAGTGTTGAGTTTGTGTTCGGTTTAAAAGAACTTCTACTGAATGTGGAACTTGTACTGTCAGGGAATGTCCTAAAACTATAGAATCACTTTGTCTGATAGCTAGTGCTGTGGCTGCAACTGACTTGAGGCACGCAGGCAACGCCTGGGCGACTGGATCTAATGTGCTCGAAAAATAAGCACAGGGCTTGTATTGACCTGCTTGATCTTGTGTGAGAACAGATAATGCTGTACCTTCGCGTTCTGTAACGAAAAGTATAAAAGGCTTACTGTAGTTCGGTGTAGCTAGAACTGGAGCTTGGCATAGGGCTTTCTTTAACTCGTTGAAACTAAGTGTATGTTCAGATGTCCAAGGGAGGACAGTCGATACGGCTGCCTCCTGTGTCGTTAACTGTATCAGTGGCTTGGCTAGAAATGCATACTGGGGAATCCATTGTCTACAATAAGAAGTAAGGCCGATAAAAGCACGTACCTCCTTCTGGGTTCTGGGCTGGGGAAGACTCGCTATTAGCTGGATACGGTCGGGTGTCAACTGCCTACCCCTCTTGGACAGCAAGTGTCCTAAGTATACCACTTGCTGGACACAGAATTGAAGCTTTGAAGGTGACACCTTGTGCCCCATCTCGGCAAGAAAATACAGAACTGTAAGTGATGCTCGCTCGCAAGCACGTTCAGAACGGGCTGTGATCAGTAGATCATCGACATACTGGAGCAGGGCAGTGTCAGTTGGCATGTGAATATTGTCTAGTTGTCTCTTGAGTGCTTGACTGTAAATGCTAGGGCTTTCTGTGAAACCTTGAGGAGCGCGTGTAAACATATAGCTCCTTCCATTTAAACAAAATCCGAAAAGAAACTGGCTGTCTGGATGAATTGGAACACTAAAAAATGCATTCTTGAGGTCAATAACAGTGAAAAACATGGCTTCGGGATCAATGGCTGTTAACAGGGAAGAAATGTCTGGGACAACTGGGTACTGAGGAATAATACATTTATTAAGCTCTCGTAAATCAATCACTAATCGATATACTGGGGGTGCATTTGGATCAGTACGTTTCATGACTGGAATGATCGGAGAATTACATATATTGGAGTCAGTTTCTACAACTACTCCCTGAGCCATGAGCTCGTCAATAATTTTGGATAAGGCTGCTACAGCCTCAGGTGGCAATCTGTACTGCCTGATTCGTGGTAACACTACACCTGGCTTGAGAGTCACACGATAGGGTGTGATTTGCATATAACCTACATCAGTTGGACCTTGCGCCCATAAATGCTGCGGAACATTAGACAATCTTGAATCAAAATCTCGTAACACATAGTGACCCTTAAAGTCACGTAGGAACAGACGTATTCCTTCTGGGGAACAGCAAATAACTGCACCTAACTCTTTCAGTGTCTTAATACCTAATAGATTTTCTGGACATGACTTAGTAAGTAACAGATCAGTAGTACGGGACAATGGACCTACTTCTAGAGTAACTGGCTTTGAAATCTCATTAACTATGGGTTTTCCTGAAAATCCAAGGGAAACATTTCTTGAGCCTGAGAGCGGAGCCCCTGGAACTTCGGCGTGACTAATTGTGGTCCTACTTGCCCCTGTATCGATCAAAAACTTTCTGTCTTTCCCTAATACTTGACTGTGAACATAGGGACCTTCTTGGTCTACAGGTATCTCGATGAGAGGCAAGCCTACCTCCCTCTCTAGGCTGTTTCATGAATATGACTGGTACTCTGGATACTCGGACTGTGCATACTGGTACATCTGCGATGTAACGTGCTGTGTTGCAGCAATAGGCTGCGGTACTGTAACTGTCTGTTGTGCATTCTGTGGCTGAGGAATCTGTGAAACTTGTTCTTGTCTCGGCGGACGTGGTCTTTCTTTAGTCTTACCAGTAGCTATGTTGTGTTTCAGAACTGCACACTCGTTTATAAAATGACCTGGCTGTTTACAATAATTGCAGTTCCCTTTAACGGGAGCTGCAGGATGACTGGCTTGAATCGGACCCCTCTTCTGACTGTTTTGAGGAATAGATTGTGCGACTAGCACTTTCATTTTCGTGTCTTTCATACGTTTTCTTTCGTGTTCTTGCTCTTCTCTAATTCTATTCTGGTGATACTGGAGCATCTGGAGCATCTGGGACGGAGTATTTGCTTGCCAGGTGCTTTCGACTTTCAAAACTCGATTTTTAATTTGTGGACTTGAATTCTCGACTAATTTGGTAACGAAAAGGTGAGGGTATGACTCACTACTTGTCTTGAGACCACTATTAATACTGAAACATTTCTCAAATCTAGAATAAAAATCACTAATATCCTCTTCTTGTTTCTGTTTACAGGCTGAGATTGCATCCCAGTCTTCTTTCCTAGTTGTCAATAATCTGGGTAAAACTTGAATCAATAATTCTGGTAATTCTTTACATTTATCTCCAAGACCGGTACCTGGTACTCGTGCCTTGTCTTCAGCTTCTAGAGCTGTCCAATCGATCTTTTTCTCTCCCACCTCCCATTCTTTTTCTTTTAACTTTTCATACACCCCTGCGGGTAGCAGGACCTTTAACATTTTAATGATATCTGGGTAAGTGTATTCTCCCATACGGAGCATGTCTTTTAATTCTCTATGGAACCCCGCTGGATCTTTGTCATGACAGGGAATTAATTTTTTCATTTCGAGAAGTTCCATCTTTGATATCGGAGTGTATACAAACACTCGTTGCATTTCGCCACCCGCCCCTTGGACTGGGTGGACTTCTCGTAACGGATTCTGTCTGTCTATGTAGAATGGTTTACTTTCTGGGGGTGAGACATGAACAAAATGCGGGTTCAGGAACGTTCTATACTTGTGGCGCTGTTCTAGAATAACAATAATTAAATCGGTACCTAGACCTCTCCATCTGTACTGGAGTAACTCGTTCAGGATATCGTGTAACGGGCCTGGATCAGAATGTTGACCCTCATACAGAGTAATGAGGTGCTGGATCATATACATACCCACCAGTCGTTGCTCGGCTGGGGGCAGTTTCAGAAACATTTGTGCCACTATTTCGTCTGGAAAAGTGGTAGAATCAGTAATCCATCGGACTGCTGATCGGGCTAGTTCTTGTTCATGCATGGTGCTTAACTCACTATAACCGACTCGTGATTTCAGAATGTGATCGGTAGCTTGAAATACTTGTTCTAGAGAACCTTGTTCTGGTGTTGGATGATGAAAAACAGACTTGGGTTCTAGGCGTAAATGGCGATCTGGAAATCTGGATTTTCCTACATACGCTATTCTGGCGGGATTCTCGTCTTCCTCTTCAGGATCAGAGATACTTTCTTTCTCGCTTACTTGTGCTGCTTTACGCTGTTCGTGTAACCTTACTATTTCTTTACGAATTTTCTTGTACATACTTTCCATAGCACTAATGGTCTTGTGCTTACCCTCGGCTATATTATCACTCCACCTTGTCAGGATTCTCATTTCGGCGGGATCTTTAGACGGGTAATCTTGTTCTCTTATTAGACAATTGATCAGGAACTTTAATATCATGAGCTGAATCTCGGCTTTCCTTTGAGACATAATCTCGCCAATACTTTCTGGATCATCCCCTGTACGGATGAAACGATATATTCTGTCTAGATCTTCTTTCATATTCGGCAAGGTAACTAGATACTCGGTCACCCTTCTTACGCGTACGGAATATAAAACCATATTATACTCGCCTGGGACTGCGTCATAGACACATTCGGCAAGGGCTTGTCTGATTTCTGTAACAGACTTATTACTTTTAGGAGTACGCTGTGATGCTTGAGCATGTAATTCGAGTGCTGATAAACGCTTGTGTGGCGGTGGGGTTTGAGGAGGACCCCCTCCTGCGGCCCCTAGACTAGAATCGTCGACTGACATTCTTCGTGCTTGCAGGGTCGGTAATTGTAACGTGGGCTGAACTTGTATGGCAGACTGACCCGGGGGTACCGTAACAGGTACTCCGGTGTCTGGAGGAACGGGAAGTGCCTGATTTACAGGGACAGGTGGAGCGCGAACAGGATTTGCATATTCTGGAACTGTGTCGTCCAAATAGGACGAAATAAAAATATCAGCTGCGGTCGGTTTGTGACGCAGTTTGGTCGGAACTAATGGCGGCGGGAAATTACTGGGTGCCTCTGGGGTCGCATTTGGCAAGCCTTCGGCAAGGAGAGGATACATACCCTTAATAAGGGCATGCCTCTGTCTGTCTGACTGTTCGACTTTAACTTGTTCACCTATCTCGATTAATTCTCTTTCTTGGGCTCGTTCTTGGGATTCTCTACTTAACTCTGACTTTCTGACTTCCTTTTCCGTTCTTCTATGCGCTTCCTTACGCCATAACTCGATGGCATCTTTCTGTGACCGTCTGGCTTTCTTTTTCCATAATGCTTCTTCTACTCGCATGATACATTCGGCATCCCATGTACCCGATACGGGCCATCTATACTTTTCTTCTAACTGTTTGGTATATTCTACCCATAAATCTAGATACAATATGGCGCTTATGCCATGTTTCTGATACATAAAGTGACCTGGACTGTCCCTAGGCGGAACAGGAACTGCTGCTTCCAGCAGACCCTTTCTAGTTTTTAACTGACGTAACTTGGAAAAGAGCGGCATTCTAAACTTGAATCGGAACACAATACAATACACGAAAAACAATAACAATTGGGAAAACAATTCAGGCATACCACGACATTGGAAATACATTAAACAATATCATATCATAACAGTTCGAACAGAATACTACCTGAAAATACTGAAAACAGAAACAGAACAGAATTCTCGAGAACGGAACAGACTACAATTACTGGATGCACTGCTATAACAGTACGGAACATACCGGTCCCATAAAGGAACACATCAAGACCCGTATCCACCTAGGTGAATACTTCGTTTGTGGGCTTGGGTACCACCAACCCACGGACCAGGAGTCAATTTAGACTGACCCTGTCTAGACACTACCCCAGCAATGGTACTCACCGGGCAGCACGGAACGGAAGGCCTCGGACGGGACTGGACTACGACGACGAACTTCGGACTTCGGACTTCAGTTACGGGTGGACCTCCGGATACCTCGGACCTTGGACTCTCGGCTTGCGCTCTGGTCGGGACTCGCCGCGTTCCTCCACCGTCTCGTTCGGATGCTGGACCGCCTCCTCCGTCTCCTCCGTGGGCCTGAGGGATACTTGAAGCAGAAATATCTGCACTTGGCCAATATGGTTCCGTCACGACTGCAGAGGGTCAGGCGGTCGGCGTGGCTTCACCGACGCGTGGGGAAAGGTCAAGTCCCTATTCGGGCGCCCGAATAGGGACTTGACCTTTCCCCACGCGTCGGTGAAGCCACGCCGACCCCCTGACCCTCTGCAGTCGTGACGGAACCATATTGGCCAAGTGCAGATATTTCTGCTTCAAGTATCCCTCAGGCCCACGGAGGAGACGGAGGAGGCGGTCCAGCATCCGAACGAGACGGTGGAGGAACGCGGCGAGTCCCGACCAGAGCCCAAGCCGAGAGTCCAAGGTCCGAGGTATCCGGAGGTCCACCCGTAACTGAAGTCCGAAGTCCGAAGTTCGTCGTCGTAGTCCAGTCCCGTCCGAGGCCTTCCGTTCCGTGCTGCCCGGTGAGTACCATTGCTGGGGTAGTGTCTAGACAGGGTCAGTCTAAATTGACTCCTGGTCCGTGGGTTGGTGGTACCCAAGCCCACAAACGAAGTATTCACCTAGGTGGATACGGGTCTTGATGTGTTCCTTTATGGGACCGGTATGTTCCGTACTGTTATAGCAGTGCATCCAGTAATTCTAGTCTGTTCCGTTCTCGAGAATTCTGTTCTGTTTCTGTTTTCAGTATTTTCAGGTAGTATTCTGTTCGAACTGTTATGATATGATATTGTTTAATGTATTTCCAATGTCGTGGTATGCCTGAATTGTTTTCCCAATTGTTATTGTTTTTCGTGTATTGTATTGTGTTCCGATTCAAGTTTAGAATGCCGCTCTTTTCCAAGTTACGTCAGTTAAAAACTAGAAAGGGTCTGCTGGAAGCAGCAGTTCCTGTTCCGCCTAGGGACAGTCCAGGTCACTTTATGTATCAGAAACATGGCATAAGCGCCATATTGTATCTAGATTTATGGGTAGAATATACCAAACAGTTAGAAGAAAAGTATAGATGGCCCGTATCGGGTACATGGGATGCCGAATGTATCATGCGAGTAGAAGAAGCATTATGGAAAAAGAAAGCCAGACGGTCACAGAAAGATGCCATCGAGTTATGGCGTAAGGAAGCGCATAGAAGAACGGAAAAGGAAGTCAGAAAGTCAGAGTTAAGTAGAGAATCCCAAGAACGAGCCCAAGAAAGAGAATTAATCGAGATAGGTGAACAAGTTAAAGTCGAACAGTCAGACAGACAGAGGCATGCCCTTATTAAGGGTATGTATCCTCTCCTTGCCGAAGGCTTGCCAAATGCGACCCCAGAGGCACCCAGTAATTTCCCGCCGCCATTAGTTCCGACCAAACTGCGTCACAAACCGACCGCAGCTGATATTTTTATTTCGTCCTATTTGGACGACACAGTTCCAGAATATGCAAATCCTGTTCGCGCTCCACCTGTCCCTGTAAATCAGGCACTTCCCGTTCCTCCAGACACCGGAGTACCTGTTACGGTACCCCCGGGTCAGTCTGCCATACAAGTTCAGCCCACGTTACAATTACCGACCCTGCAAGCACGAAGAATGTCAGTCGACGATTCTAGTCTAGGGGCCGCAGGAGGGGGTCCTCCTCAAACCCCACCGCCACACAAGCGTTTATCAGCACTCGAATTACATGCTCAAGCATCACAGCGTACTCCTAAAAGTAATAAGTCTGTTACAGAAATCAGACAAGCCCTTGCCGAATGTGTCTATGACGCAGTCCCAGGCGAGTATAATATGGTTTTATATTCCGTACGCGTAAGAAGGGTGACCGAGTATCTAGTTACCTTGCCGAATATGAAAGAAGATCTAGACAGAATATATCGTTTCATCCGTACAGGGGATGATCCAGAAAGTATTGGCGAGATTATGTCTCAAAGGAAAGCCGAGATTCAGCTCATGATATTAAAGTTCCTGATCAATTGTCTAATAAGAGAACAAGATTACCCGTCTAAAGATCCCGCCGAAATGAGAATCCTGCACGACTTCGGAGTGCTCTGGCAGGAGAGAGGTTTTATGACTTCTCATGGAACCAAGATGAACGTGTATGGTGGCTGGACTATTGTCCATTGGCTAAACTGAACCTCAGGAAGGTTCAGAAGCTCTATTATTCCTCTATAGTTTTGGCCAAGAGTCTATATTACGCAGATCGGATTGAGCTTGCCTAGAATAATTATAAGGAGATCTTCTCAATTGTCGAGAGCTTTATGGCCCCTAGAGCAGAATCTGTTATTCTGCCTGCATCCAATGCCTGGTGTGAGGAACTGTCAAACTTCTTTATTGATAAAGTTCGCTCTATACAGGCGTCTTTTACGCTAGGTGAACTTCCTATGATGAGGCCTCCGCCCTTGGTGTTGTTGCCGGCTGAGTTACCTTCCTGATGGATTTCCTCACTATTGATCTCCCTGAGTCACTGAAAATCCTCAAGGCCCTGAAGTCAGGCTCCCCGTCTGATCCCTGTGCTGCCAGGCTTCTTGCCTCAGTCGCTGAGACGGTGAACCCAGAAGTCAACAAATGTATTATTTTCTCCCTACAGGAGGCTTATGTTCCTTCATTATGGAAGCAGGCCAAGATTTTACCCCTCTTAAAGTAACCCACACTGGATCTGCTGATTCCAGCTAACTACCGCCCTATTTCACTTCTACCTATCATGGCTAAGGCTTGTGAAAAGGTGGTGAATAGACAACTTACAGATTTTGTGGAGGGTGCAGGCCTACTTCATCCAGCTCAATCTGGATTCAGAGCCTCCCATAGCACTGAGTCGGCCTTGGTGGAAGTCTCTGAAGCCATTCGGGAGTGTCTGGATGCTGACAGGACGGCTGCTCTTGATTTGTTGGACCTCTCTGCAGCATTCGATACTGTCTCCCATTCGCTGCTGCTTCTCCGGCTTGCGAGAGTGGGGATCTCAGGTGCTGCTTTGAGCTGGTTAAAGTCTTTTTTGGAGAGACGTACACAACAGGTTTTACTTCCCCCGTTCTCCTCCAGGTCGCAGATGGTGACCACTGGGGTGCCACAGGGGTCCTCTTTGAGTCCCCTTCTTTTTAATCTTTATGTTACCCCTTTGATCTATTTGGCTGAAGAACTGGAGGCCAAAATTAAAGCATATGCAGATTATACCCAGTTGCTGTTCACTTGGGGAAAATCTGAGTGCTCTTCGTCCTTGGCAAAAAAATGTTTAGCAGCAGTTTTTCAATGGCTCTTCTCAGCACAGCTTAAATGCAATGAGGAGAAGTCGGAAATTCCCCCGTATGGGACCTTCCCCCCTCAGTTTCGAGAATCTCTATGGCCAGTGGAGTTTCCCATGGCTGCCTCTTCAGGGCAACCTGCAAAAAAAACGGGAGTTTGATTTCAGGAAAATCTTTACTTCTCTATCCCGATCTGAAAGCTGATGGGGTCCTGCTTCGGGCTACTCAAAACTCTCAAGAAATTTCTCCCACTTCTCCATAGAGCAGCTAAGGAAACAGTGGTTCGGGCCTTGATACTCTCTCGACTTGACTATGAGAATGCTCTATATGCCGGCTTGCCGGACTATCTTCTTCAGAAACTGCAGACTGTCCAAAATGCTGTGTTGTGTTTAACATCCCTATGAGAAGCAGTGTTCAGCAGTATGTGCGTCAACTACATTGGCTGCCGGTGGCCAATCGCGCCAAGTTTAAAGCACTGACTCTGGTCCATCACGCTCTGTATGCCCTTGGTCCTTCTTACCTCCAGAAGAGGTTCCAGTTTTACACCCCTGCTAGACACCTTTGATCATCTTCTCAGTTCCTGGCCTGTACTCCTCACTTTCGGCTCACAAGAATGGGGGGCAGCTCACTTGCTGTTAGAGCGGCTACGGTCTGGAACTCACTTCCGCTGGCTCTCTGCAGAATTCAGGATTTCAGTCTTTTAAAAAAAAAAAATAAAGACCTACCTGTTTGACTAACTTTATCCTCACTTCTCTGTATCTACTCCTTCTCTCCTTGGGCTCAGGCCAGGACCCTCCTCGGAGTATCTGTGCGTGGTATAAGATTAAATAACATAACATAACATAATATTGTGATACAATATATCTGCAAAAAATATTTAGGATATAGATCTAACATTATATGCTTTCTATTCAAAGTGCAAAAATAGTGAGTACAAAAAAATGTGGACGAAAATGGTAATAGCTAATTACATGGCATCCCCACGGAAATTAGTAACCAGGCTATACACGATCACAACAAAATCCTATCTCACGGGCCTGTCTCTGGCGAGGGAGGAATGGGAGCGAGAACTGGGAGGGGAGGTCCCTGATGATAGATGGGCATACTGGTGTGCGCAATTGGAGCGCCTATACCCCAATTTTAGGCTGCCATTTATCAAATCAAATCAGGTGTTTGTTAAGCGCGACTACTCACCGATAAGGGTCTCAAGGCGCTGGGAGTGTGGGGGGATTCGCAGGTTCCAGTCCATCAAGGAGGGTTCTGTCGAAGAGCCAGGTTTTGAGCTTTCTTGCGAAGTTGGGGAGCGATGTTATCTTTCTGAGGTGGAGCGGAAGGTCATTCCAGGCACTGACCGTGCAGAAGGAGAAGAAGCGGCCTCCCAATCTGGTCTTTCTGGTGCGGGAGACCACGGCATAGGAGAGCTGGTCTTATCGTAGGGTCCTTTGGGGTGCGTGGAATTTGAGTCGGCTGTTCAGGTATGCTGGTCCGTTGGCGTGGAGGGCCTCGTGAGCGTGGGTTAGCATCTTGAAGGTGACTCTAGCTTTGATGGGGAGCCAGTGGAGTGTGCACAGGTGCTGGGAGATGTGGTAATGACTTGGCAGGTTGAGGACCAGTCTTGTGGCGGCATTTTGGAAGTACTGTAGCTTACAGGTGAGGTTTTTGTTTATTCCGGCATAGAGTGCGTTGCCGTAGTCGAGCCTGCTGGTGACAAGGGCATGAGTGACGGTCTTTCTGATTTCGGGGGGATCCATTTGAAGGTCTTACGTAGGAGGTGAAGGGTGTGGAAGCAGGAGGAAGAGACAGAGTTGATCTGGCGGTCCATTTTGAGCTCTGAGTCCAGGATGATCCACTTCAAATATCTCCATACGTTTTACCGCACACGACTATGGCTACATAAAATGGGGCTGCGGGAAACCTCGAATTGCAGCCGCTGTTCCGCGGAGGGCGCCATGTTTCTTCCCTTGGCCTGGGAGTGCCAGAGGGTGACGGATTTCTTGGGGAAGGTATATCACACAATTAGCTTCATTATGGAGGCCCACCTGCCACCGCACCCTGTGACATGCCTGCTGGGATATGTCGAGGAGACACTGTTGCATACCGCCAGCTGGTGGCGTTGCTGCTATTTCTGGCAAAGCGCAGGGTCACAATCCATTGGGCCAGAAGCCTGCACCCACACACACTGTATGATTGATGGATGCTGCCCACTGTCAATAGCAACTTAGCACATATTGGCATCTCATGCCAGCGAGATCCAGACCACTGGAACACTGGGTGCCCTTTGCCACACATCTCAAGGACAGAGCTGACGACGCAACGACTAGGCTTGAATAGGCTGCGAGAAGTGCACATGATCGTGATTTGGGAGGAGGTAGGCTGGCTGGAAGGATTCTTGCAAACTACTGTACTAAATTGCAATGCCGCATGATGGATGTGACGGGGGTTACTGCTTAAGATGCTTCTCTGTATTGGCATGCTCGCTAATTTGTAGTGACGACCTATTTGAGCTGTTGAATCTGCACTGTAAGCTCTCAATTTGTATGCAATGAAGTTTTGTTAAAACCCCCCAAAAAATAATTATATTCAATTTAAAATAATTAACAGTATATTAACTTTGAAAACTATATCAATGTGCGTTTAAGAATATATATATAACATAGAAAATTTATAAATACATTTCATAACTTACAAACATAAAATAAAGATATACTTTAAAATGTAAGTAAAAAAATGTAAATAAATAAAATTATCAAATAAGAATAATAAAATAAAAAATAATAGTGACGAATATTTTAAGCACTATATAGCATAAATGTTTACAGAGTCATGTACCATATAATTATTGAGAATAAAAAGGATTTAATTAAAATATTATTATTCCCAAAAATAAGCAGGTCCCTGCTAGGGCTGGTATGTCCGAGAAATACGTAAGTAGAATTGGAGGAGCCGCACACAGTTTTGCCATAGCCACATACATGATTGAGTGCTGAAGATAAATAATGCTCTTGGATCCCGTGTTGCATTCAGAAGTAAAGAATAATGAATATGTGTCTGTCAAACTGGCTGTAAAATCTATGAGGTTTTGACTCCTATATTTGGATCACTGTGTTGTAAAATGAACTAGTTGTCCCTATGCAAAAAAGCTGACAGAAGTTGCCTCTGGAAGAGAGAGAGACAGACATTCGCCAAGCCTACGTTTATTTCCAGAGTCCACTCTGGACCATGGCATGCAAGGGCTTTGGGCTGAGAAAGACTGTGCCCATGGTGATGGAATTGTGATATTTTGAGGTAAAAAGCCAGGGAATATCTGCCAGAAACAGACGACGACAACTTAATTAAGGTTATTCCCTCCTAGTAGCTTATTTGGAGAAGAGTGTCTAGTCTATAGGGTGCTGGTGTTTCATGGCATGAGTAAAGTGGGCTCTGGCCCAGGGCCCTAGCCTTTCAGTGGGCCCCTGATTGATTCGCTCTCTTCTTCTGACAGTCATGTCCCGATGACCTTGAATGATTCTTAAACCTAGATTGTCTTAAATACTACTTTTCTAAAATACATTTTTAATACAGGCGATGTACAGGTGATGTTACAGACATTTTGCAGAGAAACGTTGTGTTTAGAAGTTGAACACCATGCAATGTCCATAAAAAAGTATATTTTAGATCAAAACAGGACCTCACATATGAGAAATAAGGGGGTGCCATACAGAGATTATTGTAGTGAGCTGCTGCAGTGTTACAATATTGAAAAAACACATCACTGTCCTTGAATATTAGATGGAAATATTTTTAGAATTTGGACCAGTGTGCCTGTGCAGTGTCAGTGACCTGGCCAAAGAGGGCATGAAAAGGCTGATATTGTATCATGAATTCAAAGCTGTTCCTAAAACGAACCCCCCAAATACATTTGGCCCAGGGCCCCCACAATTCTCAAGATGTCCCTGGCTGGCACAGCTCGAACACAGTCCTGGGAGTCCTTAAACGAGACACAGTCCAAATGGACCATTTGGACTTAGGTCTAGATGGGTTAATATAAGTGAAGCAAGACGTCGACTCTCAGAATGTATCTGTCAAAGGGAAGTCCAGAAACAAAAAGATGACTTCCAAGTGACAGGCCCAAATCCTCAAGTCTAAGTACGTGTGTGCTAGGATGTAATGATTCATTTAGACCCCCAGCCCCCTCCTCTGGTCGCTGAGTGAAGAGTACATTCTTCCTAGTTAATGTCTGCAGCAGTTACACGGTGTTGATTTATTAATTCTTTCAAATATTTTCATGGGAACTAGAAAACATTAACTGGCAGTCTCTTCCCTACCCCGTGGCTGGAAGACTGATTTATCTGCCAGCTCCTCTACCGCTCTGCTCCAGGAAAATCAAAATGAAATTAATTAGCTGTCAATCGCGCCCTTCCGCCTGAATAATGTGTGTCTCTCAAGGATGACAACAACTGCAATGAGTAGGGAGTATTTCAAGTGCTAGTCTTTTTTTCTGGGTTTGCACCACGCACACCCTGTACATAGATGCTTGAAATGATTAAAGAGTGAAAGAAATAAACAGAGAGTGAGTGTGTGTGTGTGTGTGCGGCTAGAGAGGGTGTTTGGAGAGGGAAGGGGGTGTATGGATAGAGAGAGCCTGTGTGTGATGAGTGTGTGTGTAGAGATGGAGAGTGGGTGTGTGTGTGTTTGGAGAGATAGAGTGTGTTGAGAGCCAGAGAGTGTGTGCATGTGTGTGGAGAGATAGCGTGTATGTGAGTGTGTGTAGAGAGTGGGATATATGGAGCGTGTGTGGAGAGATAGAGTGTGTGTGAGAGATAGAATGTGTATGTGTGTGTAGAGAGAGATATGCAGCGTGTTTAGAGAATGGGTGTTTGTGAAGGGAAGGATAGAGAGTGTAGTTGTGTAATGTGGAGATAGTGTGTGTGTGTGTAGAGGTAGAGTTTGTGTGAAAATAGTGTCTATGTGAAGAGGTAGACGTAGTGTGTGTGGAGAGAGAGATGTTTGCGTAAACAGGACTTCTGTGGGTGTTGTGGAGGATGTTAGTTCTGTCTGTATGCTTGCATCCAGATGGCAAACTGTATGAACCCGAGGGGTTGAGTGTGCTTCCACATGAGGATTGTGGTGCCTATTCAGAAACTGAATTTTGTAATGTGTTTAGGAGTACTACAATATTATCCCTTCCTAAATGGAAGGGGCAGGGAAAGCCTTAGGGAGGTACAAAAGAGTAAGCCCATTGCTATTCACAAACTGCATTTCTAAAGTTACTACAGTTAGTGGGAGTCCGACTAGATCAGGGACTGACCCTCAAACAACATGGCAACCAAGTGGTGGGAACCTGCTTCCATGTAATTGGCATGCTGCGTAAAATGTTCCCCCTTTTACCAGATACAACTAGGCGGACGTTGGTACAAGCCCTAGTCATGAGTCGACTAGATTATTGCAATGGTCTGCTACTATCGGCCAGCGAGGGAGTCATGACAAGACTTCAGGTGGTACAGAACACGGCTGCCCGCCTGGTTCTGAACGCCCCTCCTCGCACGCCTTCAAAACCCCTACTGACAAAACTTCACTGGTTATCTGTTAAACAGAGGGCAAAGTTCAAGGTATGCTGCACCATACATAAAAGCCTCAACGGAATGGGGCCTGCATACCTGTCCACCAAATTTGTTCCTTATACACCCTCTCGTCACTCAGGTCGAGCGAACAGGGCCTTCTCTGTGTACCTAGAGCAAAGAAGGCCAGACACGGAAGTAAGGCCCTATCAGTAGCTGGCCCTTCCCTTTGGAACAGTCTCCCAAAAACTCTCAGGCTATGTGTGGATCACCTTCCTTTCAGAAAAATGCTGAAAACTTTCTTGTTCAATCATTAGAGGGCTGCAATTCTAACTCTTCCTCTTAACCAATCTGGTAGAAGTCAAAGGCGCGGAGATACTCCCCTGGGAGTCGAAGCCAGCGCAATACAAACATGCAAATAAATAAATAAAATAAATAAAAAAAGGACCCAACACAGTCGTAAATGGTCTCCAGCTCAGACCTGGAGTAAGTCCAGCACCACACATGTATTGAACACTGGTACTGCAACACTCTACCATAGAAAATAATAGAGGCAGGGACTTATGATAATACCCCATAGAAAATAATGTTAAAATAAATACATTTATTTATGTTAAAAAATACAAAATAATATTTTATTATAGAATATTTTAAATGTGTTTAATTAAAATGTCCAAAAGAAACAGTTGATGGACAGAATGCTGACAATGCAAAAATTCACCCCCAGTCACAAGGATCTGGGTTAAATCCATCATTCTTTTGCTCACCACACCACCCCAGTTTGGACCCAGCCATATGCAAATCAGTCTTGACCCTGTTCCTTGTGGAAACAGACCAGCCTGAAATACCAAGCCAGGTCCTTCCTGGACCGGAAACAAGCATCCTGGGGCCGGTTTCAGGGCATCACCCTTCATCAGCCAGGCCAGCTTGAATCCAGTGGTGTGGTGAGCACAGGACCCATGTTTGAACATACCCTTCCCACTTAGGACGACATATGCAAAAGAAACAGTTGATGAACGGAATGCTGACAATGCAAACATTCTCCCCCAGTCACAAGGATTGCTGTTCACAAACTGCATTTCTAAAGTTATTAGAGCCAAAAAGGACCCATCACAGTAGTAAATGGTCACCTGCTCAGACCTGGAGTAAGTTCAGCACCACACATGTATTGGACACTGGTACTGCAACACTCTCCTATAGAAAATAATAGAGGCAGGGAATTATGATAATATCCCATAGAAAATAATGTTAAAATAAATACATTTATTTAGGCTTTTTAAAATTATATATAAAATTAATGCAATGTTAAAAAATAAAAAATAATATTCTATTATAGAATATTTTAAATGTGTTTAATTAAAATGTAACTTTCTGTTTTAAATAATTAAATTAATCAAATAATTTAAATTCTATACATAACTTTTAATAAATATTTAACATAACATTTTACTTTAGGAGGAAATTGTTTTATATAAATCTTTAAAAAAAATGTGATTACTCTGGCAATATAATATACTTAGATTATTGAAAACATAAATAGATCAAATTAATTTAAATTAATATGCAACCTAAAAATATTTGTACTTGTTTTAAAAAACTTTTATTAATTTTTCGATGTTCCCTATATTTTACCATAGAGAGTTCTCTGCTCGTTTGCAGTGGTCTCTGGCAAGTGTGCCTAATGTAAAACACAGTCATGAAGTTGGTTTCTTTACCGTCATATTTGATGGTTTTCCAGAAGCAAATCCTTTTCCAGGGGGGTGGGGGCATGAACGTCTACACTTGGTAGTAACTTTACACTCAGAAATGGTGACAAGACTACAGTATTAGTGTTACTACAAATACAAGAGTACGTTTTTGTGTGTAAGTATATTCACATGTGATGTTACCTTTGTGAATAGGCCCAGAGTGTGGGGGTTGAGGTAGAGATGGGATTGCACGTTTTTATGTGTTAAGACTTGGGGTTGTGTGTGTGTTTAAAGTGGGGGATGACTGTGTTCAGTGATCAAGGACCTATTCACAGAAAAACACATAAAAGTGCAGGTGCAGCGTTGCATCTCTGCCTGAGTATACTTTAAGGAGTATTTCCTAGTCACAAACATTCCCAGAAGTACTCTGGAAATCTGCACAACATGTAAGCTTCCAGGCATACCCCTGGAAATGTAATGTGATTTTTCCTAAAGGCTCCTTTTCTGTCTGTGTGAAGTTTTCTGCCGCCAAGAATTCTGAAAAGTGAGAAAGAGTGTTCTATACAAATGCACGTTTTTCTCTGTGGGGAAGCCATTTTCGAATTAATTTTACTTATTCAACATTATTTTTTATGGGTTGGTATTTTAAGTTCCTGCTTCCATTGTTTTGACCGGAGTGTTGCATTACCTGTAAGCAGCCATGCGTGGTGCTTAATTTACTCCAAAGCTGGGCTGGAGAGTACATGTACCACTGTTTATCACCTCCTGTTTTACCTCCAGTTACTGAACAATGCGCCCATTCTTTTGTGGTTGGGTGTTTGAAATAACATTTCCCTCTCTAAACCTCTCTTTCAATTTCCATAAACCCCTCCCATTTCGTGATACATATTACCCATTTTCCCTTACACATTTACTATTAAGTAGTAAACGTACACATGTGATCTCTCCATATAAAAGACAGGAGAGGTGGACTTAGAGATTTACACTTGAAGGTTTGTAAACTCTGTTTTGCAGTTAGTAGGTACTACTATTTTACATACTCCACAACTCGGTTTGTGAATCGGGCACTGTGAGTGGGACTTAATACTGCGGGGTTTTCCACACTCACGGCACAGAAATCTTCAGTAGTAAATGCAACTACCCTCCTCGGGAATCACTGTCTGGATTCTTGGTAGGTGCAAAAAAGGTCATTTCGTCCATAAACTCAAATTTACGACCATAATTGCCTTTGTGAATAGGGCCCTGTGTGTGAAAAAGATTTATGCCTGCAATATTTTGACATGGGGGGACTAATGTCCCATTTCTGATAGATGGTTTTTATCTCACATATTTCAAATACTGGCCTCCCTACACCATCTTCTTGCCTCCTGCACAGTTTGCTGAAACTGAAAGATCTGAATTTCGTTCAAATTGTGCAAATGTCGACCCAGGTTTACATTTTTTTCAAACCAGTACGATTCCACATCTGCAGAAGAACTTCCAGGACCATCTTCTGGGATGGCAAATAGTGGTCCCTTTAAGTCGTTCCCAACACGGTGGCAGCACAAGCTTCCTGTTGTGGGACAAGGTGTCCGGCGTCCTTGTGTGCGCTGGTGCCAGTCATAGGGTATTGCTGGCACACTTCGTGCTCCTTCTATGTTGCACATATTCGACCCAATTCAGAAAGAAAGCCATAAATCTGCGTCCATAGGCTTACTACCGCGCAAGGGGGCAGATTTATGACTTCCTGGAATTCATAAAACTTTCCAGAAATATGTTTGCGAAGCTGCAGGAGCCACGGGACTCCAGGCGCCCTCCTGACATTTTGAAGCAATTCTTATGTTTTTTTGCTGGCTTGATTATATGCATGGTGTGTAAAATGCTACAGACTTTTTGAAATGCTTATTGTTATTTTTTCTCCACCAGGAAAATATATTTCTTCAAGGAGAAGCCTTGAGTGCAGGGTCACTTTTAATTTGGAATATGTTGCATATATAAATCAAGCCATTTGCCCTTTAAATCCAGATTTACATGGTTAAAATGGCTCTGTGAACGGATGCGCATCTGTGCAAAATCCACGCCCACATTTTAATGTGTTCTGTGCCGCGCGGTATGGAGCTGCTCTGGCTGTGCAGATTGGTAGCTTTGTGAGGGTGAAACCTCGAGACGAGATGCGCTTGAGACATGCAATGCCAACATTATTTGGAATTGCATTGAAAAGGGCTTGAGAAAAAAAGGTGTTGACTTCATCCTTGTTTTTTGCAAGAAAACGTATCATTCTTACAGGGCGCATGCGGTGGGGTGCAGAGCACTGGAAGGTCGCAGGATGGCCTTGTCCATTGCTAAACATTCAGCCAGACAATCAGTAGCACATGTAACATAGGCCCCAGTGCAAAGAAGGAAATGGGCCCCGGCTGCTGATGGAATGATAAAATACAGTAATAATCAGACCTCTGGCTCCCCGCGGCCACGGCTCCTGCAGCACCCATGGAAGCTGCGGCCTGGGCCCTGCAGAGGACACTGGCTGTGAAAGGCTTCAGCTGTGTGAATAAACCTGCCAGGACAAGGGAAAGAAGACTCTAGTCCTTACGGGAAAGATGCAATTATCAGACTTCTGAATGAAAATTACAGGTCCGTCTGTGTCTCTGCATTCAAGTCCATTTGCAAGGATTGGAAGAAGAAATCCTGCCTCGTTCACCCTGAGGATGAGGGTTTTTTAAAGTCCTGGGGACCAGCCTGTTTGCACCCTGCTGCACTGATACAACGAAGACCGCACAAGACAGCACAAGGAACCGGACCGGTCCCACTGCAGGCGCTACACAAACCAGAGCTACCAATACATTGAGTCCTCTTACTCCTGCTGAAGACTGCACGTGTGCTGTGGGCTTCACGACTGTAGTTGTGCCACAGAGCGCGGCACAGCATTGGCCCTGCCTAGCTGAACTGCAGCATTTCCTTTTACAAACCATCCAGACACCTTCGCTTGGTTGGACTCCTATTTGCACACATCCCACGCATATGCAGAGCTAGATACAGAGATCTTGTCTTCGCCTCCTTCACTCATAAAGCATGGAAGACCTCCCACTACACATCAGAGCCTCCTCTTTGCTCCTTGAGTTCCGCAAGAAGATGAAGAACTGGCTTTTGAATAGTCCCTGTCTGGGTAAATTTTGAGATGACCACAACAACAGTTTATTAATAATTCAATATTCATTAAAATGAATATTACCTGCCGCCCAAGTCACTCTTATAGCTTTGGGGGCCTGTAATAGTCCAAACTGTCACACTTGTAGGATGTGTGGTTAGTATTTGTGTTGTTACCATTTTTGGCAGCATGGCAGGGGCAATGAGTGCTTGTTGGAAAACGAGGCAGCATCTGTGAGGCCTGCACAAATAACAAGACACATTTGTCCTTCACTGGGAACCAAACACCCTAGGGCAGCGCCTGACTCTCAGAGGGTAGCGTTGCAGAGCAGTCTGAGGCTTACTCAAGGGAGGTGGTGTGGGCTAGTAATCGCCATTTGCAGGTGCGCAAAAATAACACTCAATAATTGATTGTCCAGTCTGTACTTTGCTTTATAAAAGTAAGAGTACATTTATTAAACACACACACCACTCAATACTATACACCAATTTACAAATATACATACGCTGTTGGAATTACTTTGTGACATTGCATAACATCTCCACCCTCCCGCAGGGGGGGTGGGGTCTAGTACAACCACTCCCATGTATGCACATCATCTTGCCCCCAATGCAATTAGTTGAACCTATCCTGGAGCGAGGGCCCTGCACACTGACACCATCCCAGTGGCATCCCCCTCCCATTACCTCAACAAGCATTAAACAGGGATACACCTGCCTTGGTGACACATGACCCTGACCAAGCATCTCCTACTGACCCTAAAGTATACACCTCTACATCTTAAGGGCTAACAGTCTGGGGTCTTCACCTAAGCGCAGCAGCAAGACTACATGTTTACGCACACTTTAGAATGACAGTACTCAGCACATTTGGATATCATTAGAAATGCATTGCAATTACAGCCCCTAAAGGCATCACAGATGATCACAGGATTAAGTTGTAAATACCATCAGACACCCTAGCAGGAGTGTCTAGCCACTTAAATCCACTTTGCTTTTGACATCACCTTACACCAGTACTTCACATTGAACATCAGTCCCTCTAAAAGAAATAACCATTAATAAATGCATTTCAGTGCAATTACGCCATTTCACCTCCAGGGGATGCCCTTCTCGAGACATCTCCAACTCAGCCCTTCAATCTTTGATGCACTTCTCAATGAACCCCCAGCTGTAGAACAAAAGTTCCAGCCTAGGAGGTGATGCAATCTTCGCTGAGAGTTGAGGGGTTATTCTTTTTAAATCCTCAAGAAACTTAGGGTGGGACTTAGCTTTGTGCTGGGGGCGAGACTGCGCTGCCCCAGCAGCTCCCCCAGCACCTTTTCACACTCAAGGGTGACCCCTCTCCTCTGGGGGCCACCAAAACGGCCAAAACAATCCATTCCTCATGCCTTGCAAGGCATCATGGGGCGCTTCAATCTCCTGCCGCTTTCTGGGGCCTCGTGGGGGGCCCGGTCCCACCCGGACCCCCGGGTAAGGGTATGCAATGCGGGGAGCCCATACCCGGCCGCTCCGCGCTTTGGTCGGGGGCCCGGTCCACCCTAGAGGTCCGATCTGACCCATTTTCACTTCTTGCTCCTGGCGGCGCCCCCCAGCTACTGGGAGCACTCTTCTTTACCCTCCGGGTCTCCAAGAGGGTGCATTCTGCAGGGAGCGGTCTGCACTGGCTCCCTGCACCAGCCTTTCGCCTGGCTCTCCTCCTGCGCCTCTCTTCTCCCTGTGCACAGGCCTCTTCTTCTGTGCACCGGTCCTGGGCTCTTCTTCTGGCGCTGTTAGGGGCCTGGGGGGCAGTCAAGGGTGTCCTCCTTCCAACTGCCCATTGCACCAGGCTCCAGCACCTTTCGCCTCGGCAGACCACACCCCAGAGAGAGCTTCTCTTCCTGTGCAAGTACTTTTTAAAAGTTGAGTAGGGGGCTGGCAGAAAGTCTCTGTGGGTCCTATCAAACAGCGACACATCACTTCCCTGCCCCTGCTCCCTCCTTCTTGTCCAGCCTCTGGGTTTGTTCAAAATGGAGTCGTCCAGTGTCTCTGGCCACATGGCCTCTGAAACCCAACTCTTTCCTTCTTGGTGCAGCCTGGTGCCTGGCACCCAGTGACAGCTGCTAATGGATGAGCCTGTAGCTCCACCCATCTTCTTCTTTGTGGAGAGGAGGCCCTAGCTTGTGGAATAAAGGTTATCAATCCATCCAGCTGAGGTCAACCCTCAGCCTGGGTCTGGTCATGGCTGGCTCAGAGAAATCTGACAGTTCTGTATGACCCAAAAGCAGTACATATGACTTTGGACTCTGCAGAATACTTATTTTCACCTACTCTACAATGGACTTTAGTGCGTGTCTGGAATCTGTAGGCCTTGTGGAAGTCATTTTAGCCATGGGCCCCACATCCCCATAGGGTAATAATGAAGTGAAACACAGTAAAACACACTGAATTTCCCTGGCATGTTCCTTCCCAGGGTATAAAGCCTATTCCATGTCACCACCCAATTCTGCATACGTCCTGCCACATCATTCACTCTGTAGCTGCTCCTGGACTGCGCACGCTAGGAATCTCCCCTGCGCAGCTACTACACGTGTGCACACGCATATACACCAGTGTCTGCAGGTAACCAGCACGGTGTCCCATACTCCAGCTGCTGCGCAGCGGCGTAGTCAAGCCAGGCGGACACCAGTAAAATCTCCATGCAGTCTCCTTCATTATGAGTTCACTGTGGATGAGTCCCAGATTATGAGGCTCCCCCACAGTAAAAGCTCAACAATTAGGTGCTCAAAAAGCGAAAAATCCAGGTGGCCCCTAGTGTCAGAACCACCTTCTAACAGTGGTGCAAGCTGCAGTGGCCTCCTAACAAGAGCCCTGGCACTTTCAAATTAAGCGCTGGTGGCAAGATATTCTCCCGGGTGATAGTGTGCTCTACAAATAAACATAACATAAGAGGGTCACCACAACAAGGGATGCCATACTGTTTCTCTCTTGCACCTTGCAAATACATCAGAGACCCAAACAATTAAAGAATAGAAAACACTGTATAACTCCTTCTGCTCTCAAATCACATGCACTGGTCTACCTTGGAACAGAAAAAATTATCCAATCGTGCACAAAACACAGGGGTGTCCTGACAACCCCCGGAAGCCCACCCTGGGTGACATGCCTACCCAACCACATTCTATACCACCAGATCAAGCCACGGGCTTGGAGTCCAGTCGGGCAAGCTGTGTGGGCATATCCAGCAAGCTACAGGGCAGTGATTGGTGGCCTGTGTACCGCTGTGCTTATAGCATTGTGTTTTTGTGCACTTCCATTAGGCACCTTAAGGCAGCAGCCTCAGGTCATCACCCTGAAGTGCTTCCTGGGGGCCCTTAAAAAAGTTTTTTTACACGTCAGCAGACAAACTGTGAGATATAAATCCTCGCCCTGTTTCTGCATATTGCATTGTCGGTCTGCCTTTAAAGGGAAGCTGGGCAAGGGGCTCTTGAGGGTTCTGTGCACGGATGGCGGCTGGCAGCGGTCTACTTCCTATCAGACTCACCTCTGAGTGGACCGGCTGATCCAGGGGGAGTCATGCAGTGGACACTGACTAGGATGGCGGTTACTCAGGGTCTGTCAGATGCAACATGGTAGACACAGTACTTGGCACCCCTTAAGTGACTGTTGCATGCAGCCGCGTCTGTCTGGTTGAGGCTGGGTTCATGGCTGAGCAGGGTTCAACTGGGCTCGTTCCCGAGAATCACACTGGCGGGCAATGTTGTTTTTCTCCTTTTTCAACAATACGCTTCAGTTGTGTGACGTAAGTGTTACGAGCAGTGAAGCCAGAAGGTGTCATAGTTAGCAGTCTTGATTTTGATCATGGATATCTCTTGTATAATTAGGGCCTAATATAAGGCATTTTGGTGTTGGGCAGCGCAGCAATGCAATTTGCTTCGCTGTCCAGCGCCAAGGTGAAAGGGCAGGAATGTTCGTATTTAGGTAATACGGTGCTTTCCTGTCCTTTCTGCCTGCGCTGGCACAGTTTTGGCAGCCTAGCACCGACATAAACACCCTTGAACCATTGTGCAAGGGTGCCTCAGTTGAAGACAGGATTGTTTTTGTGCAGTCCTATGAGGCATGTTTCTCTTTCTATGTGTGCTTCAGAATGGAGCACCATTGGAAAGAAGCAAAAACGAGGAGAAATTAACATATTTCTCCTTGTTACGCCTCACCTCGGTAGGCATATGGATTTGATACTTCCCCAGATTTACTTCAGTTTGTAAATCTGAGTCAGCGTCAAATTCCATGGGTGTTGCATGGGAAAACCCACTGCAACACCCATGGAACGCTTCCTGGGCATAGAGAAAGGTGATGCAGCGTTTTGCGCTGCGCCAGCTCGCTCATGATTTATGAGGGCAATCAAAGAAACACAGACTGACTTTGCGTGCCTTCATTTATCTTTAAGATAGCCCTGCGTCACGCATGTACCACTTTATGTGGTGCAAAAGTGACGTAGGGCTCTCATAAATAAGCTGCTTAGTGCTTTTCACATAGGGGATGCTTGTGAACTCAAGGACATTTTAACTTCTGAAAGAAGTGCACCAGTTGGCGGCAGCATGATCGGAGCAATCCATGACCCATATGACACCAAAACTCTTCCCACCCAGGCTACACTATAAACCCACCCCCTAATTTATGGGACTTTAACATAGGACAGCGCAGCAAGGCACATTGCTGCACAAGGCCTACGCCAAAGTGAAATGGCAAGAATGAACCGTATTTAAGCAATACAGTGCATTCCTGTCCTTTATCCCTGCCCTGGTGCCATTTCAGCAGCCTTGCGCCAATGCAGACACCCTTGTACCATGGTGTACGGTTGCCTCTGTTGCAGGCAAGATTGTTTTTGTGTAGGAAGGTGCATCTTCCTGCATAAAAACAATCCCAAGAGCGTTTACCTCTTTCTGTGTGTGTGGCATTTAATTCAATATTTGTTTCCCGACTGTAGTCAGTTCTTGGCTCTCTCTGCCTTGTTTTCTTCAATAGGGCTCACCATTCAACTATTTTTCTCGATTCACCCTTCCTACGTGTTTCTCCAACTCCACCAGTTGTTCTTTACTCCAGTTCAGTGCTTTCACCCACAAGGTGCAATTTCAATCCACCTTCCTCTCATTCCAGCTCCCTCACTCCTCGGATATAGAGATGAATATTACAATACTCTGACTAGGAGCTGAGCACCAGTAGCAGTGCAAGCTTCCTCCACACGCAGATCAGTTACAGCCATAACACTAGGATCCATCACACATAGATAATATATCACACGCAACAGCAGTGTAAGTTTCCTTCACACCCACATCAGTCACAGCAAAGGCAGCTGTACCCTCAGGGCTCATTAAGCACAGATTGCTTGTAACAGAGGAAGCAGTGCAAACTCCCTTCCCATTCAGATCAGTTATAGCATAGATAGCTGCAGCACAAGCGTGTAACTAGCACATATACTTTACAGCCTCAACAGTGTGTAGTGCAAGCTTCCTCCACATAGAGATCAGTTACAGCATGGGCAGATCCAGTGTAAGTACCCATGATACATAGATAATATATCACAGGCAGCAGCAGTGTAAGCTGCCTTCACACCCAGATCAGGTACAGCACAGGCAAGTGTAGCCCAGGTGTCCATCAAGCACAGATGACTTGTAACACAAGCAGTAGTACAAGCTTTCTCAACTCTAAGCTCGCGTACAGCACCAGTAGCTGCAATGCAAGTGTTTACAGATAGATTACATAGCACTGTTAGCACTAGTGTAAGCTTCTTCTGAACACAGAAAAGTTACAGCAAAGGCAGCTGTCGCCTAAGCGTCCATCAAGCACAAGTGACTTGTAACACAAGCAGCAGTGCACAATTCTTTCGCACCGTGATCAGGGAAAGCATGGCCAGAGGCAAAACAGGCATTTATGAAGCACAGGCAACTTATAGCACAAACAGTGCAAGCTACCTCCACAAGCAGATCAGCTACAGCATGGTCATCCACAACACAAGATTCTAATAAGCACAGCTAACATAAAGCACAAATAGCAGTGCAAGCTTCCACAACACCTAGATCAACTACAGCAAAACCTGCCCCAATGAAAGAGTCCATCACACATAGGCAATATATCACAAGCAGTGGCAGTGTAAGCTTGCTTCACACCAAGGCCTATTAAAGCACGGGCATCCACAACACACGCATCTATGAAACACAGACAACTTATACCACAAACAGCAGTGCAAGCTTCCTCCACACCCAGGTCAGTTACTGCAAAGCCTGCCACAATGAAAGGGGCAACAATATTTAGATAATTTAACCCGGGCGGGCAACAGCAGTTTAAGCTTCCTTTGCACCCACATCAGTTACAGTATGGCCAGCTGCAGCACAAACGTCTATGATGCACAGGAAACTTATAGCACAAACAGCAGTGCAACTTTCTCCAAACGCAGATCAACTACAGCACGGGCGTCCGCCACACAAGAGTACAATAAGCACAGGCGACTTATAGCAGAAACAGCAGTGCAAACTTCCTCCACATGTAGATCAGCTACAGCACAGGCCTCCACAACATAAGTCTAAAAAGTATAGATGATGTCTCACAAACAGCAGTGCAAGCTTCCTCCACACACAGATCAGCTTCAGGACGGGCAACCACAACATAAGTGTCTGATAAGCATAGATAACTTATAGCACAAACAGCAGTGTAAGCTTCCTCCATAGACAGATCCAACAAGGCCAGCTGCAACACAGGTGTCAATCACACATTGATAGTATCTCCAGGCAGCAGCAATGTAAACTTTCTTCACACTCACATCAGTTACAGCATGGGCAGCAGTAGCACAAGCGTCTACCAAGTACAGACGACTTGTAGCACAAACAGCAGTGAAAGCTTCCTCCACACAGAGACTAGTTTCAGCATTGGCAACCACAGCACAAGTTTCAAATAATTACAGATGACTTATAATACAAACAGTGATGCAAGCTTCCTCCACACTCAGATCCAGCAAGGCCAGCTGCAGCGCAAGGGTCATCACACTGAACAATATATCACAGACAGCAGATTGTGAGCTTCCGTCACACCCAGATCCGTTACAACACGCACAGACATCAAACACATATGACTTACAGCACAAGCAGTGGTGCAACCTTCCTCCACAAAGAGATGAGTTACAGCACGGGCAGCTGCAGTGCAAGTGCCAATGATACATAGATAATATATCAGAAGCAGCAGCAGTGTAAGCTGCCTTCACACCCAGATCAGTTACAGCACTGGCAACCGAAACACAAGTGTCTATCAAGCATAGATGGCTTGTAGCGCAAGCTTCCTCCACACTAAGATCAGTTAAAGCACTAGTAGCTGCAGTGCACGTGTCCATCATAAATAGATGCTATAGCACCGTTAGCAGTAGTGAAAACTTCTTCGGCACACAGACAAGGTACAGCACAGGCAGCTGCAGTGCAACTGCAGAGAAAGAATCCCTCAAAGAAAGATGATATAGCAGCAGTGCAAGCTTCTCCTATGTATGGAGCAGTTACAGCAGGGGCAATGGCTGTGTAAGCATCCGTCGCACAAAGATCATATCGCACAGGCAGCAGTCGTGCAGGTTTCTTTCACACACATGTTAACAGTTAGTGCACAATCAATCTCAAAACAAGGTCCATGGTACATTGATAAGATACAGCATGGGCAGTCGCAATAGAAGCTTCTCTCACACACAGAACAGGTGCAGCATCAGCAGTGCAAGCTTCTCTCACATGCAGATCAGCTATTAACCTAGTAGCAGCAGATCATATCATCATCACACCAATAACTGATATAACACAGGCAGCAGTGAACCAGTACAGCTCGGCACCCACAGTGAAATCTGTTCTCAGACACTGAACAGGTATAACATGGCAGCAATACTGAAAGCTTCCCTCGCAAACAGATCAGGAACTACCCTGGTAGCAGCAGAGCATATCACCCTCACACTAAGAACTGATATAGCAAAGGCAGAAGTGAACCAGTACAGCTCTGGAACCCACAGTGAAAACTGTCCTCAGACACCAAATATGTACAGCATAGCAGCAGCACTGCATGTTTCCCTCACATACAGTTCAAGTTCAAGTAAGATTTCAGCACTGAGAGCTTCCCTCGCACACTCAGAACAGATACAACAAATGCAGCTACCTGTAAGCTTTCCTAGCACAGAGGTCAATTATAATGTTGACAGCAGCTGTGATAATTACACTTTCCCCCACACATGTAGCTGCTACAACTCATCTGAAGTAGTACACGTGCTAGCACACTCAGAACAGGAACAGTGCAGGCAGCAGAAGCCAAGCTCACATCTAGAATAAAAAGAAGCATACAGAACAGCAGACCAAACTTCTCTCCAAGTGCAACGGGAAACCCTGTATAACAGACAGGAAGAATAACAAGAATATAGTGGGTGGGAAGAAAGGACACAGCTAATAAAGGTCTTAAATGGAGACTAGAAGCATTCTTCTGGCAGAGTGGGTTAGGGCCTCGGAATGTAGGCTTGCACCAGTCAGAAGCGCCTTGCTTTAAGAGGAGAGGGCCTCTTCTACTGTTCATCTGTGCACGGCTACCCACCAAATAGCTCTATATGCTTTTATTTTGAAACCGATCATCTCTGTAAATGGTACATTCGTGCTAAGTGTCGTATGCTTGGCTCAAGCCGGAGGTCGAAGTGGGTGTGATCTGAGGGTCACGATGTGGCCTGGTCTGTATAAGTTCCACACTCTCTGCATGCTCCGAAAGATCTACAGAGGACTCCCTGTCAACACTAGGAAAACCACCACTCAAGCCCTAGTCACCAGGCGGCTGGACTACGGCAACACACTCTATGCAGGAATCACCACCCATCTCCAGAAGAGATTCCAGATGATACAGAACGCTGCAGCCAGATTCATCTTCGGCATCCCGAGACAGACCCACATCACCCCCACCTCAGGAACCTCCTCTGGCTCCCCATCCAGACAATATGTCAATTCAAGATGCTGATACACGCCTTCAAGGCCTCCCATGACCAAGGACCAGCATAGATCAACCACCGCCTGAACTTTCACCAACAATCCAGACACCTGCGCTCAGCCTCCCGTGCCCTCGTATACACTCCATGCATTCGCCGAAGCTACGATAAAGGACACTCCTTCTCCGACCTCGCCGCCAGGTCCTGGAACGACCTCCACCTCTGAACTGCAGCCTCGCTCCCAGAATTCAGAAGGGACTCAAGGCCTGGCTTTTCGACTTAGTCAGCAGGTACCTAGAGCCTGGATACCCTCTTAGGTGATTAACTGAGCTTTACAAATCCCGATTGATTGACTGCAATGTAAAGGGTGCTTGGAAGCTGACATTGAGTTTAATAACATAATCGCTTGAAGCTTCTCAATGTATTCTTTTTGAGTGGTATTATAAGGAAGTTACCATCTGAGCTGTGAACTGTCTGCTTTTAAAAGACAGTCATAAAAATAATCTGCTCACTAACCCCCACTTTCCAAAACATTACAGTTCCCATGCTTTTTTTTTATGTACTACGACCGCTGCATCAAGCACACCCCTTAATCACAAATCCAAGACGAAAAGCTTGGTGAAAATCAAACTAAAGAAGGGCTTAGCTCAGGCAGTAATTTATTTATTAGCACTTGTCCCAGCTGCAGTGTTCTGTTTGTTCCCCAACATAGAAAGGTAATTATAACAATACCAGTGAAGAATAACTTAATGTTAACTCCTCTCAACTCCAGATTTTTTAAACGCTGTTGAAATGTACAAAAGCATAGGTGATTGTGGTGGCATCTATGTTTGTATAGTTAATATGGCATTGGATGTAAATGTTGTTATTTATACAAATAGGGCCATATGCCTCAAAAACGAGTTTTGCAATTCTCAAATTGCGATTTTTAGCGAATCGCAATTAGAGAATCACAAAATGCAATGTATGTAGGATTTGCTAAAAATCTTGCCAATCCTACATATTCCTTATTTGCAAGTTGAAGTTGATGGTAATTTGCAATGCTTTAAGGCCAAATAGCAGATTTCTGGTGCTTCCAGAATGGCATTTAAGGAATTGCAATTTGCAATTCCTTAATTGCATTTGCAAAATAGAGAATCACAAATTTTGCAATTCTCTTTTTTGCAAAGGCTTTTTCCAATTCGCAAACAGGCCGATTCTGAGAATATGCCCGTTTGCAAATGGGAAAAAGGCTTGATACATATGGCCCTCAGTGTTTCTAAACAGGACGAAATAGAAACTCGGCCTATTAAAAAATGCTAAATGGTTCTGTACATCCGGCCCTAGATCTCTCAGTTCAGAAGTTGACAGTTTAGCCACCAACACAAGTCTACTTAGTGTGTAGAGTGTTGGGAACATGTTGTAGATTTAGTAGGCTTTTTGGTGCAGAGGTGTAGGGTGTGCATTGTTTGGTGATGCAGGGTGTAAGCCAGGTAGTTCAGTCAGTGATGGTCCACAAGTAGAGCCTGCTCTTCACCTGCTATACATGTTTCACAATTACATTCACTGTATGTACATTTAACCCATGTGGAGATCCTGGCTGCCTGACATGGCTCTCACCTTTGTGGACCAACATTGGACACTGTGTGAGGTGGTCCGTTGGAATTTAGACAGTTGTGGCTGGCATGACTCGCGTGTGGATGGTCGGGGGTCGCGCAGAGGGGTTTTAATTTAATAATAATAAAAATATTAAACTTACCTTCCCACCGGCTGGGTTCCACGTCGTCTCTGCTCCTCTCCTGCTCTCCTGCCTCCGGCGGGAACAGGAAGCAGGCAGCCAACCCCTAGTCCACCCCTAAGCCAATCAAAACGCTGCAGCAGCGTTGTGATTCGTTGGGACACCGCCCAGCCAGGGGCTAGTGGCCCAGCAATGTTCTCCATTTAGACTGCATCGCAGCCTGCATGGAGAAGGGCAGAGTGCGCATGACTGGTTTGGTCAGCCCCAGAGGGCCAGCCAAACCAGTCATGCGCACTCAAGTGTGGGCACACCACTCCTACCCAGCCCAGCCCTGCTCGCAGAACAGTCCAGCCCATGCGCCCACCCGCAACCAAACCCTTCTGCTTTCTCGCAGTGCGAGAAGCAGAAACATAAAATGGTAGTTATTACTATTTTATGTTTCTGCTTCTCGCCCTACGAGAAAGCAGTGGGGTAACGCTCCTCCTCCCTAGTGGAGGAGCTGCCCCTGGATTTAAAACTATAATGTGAAGGCAACACACAGAGCTGTATGGTGGAAGTGGCAGCTGAATTGAATTTCCAAGAATAATAAGACATAGAAGCAATTTTCTCTACAACTAGAGGGATCAGCAACCAGAAGTGCAACATGTACAAAAATCTCTGCTCCCTGTTACTCTTGAACACTCTGTAGGGAGGGTTAATTTACCACATTCACAGAAGCATCAGCAACTTCCCGCCTTCTGGAGAAGCTCTGCTGCTCTACCTGCGCCTTATTGAAAGTGAGTGACTGTTTGCAGCCCCATCACCCTTGTCCTAAAATCCCCAACTTTCGGCTAGTCGTTTCCTGATTCTCCAGCAATCACAGGAGCAGGGATCTATGGGCCAGATGTAGGTCAGTCGGTAACCGCCGAAAATCGGTATTTTCGGCCGTTACCGACCGGTATTACAGATTTGGCATGTAGGAGCACAATTTTACAGAATCTGTAAATTTACCGATTCAGTAAATTTACCGATTCGGTAAATTTACCGATTCTGTAAAATACCGAATCGGTATTTTTACCGATTCGGTAAATCTCAGATGTAGGTGGGACTCTTCAGAGTCCCAAAGGCCCTACAAATTCGGCATTTTAACACCCAATCCAATTGGGTGTTAAAATACCGAATTCAGGTGTGCATGCACATGTGTGCATGCACACCTAGCCATGTGACAGACAGACATGCCCTTAGGGCATGTCTGTGTGCCACATGGCGCACATGCCTATTTTTGGGGTGCCAGAGGGTGTCAAAGTGACACCCCCTGCACCCTTGCTAAAATCGGTAATTACCGATTCTGTGAGTCGGTATTGCCCATTGATTCCTATGGGCTTCACAGCCCATAGGAATCAATAGGAAATACCGATTCGGTATTTACAGATTCGGTAAATACCGAATCTTAAAGATTCGGTATTTACACATCTGGAAATACCTACATCTCCCCCCTTCATATTTACCACTTCTTAAATACCGACTCGGTAAAATTCGGTATTTAAGAAGTGGTAAATAAGAATTACCTACATCGGGCCCTATGTGCTTTATTGCCCTCCCAGCCTCACAGCCAATGATGAATTTGTAGAATTTGTTTTGGAGCGCAAAGCTTTGCTCTGAAGTCTGCGACCAGCACTATCGAACGTTGGGGTGGCAAATGTGAAAGCTGCATAGTCTGCATTATAAATCATGTCTCTTTAATCCGTCTCCTTACACTCCTTGACGCTTTATCTCTCTTACAGGTTTCTTTCATACATGCTTTCTTCCGTTGTCAGAGTTTTTCTATTTTCTTTTCCTTGCCCCATTTGTGTTTTTTCTTTTTTGCTCTGTCAATGTCTGCTGAGAAAAAATAAAGCACAGTCTCCAACAAGCATGGGCAAAGCCCATAAGTCTTGCCTATGCAAGAGCGATTGGCTTGGCCAATGTGTTTTAGACATGTTGTACATCAGCATAGATACTGTTCAGCATGGCTAAAACTTAATGGCGAAGAGGAGAGTGGCATAGAGGGGAGTGTCGTAGAGTAGAGTGGTGAAGAGAGGAGGGTTGAGGAGTGAAGTTTCGTGGAGTGGAGTGTCATAGAGTGGAGTGTCGTAGAGTGGAGTGGCGAAGAGAGGAGTATCGTGGAGTAGAGTGGCGTAGAGTGGAGTGGCGAAGAGAGGAGTGTCGTGGAATGGAGTTTCGTATTGTAGAGTGGAGTGTTGTGGAGTAGAATGGCATAGAGTGGAGTGTTGTGGAGTGGAATGTTGTGGAGTAGAATAGAGTAGAGTGGAATGTCGTAGAGTGGCATAGAGTGTTGTAGAGTGGAGAGGAATAGAGTGACGTACTTTGGAGTAATGCGCTGTAGTGTGGAGTAGTGGAGTGGTGTGTTGTGGCACAGAGTGGAGTAAAGTGGCATAGAGGGAGTTGTGTAGAGTGGAGTAGACTGTCATAGAATTGAGTGGCATAGAGCTGAGTGGAGTGGCACACAGTGGAGTAGAGTGGAGTGGCATACAGTGGAATAGAGTGTCAAAGAGTGGAGTTAAATGTCATAGGGTAGATTGGAGTGGCGTAGAATATAGTGGGGTGGCATAGAGTTTTGTATAGTGGAGTGGGATAGAGTGGGGTTGTATAGAGTGGAGTATAGTCGAGTGGAGTGGCGTAGAGTAGAGTGGACCGGCAAAGAGTACAGTGGTGTCCAATGCAGTGGTGTACAATGTGGCATAGAGTGCAGTGGTGTAGAGTAGAGTGGTGTTGAGTGCAGTGGCATAGAGTAGAGCAGAGTGGCACAGACTGTTGTGTCGCAGAGTGCAGTGGCGTAGAGTAGAGTTTTACAGAGTAAATTAGAGTGGCAAAGAGTGTAGTGGTGTAGAGTAGAGTAGCGGCAGTAGCATAGAGTGGAGTGTTGCAGAGTAAAGTGGCATAGAGTCACTGCACTAGCACATAGTGCAGTAGAGTGACATAAAATGGTGCATAGTGGAGTGGCACAGAGTGCAGTGGTGCAGAGTGCAGTGGTGGAGAGTAAAGTTGCGTAGAGTAAAGTAGAGTGACATGGAGAGCAGGGGCGTAGAGTACAGTGGTGCACAATAGAATTGAGTGGCATAGAGTGCAGTGGCCTAGAGGGTTGTGGCGTTGAGTAGAGTGTTGCATAATAGAGTATAGTGGCTTGGAATGCAGTAGGGCAGAGTAGATAGACATAGAGTAGAGTGGCGTAGAGTACAATGGTTTACAGTTGAGTGTTGTAGAGTGCAGTGGCGTAGAGTAGAGTGGTGTAGAGTAGCTTGGCATATAGTGAAGTAGCATAGAGTGGAGTGCAGTGGTGTAGAGTGCAGTGGCGTAGATTATATGCAGTTTAGAATAAAGTGACATGGAGTGGAGTGGTATAGTGTAGAGGGCAGTGGGCTAGAGAAGAGTGGTGAGAGAGCACGGGTGTAGGATGCAGTTATGCAGTGTAGATTAAAAATGACATAGAGTTGATTGGCGTAAAGTGAAGTTGCATAGAGCGGAGTGGTGTTTTGGCATAGAGTGCAGTGAGATAGAATGCAGTGTTACAGAGTATACTGGCGTTTAGTGGTGCATAGTAGAGTAGAGTGGCATAGAGTGGAATAGAGTGGCATAGAGTACAGTGGCGTTGAGAAGATTATTTCAAACTAGAGTGAATAGGCGTAGTGGGGTGTAGAGTGCACTGGCGTAAAGTACAGTGGTACAGAGTTGCAGTGGTGTAAAGTGCAGTGGTACAGAGTAGATTGTCTTGGTGTACAATGGATTGACATAGAGTTGAGTGGTACAGAGTAGAGTTCATTGGCATAGAGTGGATTGGCGCAGAGTGCAGTGGCGTAAAGCGCAGGGGCATAGAGTGCAGTTGTCCATAGTAGAGAGGCTTAGAATGCACTGACATATAGAAGAGTGGTGCAAAGTAGAGTTGAGAGGCATAGAGTGAAGTGGTGTGAAGTGCAGTTGTTCATAGTAGAGAGGCTTAGGGTGCACTGGCATATAGTAGAGTGGTGCAAAATAGAGTAGAGAGGCATAGAGTGAAGTGGCGTAGAGTGCAGTGGTGCAGAGTGGAGTGGTGCAGAGTAGAGTGCAGTGGCATGGAGTGGTTCAGAGTAGAGTAGACTGCAGTAACACAGAGTGTTGTGGCTTAGAGTGGAGTGTTGTAGAGTGGAGCAGTTCAAAGTAGAGTGGAGAGGCATAAAGTGAAGTATGCATTGTGTGGAAGTGCACTGCCCTTGCAGATAACACATTTTCAATTGAAATGACTTTTACACTTGCGCAGACATACGGTTTTACTGATAAAAGTATACAGGGCTAAAACGATAATGTGTGGAAATATCATCACCTAGTGTTTTGATATATTAAAATATTTGTTTCCGCTACACTTCAGAATTACAAAAAAAGTGCTTCATTTGTGCTTTTCTAATTCTGATATATTCTGAAATATCTGTGTTATATCCTATTTACTAGTATAACATGTACTCCAGCTCAGCCAGAGTGTGAGTTGGTCTTAGAATGTTGGTGTGCCTGTGATGCGTGGAATGCCTGGGTGTCTGAGTGGGATGAATGTGGCAGTTAGAGATGGTCTGAGCAGCTATGCAGGTTGCTCCTGGTGGGGCTGGTACCACACTAGGCAGGCTGGAGTCTAGATTGATGTAACTTGAACTGGAGACTGAATAAAAACGACTTAAATATACATCCTGGCTCCTGGTGTCTTTCTACTTAAATATACATCCTGGCTCCTGGTGTCTTTCTACATAGGACACAACAATCTGCACAGTTCATTCACAGATATTTTCACTGCAAGATTTTCACATATTCTTTCAAAGAAAGATTTTTACATAAATCCTCTTACTGTGCTGTGCTGTCTGGTAGGCTTCAACCAGGCTTGAATTCTCTAGCTCAGATTAAGCAATGCCCACAGCAATCAGCAAGGAGCTAATAGCAGAACATTCGGAGGCCCAGCAATGCAGCTGGCAAATGAAATATGCGTGCTGTTCCTTCTCACTCATGGTACAGACTTTTATCTGACTCTGTGCCATTTTTAGGTCTAGCTTGACAGTGCAACTGTCACTAGACGTTGTTAGATCAACAGATTTTTTTTCTGAAATTCTCCTGAGAGAAGGGTTTACTCTCCGTCCATGTGTCGATAACCTTGGTTACAGTATTTGATTAAGCGGAGGTTAAATGCTTCCACTTTCTGTTTAGAAAATCGTCCGGCCAAATGTGATGTGATGTCATTTCCTGTGACACCATCAAAAGAAGGTGGAGTCAAATAGCGTGTGTTGTCACCCATATTGTGGTCAATGCTGAAAGGATAGCAATGTCACTTCCTTTGAGGTCATTGAGGTCACAACGACCTAGAACTTCACATCTGCTATTTTAATGATCTGGGTGAGAATGAGAGGCTTAACGCCAGACGTTTTGATTTTAGTAAATAGAAATGTATATTTATTTCTAGGAAGGGCCTCTGGAATTTTGGGATTTTGCGTCCAATGAATTTACTGAATAATTTTGGATTTGCCACATGCTGATTTCAAGAAAAAGTTTTGTTTTAAGCTCAAACGGATCAAACGTTAATATAAATGTGGTGACACTTGTTCCCACTCGGTTGAAGGCCATTCGCGAAGGTTGACTGGTTACCTTTTTGTTACTAATTGCTGTGTTTGGGTGTTAAACAAGTACAAATGAGGTGGAAACGTTGTTCATCGTGTTAACGTGTTAAAACGACAAAAATGACAAAGTAATATTATCCCAAATTCCGACGCATAATTTGCCTTTTCTTGCCACATACTTTAATCAGCCCTGCTGCATAATATGGTCCTCCACTGCTGCATAGCGCAAGTGGTCTAGCTTATAGGGGCTTTCAGCCAAACTTCTTCATCCATTTTTCTGTATGTCTTCACATTTTTCTTCCAGTGCAGCATCCAGCTTGGGGTTGTGGGTGAGCTCACTTCAGCCATTGTAACTGTGAGTGACGGTATTCTGTTCTTTCCCAAGAAGCACCTGAGTACACAAAGTAGTGCTGGGTCTACTAGGGCAATATATGCTTTTTGAGACTAATGCCTTAGTAAAAAATATTGACAAGGGCCAGACGTCCACAATAACATTTTATAAAAACCATGGCCAAACAACAATTGACAAAAGCCAAAATGCTGGCAGCCAAAAGCCAGACCAATTGGCTTTGCCAATGCTTGTTTACACTTAAACGCACGCATCTCCCACAGTGTTGGCCCACACTGGTCGTTCCCTCGCGAGCGGTGACAGCAGGCACATTACTATAACCTACTTTGTGTGGATTGCATTATTTTTACGAGTGACGAGTTTAATTGGGCTTAGGTCTTGATTTTAGGGAAATGGATGTATTTTAGCCGCCCTGGTGCTGGAGGTTAGAGAGAGGCGCGGCAAATCGTTTAAAGATCGCGAGGCTTGTGATACACAGCCCAGCACGTGGTGCAAACGCCACAGGATATTTCGACCATTAAAACCGCATATCAGAAGAAGTCGCCAGAGTACGTCTGAGGAAGAAACTGATCATAATTTAAATAACGAATGTTTGACAAAAAGCAGGTGACTTTGCGTCTCATGGCGGTTTAGTTGTTTCAGAGAGCTTTGATGAGGGAAGTGGTTACAAGTGTGCAGCCCGGACAGGTAGACATATGACAGATCTGATTCTTGTTAGAGTTAGGGTGGACACAAGGCTCGTCATCATTTCTCTTACCATAACGGTTTTAGAAGGATCAAAGAGCTTCAGAGGTACCTTATCTTTGGGGCGGGGGGAGGTACAAGGGGGTCATTTAACTTGGTATACAAAAACAATGTAATATCGAAAACAAAACCATTAGATTAAAAATATATCTTGATATGTATAGGTTAGCAGTAGTAAATGCAAAAGGGATTAGGGAGAGGGGGTATTGTGGATCTCTCTGTGTAAAGAAGAATTATTAAAAAAAAAAAAACATTAACTGCACAGTTCATCAAAACGTTAAACGTTTAAAGATTAGTCTTAGAATTTCACCAAAAATACCACGTCTTTAAATTAAGATTTAAAATGCGTCAGAGATGAAGCATTCTGAGATTAATCACTCTGTATTTGCTCATCCAAGATGAACCGCAAGGTGATTAATGGCCCCAAAAATAGTCCATGCTGTGGGCCCATTCATTAGGTCGCGCCTACGAAACAGCGCATGTACTGTCTACTGTGAGGCATATTGTGGCTTACCAAGAACATATATACTCTTAGAGTCTGCTGCTGCTTGCCATTGGTTGACTTTCCTTGTCACTCTCATTTGCCTGCTCCTTATTCATGTCTCAACTTGTCATCTTGTGTTTCTCCCTCCCATTCAGGCTGGCCGCTTTACAATATTCCTGACTGACTGGCATCATCACTCTGCTACTTGTTTTAAAGCATTAATTATTTTATTAATGTGAAACACTCAGTTAGAGTGTGGTTGTTTTTGAGCTGTCTCCCTCGTGTATGTCTCTCCCCCTGCACTCAATGTTGCTGTCTGTTGCCTAACTGCTTCTCCCCACCCACCTTTTGGACTCGCCAATATGCTTCTCCCCATTGCTTCTCCTCCACCTGCGACCTCTGTATTGCTTTCCCCCAACCTGTGTTGCTCCAGCCCCACCCCCTCTCTGTTTCCTTCACACCCCCTCCTGTGTTGCTTGGCATTCCTCTTCCACCATCCCCGTGTGGCTTTGCAGTTCGTCTACCACCCTCCATGTGCGGCTTTGCTGTTCCTGCCACCCTTCACCATGTTGTCTCCACAACCTGCATTACCACCATGTTGACTCACCGTTCGCCCCACCCTCCCCATGTTGCTTCACTGTTTCCACATCACCCGTGTTGCTTCTGCTCCCCCCGCCCTGCCGCTTAAACCAAAATAACACTTTTTAGCATTCTATTTTTATTTTTAGTTACTAATCAAACTCAGATCATTAACTAAAAAGAAAAAAAAATGCCCTAGAAATTTGGTAGCCTTTGGCATGCCACGCCAAAGAATTTGATGCTGTACAGCATGGCAAAAACCCTTGGCAAAGCCAGCGGGTAACAAAGGGAGACCTATTGGCTTTGACTATGCTTGTTTCTGTCTGGCCCTAGGCATCTGGCCAATAGAGGGTGAAACCGAGTAATGTGTTTAAGGAAGAGGAGACCAGTGAATTAAGTGGAGACGACCAGGTGATTCTCCGGTCCATGGTGAAATCGCGTTTCTTTCAAGGTTGACATGTGCCCTTAGGGCGCCCAAATCTGTGGCTGACAACTGAGCTTTCAAATTCTTAGGAATTCCATTTATACCAACAAAAGGTTGATGTGGGCAATAAACTGCTCCTAGGTTTATTTATGCGTATCTTCCATCAAATCTACGCTGTTGTTTCTTTCCCCGTGGACTGCTTTGAAACCCCCCTACGTTAATTACATTGGCTTATCATTTAAAAGTAAGCACACCTTGAGGTATTACTGGTTTTATCAGTAATCACTGTTTGTTAAAATGCAGCAATTTAGAATTTTCAAGAAAGATTGTTTAAAATAAAAAGGCCCATCATTGAGGTCAAATGTCTTATGATGTATTTACCTTTGATGCTGTGAGGGGTCTAACACTTCTTCTCTAAAGTACTCAATCAGTACCCTTCAGACAAAACTGAAATCAAAAACATGGCGGTCCTCATAGCTGAGCTTTTAGCTTGGGATCATGTCAGCATCTGGATAAAAATATGTAAAAAATTGTACCTTTCTTTATTATCACACCACCAGTAACCTATTGTCTCTTCTCCCCTTATTTCAACCTAGCCCCTCCTCCTCTCTCCTACCTATCATTCTCTAACACCCTCCCCTCCATCTCTACGCTCACTTTCCTGTTCCTTTACTTTCCAGCCTCCTTTTATTTCTATGACCTTCTACTTTTACTCTACTGCTCCCACCACTTGCTTTATATGATTGTATTCATTCTCTCACCTTCATCCTCAACCTCTTCACTTCTCCCTTTCTCTGACTAATAACTGCTCGTTTCAAGTATAATACCCCCTCCACCTACTTCTTTATCCTCTCCTGCCCTCTATTTCTCATCGAAAACCATAATCTCTTACACTATGTCTCTCTTTGCTCTTTCAATATCTCACCCTTTCACTATTCCCCCCACATACTATAGCTCCCTCAAAAGACTTCCACACCAACCCATGCTGTCCTTCTCTAGCCATGCCTCTTTCCTACCTCTTCAGAACCTTGTAATGTAGATTGCAACAAGATCAACTCCTAAGGAAATCGTTTAGTTTTACAGTGGAACAAAGGAAGATATGAGAAAGCTAGAAGGAGAAAGAGGGGAGACAACCAACACACGAGAAAGGGAAAGAGTACAAAATAGATCTTGGACGTTGGATAGGCAAGAAAGGTAAAACAATTAACGCTGATGATAGGGTGTATGTGTTCCTGAAAGATGTGCCTGTTGTTAATCTATCTGCAAAATAATTGAATACTGATATCATTTCAGTTTTGGAAAAAGGATTGGATTTTCGTCCCACTGTAGATTGTGATATTAAAAAAATCAGGGTGGACTTATACAAATTCATTAGAAAAGTAAAATTACATTGAAAAAACTAATTATATGAAACCACGATATCCCCAAGTTGTACAGGGAAAATAGGTTAGCAGTGTTGCTGTCAATACAGGATGAACATGAGTCTAGGACTATTCTTAGTATCAGCGAGATCCAGAAACTGTTGTGGATTTATTACACAAACTTGACATTCATGGTGACTTAACAATGGACAGTGGCCTAAAGAGTATGTCAGTGTTTACACCGCAGCTGCCGATCAGAAATATTTTAGATTTGTTTTACCAAATGGTTGCAACGGACCTGGATAAATAGATAGACATTACTGGTAATAGGAGCAGATCATATGACAGAGATAACCTGATTACAGTAGAGAGACGAGCACCCACTCTTAAAAAAAATGGCCTTATCACAAGAGGAGCAGACAAATGATGCGGAGGCAGAGGCGAAGGTAAGGGTTCAGGAAGCTTTATTTCACAACATCTCCCACATGAAAGTGCGGTTCAGGGATGTGATGACATGATACAGTTGGAACCGTTAGGGGTGGCAGAGTGAGGGGGAATTGGAATGTGGAACATTGGGGACCGATGAGGAGGCAGGGATGACATTGGGTGCTCTCGCACAGGACAACAATAGGAAACATGTCACACGCCAGGGACTGGCGCGTGGCAATAACAGTAAATATAACACATCTTCCTCTCTTGAGTGTTTGACAACAATATGGTTATTCACAAACAAAATCATCAAATTGTCTGGGTTTGTTGATGGTTCTACCAAACCTTCCCCTGAGACCAAGATTGTCGGACACAACCTCAGTATCAGAATGTGGATCGCTAATGGTTCAACCAAACCTTTGCCTGAGACCGCGATTGTCAGATGTGACTTCGGTATCAGAATGTGAATCTCCTTCATCGCTCTGATAGAGCACGGGAGCGTGAGGACTAACTTCATCATTCTGGTCCGGTGTGCGACAATCAGAGGATTCAGCGGTGGGTGGAGGACCACTATCTTGGACATCTACATTTTTAGAATACATTCGGTTAATAAAAGGCATAGAACTGTGACCACTTTCAGGTTCATCGTAATCAACCCACAAATCATTATTGGCACTACTGGGCTGGCATTGACTAGATATATCTTTATTAACAGTATAGTGCTGGAGATGACTCAACTCTTTTCCCCTGAATGGCATTTGGTCAACCTGTTCATATGTCATACTTTGCCATCACTCAGTCGGGCAGCATTGGTGTGCAGTTTGCTGAAGCGAACGGGGGCGGTAAATCTGCTTTCTCCCTTCTTGACTTTCCTTTCAAGGCGAACTGTGACCCGATCACTAATTCTGAAAGAATGTTCTTTGACACTACGTCTGGTGTCGTACCAGTCTTTATAGCATTTCTGTGCCTTCTCAATGTTTTCTCTGATGGTTTCTGGTGACCACTCAATCTGTTTGGATGCGGGTTGGATGCGGGCATCTAACCTAAGTCTCTGCCTCTCATGAGGACAAAAGATGAATTTGTTTTTAAATACCTCTCGGCTGGTAGGAGACACATTTGCTGATTGAGGTATCTACAACCCTGGTGTCCTAAGCAGTGGCGACTAAAGATATGCCCTGAATAAATTGCCTGACAGATATTAAGGCAATGAAACATGTTGGCAAGTAGAGCCGAGCCGAGAGGTATTTAAAAACAAAATCCAGCGTGATTTTGTTTTTAAATACCTCTCGGCTGGTAGGAGACACATTTGCTGATTGAGGTATCTACAACCCTGGTGTCCTAAGCAGTGGCGACTAAAGATATGCCCTGAAGAAATTGCCTGACAGATATTAAGGCAATGAAACATGTTGGCAAGTAGATAGTGTCTCTATAATGAGTAGCCATTTTCACTTTTTTAACTTGAAGAGCATTTAGCATATTAGAACAAGAATAAAGTTGTCTGTTCATGCTTTATGCGGTTTTTATATATGTGGTATTATTTCACTATATGTTTGTGTTGTCTGTATTGTTCCACTGCACTCACCACTACTAACATTTTTGGTTGGACACGTTTCCGTTTAGCGTGATAACACCGATGATGATAACAGGGCCATCCTGGTGAGTACCAGCCAGGGGTCCCATTGGTGGTGCGCCCGTGAGGTGTTATCACGTTTGTTCACATTTTTTCTACACATTTTGGTGTGGGTGGTAGTACTGTTGTATAGAAGGAGACAGGCTTTTTTAAGATGGGCTATTGACTGGTATATCCCCAACCCTATACAGTATGAAATGGGTGGTTATTGTTAAAAGAATATGACATGAGATACCCAAGTCGTACGAAATAAATTGACTGCCCTTTGGTCTAGGTCATTTTTGTATTTATAAGGCCAAATATGGCCCGGGCTGCCGAGTTCTGTACTATCTGAAGGCGCGATATGAGATCATCCGGTAGGCCAAGGTACAGAACGTTGGCATAGTCCAGGCCAGAGCCAATCAGGGCCTGCACCGTGGTCTTTCTGTGCTCGATGGAAAGAAGGGGCAGGAACTTCCTCAGCATCCTCAGGGTCGCAAAGCATCTGCCAGCCAGACCCGACACTTGACCCCTGAAAGAGAGGCGGTTGTCGACCTGGATACCTAGATTCTTCGCCGACCCAGAGTCACTGTCGGGTGGGAGCATAGCGGCTGGCCACCACTCCTTCCACCTAGGATCAGCAGGGCAGCCAAAGAAAAGTACTACCGACTTTTTGGAATTGCACTTGAGGCAGTGCTGGCTGAACCAGTCAAACACCGCCCCAAGGCAGTCCCGTATAGAAATCCCATCAAAGTCGTGGCCCTTGTCGCAGGTGAACAGGAGTTGTGTGTCGTCAGCGTACGATACGATCTGGGCCCCAAAGCCCTCCGCAATTGCCGTCAAAGGGGTCATGTAAATGTTAAAAAGCGAAGGGCTCAAGATTGAGCCCTGCGGAACTCCGACCTCCAAAGGTGGCATTGCGGCGGAATAAGGTGGGGCCCAGATAGTCTGCTGACGGTTGGAGAGGAAGGACCGGAACCAGTTGAACACCGTCCCCCTCAGACCCACCTCCCAGAGTCTGGCAAGGAGGCGGTTATGGGGGACGGTGTCGAAGGCCGCAGAGAGGTCGAGCATCACCAGCATGACCTTTCCTCCCTTGTCCAAGGTTGCCTTGATCACTTCGGTGACCTCGAGAAGAGCCGTTTCCGTGCTCAAGTTAGAGCGAAAGCCTGACTGGGACCTGTGAAGTATGTCATTTGTCTCTAGAAAGTGGGACAGAGAAGTGTGGACATATTTCTCCACCACTTTCGCGAGGGCAGGCAGAAGGGAGATGGGTCGGTAATTGGTATGAGAGTCCGGGTTCAGATTGGGTTTCTTGAGTAATGGCAGGATGAGTACCTGTATCCAAGGCTGCGGGACTTCACCTGAGCTAAGTGAAAGATTGAGGCTCGGGTTGATGAGATGGTTAAGGGTGGGGGCGAGTTGGGCAAGGGTTTTGGCAGGGCAAGGGTCCCGGGGAGAACCTGATTTAAGTTTAGTTAGGAGGTCCAGTGATGCCTGCAAAGACATAACCGGGAAGTTACAGAGGGAGGGTTCTGACGCGGAAGATGAGGGCGCCAGCGGGCAAGGGATGGAAGTATGGTTCTTATTGGGAGCACCAAAGGAGAGCTGGATGTTTTTAATTTTATCAGCAAAGAAGACAGCCAGCTCGGAAATCCAAGCCTCGGAGTGCGTGATTTTGGGATTGGTCCAGGAGGGGGAAATAAAATCCTTAACAATCCTGAACATTTCTTTGCAGGAGTTTGTGGCCTCCTCAATGCGGCTAGCCAGATAGAACTTTTTGTTGGCAATGATGTCACGATGATAGTCTCTAATCAGAGACCTGTAGGATTCCTTGCAGCTGGCGTCATAATGTTTACGCCACTTCCTTTCGGCTTTTTTGCACTGCCGACGTTTGTCTGCCAGGGCCGAAGAAAACCAGGGTGCAGATGATTTCACCGCAGGTGTCTTGGCGGGTATGGGGGGGGCGAGGTCTAAGAAACGTTGTGTCAGCCAGTCCTGAAGGAGGTCGAGGTCCGTATCCAAGGAGCCCGATAGCATGCAAGGATGGATCTCAATTTCCTTCGGTCAGTAAGTATTTGGGTAACCCATCACTCAAGAATAGTTTGTCTAAAAATTAAATGACCGAAGAACTGTCTGCACTGGGAACAATTTTTATCCCAGATCCCTAGGTCAGCCTTATCATCCCATCCTCGTCGCCACTTGTAATAACGAGGCGAAGGCGAAGGTAAGGGTTCAGGAAGCTTTATTCCACAACAGCCCCCTACATCAAAGTGCGGTTCAGGGATGTGATGGCATGATACCGTTGGAACCGTTAGGGGTGGCTAAGTGAAGGGGAATGGGAATGTGGTACGTTGGGGACCAATGAGGAGGCAGGGATGACAGTGGGTGCTCTCGCGCAGAAGAACAATAGAACACATGTTGTCACGCGCCAGGGCCTTTCGCGTGACCATAACAGTAAATACAACAAACATATTTGCGATGAACCGGGCAGATTAAGATAAAAAGATTGTCTCACAATTGAGTGATGAGACCAATTCTTTAAAACTGAATTGCAACCCAACCCCAGGTATTACGGTCATCAACACTAAACTGAAATCAAGGTAAGATGGACAACTCCTAAGGGCTAGATGTAGGTAATGAAAATTTACAGATTCTAAAATACTGAAGTTTCACCGATTCGGTATTTTAGAATCCTTAAATGCAATGTAGATAAAAATTCGGTAAGTATTACCGAATCGGTAGGATTTGGTATTTACCGAATAGGTATTTACCGATTCGGTAATTCCCATTCATTCCTATGGGCCTGGAGGCCCATAGGAATGCATGTGAATTACCGAATCGGTAAATACCGATTCGGTAATATAGGGAAACATTCAAGGGTGGCAGGGTGTCACATTGACACCCTGTTGCACCCCTGAAAGGTGCTTGTGTGCACATGTGGCAGACATACATGCCCTAAGGGCATGTATGTCTGCCACATGGCACTGTTGAAAATGCACAGATTTGCATTTTCAAAGGTATTCGTTATTTACCACCAACTAATAGTTGGTGGTAAATAACAAATCCTTACAGCACATAAGCACTCTTAAAAGTGCTTCCTACATGCCATTTACCGATTCGGTAGATACTGAATCGGTAAATAATGATTAGGTAAATACCGAATCGGTATTTGCCGAATCACCCCCTACATCAGAAAAGACTCAACACCGGTTGGGCAGCCTGAAATTTACCGAATTTCGGGTTTACCAACCAGTAATGGGCCACCTACATCGGGCCCCAAATAAGGAGGAGCACATGTAGTCGAGAGTAGATAAATTGTGATACTTATGCATATATATACTTTACCTAAGGTTCAAAAGAATTTACCATTTCTACTGGGTCGGTCTATCATCTCGGTCACTGATTCTCCAACAAACGTTTTGTAGGAATACGCCCAAATTTTTTTGAGACCACATGCTTCTAATGTCCTCTCTTACATTAAGAACACTAAACATGTACTTAATATTTTGAGTGATGTGAAATGGGGTGTTGGCGGTTAGAAGTGTTAGCTGAACAAAATGGAATAAAAAATACCTTTTGAAAGAATTATTGCTATGAATTTGCTTAAGTTCTCTTGTTTGCTTGTGTGGACTTTAAATTATATGTCTTCTCAGGCCTGAATTTGGGGGTATTGAGGTGGCTGCTCCCTCTCTTACTCCAGTAGCTTGAGAACATATTGCGATTGGATTTCTTTTCACTTTGGGAGTTTGTTTGTGCTGACAGCATTCTGGTCACTACTGTTATTGTTCCTTAAAATCCACATTTAGACATGTCACCAGCCCTTCAACGAATACATCACCTTCAGACTGATATGCATAGATCATTATGTGATCCATGGCTTAGTACCTATCTTCCTTTAACTTCTCACCTACTGACAAACCAGGCCACGTTGATTTAGGTTGGCCGTATTCTTAACCAATCATTCTTTTTTTTAAAATGTTTTGCACTGCAACACATCTTCCTCTGTACAAGCTGCCAAGACATGGAACTCCAATCTGGCAAACAGAATAATAATTGATAACCCCCTAGAATTTCAGATAATAATAATAAAACACCACAAAGTGAAAGCTGGCAAAGCAACATTTCTTTTTGTTAGATGTTTTCAAACATGGCCCTCCAGGAAAAAGCATAAAGCTAAAAGCATTGTCTACCCAGATAGGTCCATCAATAGTTAAACAGGAGTGTCAGGGTACTGGGCAGATTGCAGCACTGTATGAACAGGCGCTGGTGGCAAGTTCTAGGTGTAGAGGCAAAATACCCTTTTAAAAAGAAAATATCAATTCTAACCATGTCTATTTCAACTAGAATAGTCTAATTCACCTATGGACATCAGCATCTCTGCTGGAATTCAGAAAAAGACTCAACCTGGTTGTTCACTGGGCTTCCTGCAGCAGTACCCTCAGCGCCTGGATACACTCACAGGTGATTAGCCGCGCTATAAAAATCCATGTTGATTGAATGAGATTGATTGAAGGATGCCATCAAATAGAGCCCAAGATGCCCATGCATTAAACCAACATTACACATGTGGGTAACCACTTGTGGCTCTGACATTAACCCCCAAGAGACCTTCACCCATTTCGCATAGAGACCTTCTCATAGTCCACCAACAGCCCTACACATTCCCACAAAGAGATCCTGGCATAGTTCAAGAGAGGCCCTTTGGTATTCCCCATCCAAGCACTAAAATATTCTCCCAAAGAGGCCCCCCACAATCTCTTGTGCCATCATTCAAGAGCCTCTTATTCCACAGAGAGAGCCCACACAAGCTCCAGTAGACTCGGAAGATCCAAAAGGCACAGATAATCCTCAAGAGGTATCCACAACTCAAGTGCCCTCACGCATTCTCCAACACTCCCTTCAAAGCCCCCAATGTTCCATCAAGTAGTTCACAAGAGGCTCGCACATTGCTCCCAATAGGCCCTCACATACCCCCCACCAGCCACAATCTCTGCTCACATAGCTCTAACATGCGTTCACACAACCACAACTGCCTCTCATCTGGGCCCCCAAGATGCCTTTGGTATATATAACCAAAGTGGACGTGCATAGGGAGGAGGCCTCCTACAAACCATAAAAAGCTCTTACATAACCCCAACCTGTCCTCATTTAGCTGACAGCCACCAGAAGCCTGTCACAGAGCCACAGCCTGTTGAAAATTAGTACGTTTTGGTGAACATTATCTGCGCCATCTTGCCTCTTCCCCTGATGCCACACTTTTGTCGTGCGCGCCCGCCATTTTCTAAGATGCCCCGATCAGAACGAACCCTTTTGCATGCCGCTGGCCCCTGACATAGCCCTTCGCCTTCACTAAGCCTGCACGCTATCCACCCCCTGCTTGCACCTGCCTTGAGTCATAAACCCCTCTTCGGCGCTGCTCTGCCCCAGGCCCTCATCCTGTTCCCAGCGCGACACCTCCCTGCTTTCCTTTCATGATCTCCGGCCCTTAGATGCAAAACCCTTTTTCCCCCGTGTGCCCGTTTTGTCCTCCCCGTTCCCAAGCCGACACCCAGCTCTGCCGATACCATCCTTGCCCCTCCCCGTACAATAGAAAGCTTCCCCCATCAAAGAATCCCCGGGTTGATCAAAGCCCCCACCCCATGAGATCCGATCAAACCCCCCACATTCCGTGAATCGGCGGATTATCCAGCTGCGCGATGCTCATCACCTGTTGTGACTAGGGTGGGGACTTCAACTGTAAATGTGTGTGGGAACGGGCCCAAAGGGGAGTTCCGAGAATGTCTTTTCCGTACATCAAAGCTTTAACATGTATGTGTAATCTACAATAAAGTCATAAATGTGTGTATAAGAGGCCAGGCCTCAGGAATACAGTTAGAGCACCTCAGAACGATACCTTCTGTCCGTTTCGTTGTGTTCTCCTCCGGAGAGAATAAAAACCCTTGTTTCCTGCTTTCCAGTCTCCAGCGCCTGCCTCTTCATTGATTTAAATAACTAGAGGGTCACAGAGGCAATACTGCCGGGCAAATATCGATTGTCCCTGACCCGATTGAACTTTTTACAATTGGCGTCCCAAGCGTGGGGCCCATCAGCGACTCGTGGATCCAGTGGGAGAGGTCCCGACGACAGAGTGAACGACTGCAACGATCGGGAGAGCTCTTGCCCAATAGACCCTCGTCTGGCAGCCGATCATCCGAACTTCACTAATTCCGAACAGACCTCTCTCGAGTGATCTACGGTCCTGACTGGGAACCATCAGGAGTGCCGTGAGAAATACGAGAAAAAGAGGACGATCGGGCGCTGGATTCGGAAGACAAGAAACTGTCCATGCGGTCCGGGTAAGGTCGTGTTACCACGACAAGTTGCGAAAAATTTGCTTGATTGTTTGTTTGTTCAAAAATACTAGTATTGCTCTGTTTATTTTTATTTGGAGATTCACTGTCTGCAAACGGAGAAACAACAGGCTCTCTCTCTCTTTGCAAACAGTGGAGGATAGGTAGGGTAGCAGCCGTGCTTATTTTTTTTCTCCCCCACTCAATAATTGCTTGAAACTGAACTGTTGTTCGCAAACTATTGTTTCCTGGAGATTCCCTGTCTGCAAGCAGGGAAGAGACCACCCTTTTTGCAGATAGTGAAAAGGGTAGGTAACGCAGATCTTTGCGGACCTACTCATTCTCCCCATTGTTATTTATTGGTCGTTTGGTTTTATATTTTTTTTGATCCATGAGGTATTCACTGCCTGCAAACAACGTTGAATAGAAATATTCTGTACGGTCTTTGCACCTAGTGATAAGATAGGCAGTGCTGACTTTTTAGTCCCTCGTTACGAGCCGTCATGTCTGTCTTCTCCCCACTGATAAATAGCCTGTTTAGTCCGGACCGCGTATTAGAGGTGGACCATATAGCTCCATTAGAAGGCACCCCTAATAAGGACATGTTCATAAACTATGGGTTAGTCACCATAGCCTATAATAAATTATGGCACAGGTATACCGAAGAGAGTCAAGACAAACAGTGGCCACTGGCAGGATCCTTTGACCTTGATAAAATAGAAACGTTAGAAATAGCCCTTCGAAATAATAAGACAACGCCAATTATGCTCGACAGTCTCGGTATGTGGCGCAGAGAGGCTACGAAACGACAGAGAAAAGACGAGGATAAACCAAGTAGGGAAATATACCGACAGGACAACCCCAGGACACCGCTACCCACAACTTATCCCCCGACACTATGCAAAGGACGACCAGACTTAGGGTCAGACCAATGCGCTTTTTGTAGGTATGTCGGACACTGGAAAGCCCAATGCCCGACTCTACTGAGCGTGAGTAAAGGCAAAGGGCCGACAAGAACGACAGACCGACAGTACGAGAAAAGGCGCGAGACAAAGAAGAACCCGACTTACATAGACAGACCAGACAGAACCACCACGTTTGATTATGCCCGATGGCACAGATTTCGCCAGGAAAATCTCAGCGGCATGCTCACGTTCTCCTAGGTCGGGCAATGTCAAGACGGGAACCCAGCCTCGTTTAAAATTCACAGACGGAAAGAGATAATTATGACCAATAACTGTTTTTATATTTGTCTTGGGTCTTTGTATGTCGTACTTGTACTGTCCCCCGTCTGAGTTTGTGTGTATGTAATGTGCAAATCTGCGTCATCCCTCTACACGTGTTTCCGTGTTACTCGACCTCTGTTAGCAGAAACTTAGCATAAAAGCAACCTGGAAAGAAAGAAATGGTAAAACAAAATCCGTAGACCATTAATGAACTTGAACTTTTAATTTAACACAACAAACAAGGAATAATAACGATAAACTGTAGAAAATGAAAGTCAAACAGAACATTCGCCCCCCCCCATTCTGGAACCTTCCAAAGTAGGGCAGGGTTACGGCTACGCCCAACCAACGGCAACCCATATAAGGCGAGCCCGGCCGCCAACTCTTGGTCAGGAAATCTTAACGTATGGGGGAGCCGGAGGAGAGGCAGGAGCCCGCAGCCTGGGCATTTGCAGGTAGTCCCGCCACATGTCTCCTTGGCCGGCCGCAACGGGCCTGGAAAGACTAAGGTAGTCCCGCCACATGTCCAGAGGAGAACGAGGCACCTCTTCCTTTTCTCTTCCGTCACAGCCGCAGCAGTCCTGGACGGCGGGATGTCCTGCACGTACCTCCACAACAATTTGTCCAAGTTGGGCTGGGAGGGAGAGGCGACGCGGACGAGCCTCTCCCACCTCCACCGGTAGGAGGTTTCCCAGCCCCCAGCCCGACGCCGAACACCCCCAGTCAGGCGATGGTGCCAATACTTGCGCAGCACCGAACGTACAATGGTGGCACCCCAGTACTTGCGCAGCACCGAACGTACAATGGTGGCACTTGGGGAACACCGGATGTGGAGAGGCCTTCATGCGGGGCGATGAAAAGGAGCGGCATGGAGTACACCGGGAGAAGGAGACGAGGCGAACGAGTCTCCCTTGCCCCCAGGTGGGGGCATCACAGCCGCACCCCAGCCGAACGTCCCGCTTTCACAAAACAGGGACCTCTTCCTTTCACTCCGAAGGGTCTCTTCCACTCTTGCAAACTCGACGAGAGTGGCCCCGGTAGGGCCTCAAAATGGCGTCTGGGTCCGCTGGAAGGTGGGCCCCGGCCACTAGAGTAACTTTGACCAGCAATATAACTCGAACATTTGCCCTCTGGAGCACGAGCCCCCATCTCCGACAGCATCTCCGCAGCCTTGAAGATCCTACAAGGGTCCCCGGCGGAACCTTCGGCCTTTGCAGGTTTCCGGTAAGGGACGGCTGCCTTGATCGCCAACGAAACAAACATGACATTGCCACACCTTCTGTTAGCGTGAATTCTAGAACTGCCGAAAAGGACTCTGGTCCAAACTGCCAGTAATGGAAACATTTCCCCCTGATGCTGCTTCCGGACTGAGCCGGCCCCGCCCAAAATGGCGCTGGTATCAATCGGAACTTACGAACACCTCGTGGTGTTCCTTCGCACTAATATAAACTTGATGTTCTGAGATTTTATATGATCCTTTGTACACTTGGCTAGAAAAGACAAGGAGAACTTACTCGACGAACAGTATGAAAAGATCCCCGTTACAAATGTTGATTACGAATGTACAATGTATTATATTTTTATAACTGATGTAAACCCCATTTACGACGCACACGTACGGTATGCATATAGGAAATCTGATTACAACTGTTATGATTATGCTTCTAAATTATGAAAATATATGCCCCCGAACCCCCAGCCAATTAATAGACGTTTTAGTCTCTTACAAATGAATGAGTAAAACCTTCCGATGTTTTTATTGCTGCAAACGACACCCCCCACTGTACGCACTTTAGCCATTGCCACGACCGGCCAAATACGACCGCACCCTCATAATCCATATGCTGAAATGATTTTGCAAAATAAAGTCTTTGAAACTATGGACGGGTATTGCATGCTTTATTTTAAAAAAATATGGGATGGGTGGGAAAGTTCTTTTCTGTGCACCCTACTCTGCTCTCTCTTTAAGGTTAAAAGAAGATGGTTGCCCAGCCCTGGAGGACGGATCGGATCAACAACACGACACTCCGCCTTCAAGGTGCGCGTCTGACTCATGAACTCTCGCGTAGAGGAAGACCTTGACTTCCAAGGATGGGTAAAACGAATGGTGTAAATGAGGGAATGTAAAAGGAGGGTGAAATGAAATAATGTAAATATTATAAAGTACAACGTTCCAAAGTAGCAGGGACCCAAGAACCGAAGAACCTTAGAACGCCACAGCGTTGAAAGAGGTTTAAGGACCCCGATAGTGAGATACATCCTTTGACTAGATACCTCGCACTAGGCACCTCTGGTTTCCTTTTATGTTTCCCCGCACACGCCCTACATGAACACACTACCCCCCCCGACTCCAGAAACCATATCCCCGGGGACCCTGCCCCAAGGAGGAAAGACGAGTAAGAGGTAAGTAAAGGACTTATGAATCCATGTATTTGAATGCGCGCGAATGCTGTCTCCCCCACCCCCCCCCTTTTTTCCTCCTTCTGCAGGTTACATCAGAGATTACAGCCGAGGTGTGGCGAAGATCTGAAGCCTTGCCACGTCTAATACACGAAGCGGACTAGCGCCGCAAGGTGGTGTCTAAGCACGCCTGCAGACTACTCACGTACCGAACAAACCCGAAAAATTAGCACAACCTGATAAAAAGTGATCACCCTTAAACCAGACCGGACGAATGAACCCATGTCACGTATGATGCGAAACTATGAGGGAATGTGTGTATGTGTGACTGAGGCGTTGGCCCAACTGGTCGAAGGACCGAGAATGCGAGAAAGTGCGACAACATGGTACCTCCTTTCTTCTTTCCTTTTTCTCAAGGCACGTCCCCTCTACCCTGTCTAATGCTCAAACTGCATGATTACAAGATTCTAACGCAGACTCGTGAATGCCCTTTACTGTGTAATGCACTAAATAGCCTTTCTTGAATACACTGCCACCCTCTCTGTTGCACGTGTACTATTTAGCCTGCCGTTGCACTCTCTCTCTCTCTCTCTCTCCCTCTATTTTTGCACTCCCACTCTTCCGAGTGGTTAGCCCCGAAATTGGCAGACTGCCACCCCTAGCACCCCACCTAATTGGCTTCAAATACCGTCAGTATTTGCACAAAAACTTGTCTTTAATACAATCACCCTGAGACCGCGTCATTACCTCTCCTTTTCCGCTAGAAGTCAATGAACCCAGGTTGGGCCGTAAGGGAAAGGACAGGTAAAACGACAGAGGTTCCCTAATCTGACCCGAAAATAAGGGAACTACATGTCAACGGCTCCTATAGTATAAGACAAGGACCTCAGAATACGCGACCCTCCCCTCCCCGAATTGTCGCAATACCCAAACCGGAAAAATGACCACCCCCGTTACCTCCCCTGTATATGTCCCTGGTTGTTTCCCATAAAACCCCTGTCCTTCCTAATTAAGTAATCGGGCTGTAAAAGGTTACGTAGGACCCAGAATGATGTTTTACAAGGTTAACAGACTAGTTCAAGGTAAAGAAATCATCGAAATGAACCCCGCAGTAGTTGCAAAACAGGATGCACCGATAGAAAGGAAATGTTTAGCCATGTTCGTCTCTCAGCAAAATACCTGTGTAGTACCATGTTGACGACTCACTGCACCCTTTTGTAAATGTAAAACTCTAGAGAACGGCATATCTTCGCCAGATTTGTCTCACAAGGGTGGGTTACCATCAGATGAACTGCCATGCCTGTAATAAATAATTATGAAGGAAAGTCATAGTAAATCCAACAGAACCCGTCACCGGTCATTCATATGCCAGTTGTGAACACTAAAATAACGGGCATTTTTCATTCTTTGCCTGGAGCTGGGAGAGAAATAGACTTTTTGATTATCTTCATCTGCAAATTTTCTAAAGACTGTCTTTTCAAACTTGTTTAAGGGTACCGCTGTTGGAGGAGAAAAGGACCGGATGTGGGAGCACGAGGCCCGACTGCAGACTAAGGAACACCTGCGACATTAGCCAAGGCGAGACCACGACTGAAAAGAGCTGCAGGACGAGGCACTGTTTTCGACAACATGAGAAGAAAGGGTCGACCTGATGCCCCTGCTCGATGTCCAATGCCTGTCGACAAGTCCCCGCTCTCTGAATTCGGTCACACGCCCGCCTATTTGAAGTCTCTCGTTCCCCTAGTTTGTTCCTAATTTGGCCTTGCTCCATCCCCCTTTCCCTCTGACCTACCCTATGGACTATTTTGTACGCTCTTCTTCCATCCGAACTTTCTGACAATCACCTCAAAGGACACAGGGCGAAAAGGACCTTTCCGACCAGAAACGCGAGGAAAGGGTCGTGCCCTGCAACGCAGAACTTAGAACAGAGCTGGACTTGTAGCTCCACCGCCGGTGCTCAACAGCGCCAACGAAAGACCACAAAGAACAATGAGAACTCGTAAAACTTCGAACATTTGACATCCTCAATCACCGTTTTTTTTATGCCTCATTTCTCTCCCAGCCGCCATTGTATTGATCCTGCTCCAAGCCGAATCTGAAATATGTATTAACCTGCCAGTTCACGTTATGATATGTACTTGCTGCTCGCCGTTTTTGTATTACATTCCTATGACTTTCCTGCTGAACAAGTTTATCAAAGTTTATCAAATAGGCCCGCCTCCTGAAAACTAGAAAAGTTAAAATGTATCGTTTACAACTCTTTTTATCTAGGGTTCCTACCATTTTCCTTCTCATGCCCACCACAATAGAACCGAGTAGAAAATGAACCAGCAAGATGTCTTGAATATGTTAAAGGGAGGACTGTTGAAAATTAGTACGTTTTGGTGAACATTATCTGCGCCATCTTGCCTCTTCCCCTGATGCCACACTTTTGTCGTGCGCGCCCGCCATTTTCTAAGATGCCCCGATCAGAACGAACCCTTTTGCATGCCGCTGGCCCCTGACATAGCCCTTCGCCTTCACTAAGCCTGCACGCTATCCACCCCCTGCTTGCACCTGCCTTGAGTCATAAACCCCTCTTCGGCGCTGCTCTGCCCCAGGCCCTCATCCTGTTCCCAGCGCGACACCTCCCTGCTTTCCTTTCATGATCTCCGGCCCTTAGATGCAAAACCCTTTTTCCCCGTGTGCCCGTTTTGTCCTCCCCGTTCCCAAGCCGACACCCAGCTCTGCCGATACCATCCTTGCCCCTCCCCGTACAATAGAAAGCTTCCCCCATCAAAGAATCCCCGGGTTGATCAAAGCCCCCACCCCATGAGATCCGATCAAACCCCCCACATTCCGTGAATCGGCGGATTATCCAGCTGCGCGATGCTCATCACCTGTTGTGACTAGGGTGGGGACTTCAACTGTAAATGTGTGTGGGAACGGGCCCAAAGGGGAGTTCCGAGAATGTCTTTTCCGTACATCAAAGCTTTAACATGTATGTGTAATCTACAATAAAGTCATAAATGTGTGTATAAGAGGCCAGGCCTCAGGAATACAGTTAGAGCACCTCAGAACGATACCTTCTGTCCGTTTCGTTGTGTTCTCCTCCGGAGAGAATAAAAACCCTTGTTTCCTGCTTTCCAGTCTCCAGCGCCTGCCTCTTCATTGATTTAAATAACTAGAGGGTCACAGAGGCAATACTGCCGGGCAAATATCGATTGTCCCTGACCCGATTGAACTTTTTACACAGCCCCCCTACATAGACTCTGAGAGATACATGCACAGGCAGCTCCTCACATACCTCACAAGAGTGCCTACACATACTGCTAAATCGACCCACATTTGGACCCCAACAGGCACAAAGGACCCCCCTTTAAGTTCTCTGTCTCTTCTCTCCATGTAGCTCTTCACTGTGCCATGGACACACTAATGAGACAATATATAAACCCCTATAACACGCCAACATCAGGTAGGCAGATTGGAAGCCACGTGCATCTTCTGCCCTTGATCTATGGCGGATCAGTGAAATAATATTGACTGCCAAAATATCGACTACCCAAAATATCGAGGAAAAAATATCTACAACCAAAATATCGAGTTTGTATGTACAAACAGGTAAGTACAAAAATATCGAGTACAAAATATCGTTTACAAAAATATAGTTGTAAAAAATATCGACTTTAATAAAAACAATGTTTAATTACATTAATATAAAAAATTAATGACTAAAATATAATTAACAATACTTAAAATAACTTTTAATAATTAAATAATTAATGAAAGTAAAAAAATAATTTTTTTTAATCATATTTCTTAAAACATATATATATATAGTAACAAAATGTAATTAAATAATAGCCAATATTATTAACGTACAAATACAAAAGAGTAAAAATTACTATTCCCACTGCAAAGAGTGCAACAGTGGATATATCACGTTACAACGCAACTTTTACAACGCACTACCATTACAACGTAAGTATTGGTAAGTATATAATAATTTTTTTTATTTAAATTATTTAAAATTATTTAAATATAATTTCATTTCATTTCATTTCATTAAATTAAATTAATGTAAATTTAATTTTACTTTATTTTTACACTGTACCCCTGTACCCCAAAAACCCAAAACTGACCCTGAACCCTAACAAAACCCTTTACCCAAAAACCCAAAACTGACCCTGAACCCTAAAAATACCCCTTTACCCAAAAACTAAAAACTGACCCTGAACCCTAAAAATACCCCTTTACCCAAAAACTAAAAACTGACCCTGAACCCTAAAAATACCCCTTTACCCAAAAACCAAAAACTGACCCTGAACCCTAAAAATACCCCTTTACCCAAAAACCCAAAACTGACCCTGAACCCTAAAAATACCCCTTTACCCAAAAACTAAAAACTGACCCTGAACCCTAAAAATACCTCTTTACCCAAAAACTAAAAACTGACCCTGAACCCTAAAAATACCCCTTTACCCAAAAACTAAAAACTGACCCTGAACCCTAAAAATACCCCTTTACCCAAAAACTAAAAACTGACCCTGAACCCTAAAAATACTCCTTTACCCAAAAACTAAAAACTGACCCTGAACCCTAAAAATACCCCTTTACCCAAAAACTAAAAACTGACCCTGAACCCTAAAAATACCCCTTTAATTTAACATAATTAGCAATGAATCAATTAAATTAAATTAATTACCAATTACATTTTAAATAACTAACAAATATTATTTAATTACCAATTAATTAAATATTACTACCAATTAATACATTTACATATTTAATAAATAATAATTAAAATAATTCCCACCCTATTCCCCTATAAACCCACAACCCGCTACAGGAAATACATTATTTTAATTTACATAATTAGCAATTAATAAATTAAATTAAATTAATTACCAATTAAATGTTAAATAATTAACAAATATTATTTAATTACCAATTAATTAAATATTACTACCAATTAATACATTTACATATTTAATAAATAATAATTAAATTACTTCCCACCCTATTCCCCTATAAACCCACAACCCGCTACAGGAAATACATTATTTTAATTTACATAATTAGCAATTAATAAATTAAATTAAATTAATTACCAATTAAATTTGAAATAATTAACATATATTATTAAATTACCAATTAATTAATTATTACTACCAATTAATACATTTACATATTTAATTAATTATAATTAAATTACTTCCCACCCTATTCCCCTATAAACCCACAACCCGCTACAGAATAAAATTACACAATAATAAAAAAAAAATCATTAATTAAAAATAATTATAACATAAAAAGACACTTTTCACACATATTATAACATAAAAACACTATAAATAATTACATATTATTTAAAAAACGATATTTTTTACTATCTAGATTATATACTTGGATATTTTCACTTTCGATATTATTTACAGTTGATATTACTTCACTTACCTTAAAAACGATATTTTGGCTGTCGATATTCTGTCCTGTCGATATTTTCTCCAAACGATATTTAAAACTCGATATTCTGTCCAAACGATATTTTGGAGTCGATATTATGTCTGTGCACCATCTATGGCAGTGGGGGAGGGGGTGTAATTCTGCACAGTCCCAAAAACAACAAACTGGCAACATCAGGATTTAACAGGTATCAAACTGGGCTGAGCGATTGTGGACTTGCATGGACCGTGTTGACCTTCGACCCCAGTGTGGTGTGGATGGGGCGACTGGTACCACTGTGAAGTAGTGTGTCCCTCTGCTGATAAATTCACTGAGAGAGAGCGAGAGAGAGAGAGAGAGTGGGGGGGGTGAGAGAGAGAGAGAGAGGGGTTCTGGGAAAGAGAGAGAGAGAGCTTTTTTGCATATTACTGAACATCCCGTTGACCGAGTGGGGCACAATTTTTTTATTTATTTTTATTTGTTTAATGCAATTTTATATAGCGCAGACTTTACCTGAAGGTGTCAGACCGCTTCACAATAGAACCAAGTACGTTACATGAGGAGAATTTTACATATTTACATGTTACAGAAACACGCGAGAAAGAAGAGAAAGTACATTAAAACAAAATATGGCGGTCACACAAAAAAACACATTAGGAAGATCGTACAGGCATAGATAACACATTTACAATATTGTAAGAACTTCTTTGAGGGACATGAAAAGGGATGTATTAGTTCTGGAAGTATATTTGGAGGAGAAGAGATTTGAGGTCAGTTTCGAAGATCCGGGTAGAGGTGGTGGTACGGAGTAATGGAGGAAGTGAGTTCCAGATTCTAACCACACTGCCTGAGAAGGATTGAGCCATCAATTTTTCCCTTTTCAAGCAGTAGATTTTCCACATTACAAGAAGGTCTAGAGCCTCCAGAAATTTCAAGTTTAATTGCTAAGTATCGATGGGAGGAAGTATTCAAGGCTTTGTGGGTGATACAGGCAGTCTTGTAGATTGATCTTGCCACGATGGGAAGCCACCGAAGAGAAGGCAAAATGGGTGTGATGAGGTTACTTCTCTTGGCCCCAAAGACAAAAACGAGTTGCTGAATGGAGAACAGATTTAAGAGGGGAAAGGTGAGATTTGGGGAGACCAGTAAGAAGAGAATTGCAATAATCCAATCTAGAGAGAACCAGAGATTGGACCAAGGTTTTTAGGTCCTGCTCTAGAAAGAAACGTTGAATCCCCCAGAGAAGGCACAGTTGGTATTGTGCATTCTTTGCAATGGAATTTATGTGGGAGTGTAGATTGAGCCTTTTGTCAAGTATGACCCCAAGGGATTTTACGCTGTCAACAATGATAGGTTTATTGTTGAATACATTCAACTGATCCAACCAAGATTGAACATGAGGAGGAGAGAGTGAGGTAGAGAGGAGGAGGAATTCAGTTTTGGAGGGATTCAGAATGAGTTGATGAGCTAACATTCAGTTGTGAATAGAGTTGAGAGTAGAGTTGAGGAATGAGATATTGTGTGAGGAAGACACCTTCAGGTATATTTGAGTGCCATCTTCATAGAGATGGTAAAGAATCCCAGATTTACTTAGGAGATTTCCCAATGGTTCCAAATACAGATTGAACAAAGTAGGTGCAAGGATAGAACCTTGAGGGACACCTTGACCTACCGCCAATGAAGACAAAAGACTGTTCACTATTTCGATCATTTGGGATCTGTCCGAGAGGAATGAGGCAAACCATTTTAGCACTGTGCCTTCCACACCCATTCTCTGTTGAAGAGTGTTAAGGAGAGTGTTGTGATTAACAGTGTCAAAGGCTGCAGAAAGGTCTAGAAGAATCAGAAGACAAGACTCCCCCAAATCGAGTACACGCTGCGCATCGTCGATCACTTGCAGCAGGGCTGTTTCATTCCTGCAGGTTTGAAATAAACCAAACTGGAAATTGTCAAGAAGATTATTATCCTGAATATGTAGGAAAAGTTGTTTCGCTATACATCTTTCTGTGATTTTCGCAAGAAAAGGGAGATTAGTGATGGGGCGGAAGTTGTTGAGGTCGTTGGCATCAGCGGTGTTTTTTTTAAGAAATGGGGTAACCTGTCCTGATTTAAGGACAACAGGAAGGGATCCTTATCTGAGGAAGAGGTTAACCAGACTGGTCCAATGGGAAAGAGTGTGAGTGGAGACATCAATGGCAATGTCACTAGGGATGAGGTCAAACGATTGGTTAGAGGGTTTTGTTTTGAGATGCATTTGAGGAGGGCATCTTCAGAGCTGACGGCAAAGTTCTGCCATAACCAGACTGTACATTTGTAAAGTTTAACTTTCTATTCTGAGTACGGTGACAGGTTCTTATTTTACTGTTTGTAAATACAGTGTTTCCAGATGAGAGACCCATTTATTTATCATAAACTGTGCACTCCACTGCATTTCCTTGGCAGAGGATTTTCAAAGGGCTCCAGGGTCTTGATTGGGTATGGCTAAAGACAGCATAGACTGAATAGCAGAGCTAACATTATTTATTCGCGGAGAGGGTGAAAGGTCAAACTCCCTCTGCCAGGTTTTCTACTAGAACATCCTATTCGAGATGCCCTTCAAAAATTCATACAAAGAGGAAGTCAACCATCACAATATATTGAAGATAATCATATACATAGGTAAGAAAAGAAGTACTAAGTAATTTAAATCCACAGTAATTAAAGATGAACTATTTTTAATTACACATCTTTGTCCCTTGACAATATGTTATTGAAGCCCCTACGAAGAGGATTTACATTTAAAAAAAGATTCAGAGCTATTTGATAATTTCACTTGAGAGATAGTTGTCCTCTACTGCAGTTTAAGTGTTTTCATAAAGGTCCTGTGTATTCCCTCGAAGCACTCTATGTTTTGCTTATGTTTTACTCTCTACTTACATGAGTTAAGGGTAGCCAACAAATATGTACATTCCAGTCCCACATAACCACAAAATAATGCAACACAACAAGTATGCAGTAGTGGGGACCACTAAGCGTGGACGGTGGGTTGGGGGGAGAGCAGAGGGGTGAAAAAACAAATAAAAATAAACAGACTTACCTGGGTGCCAATGGGTGCTGCCACCTCTGCTCCATCTCCTCTGTGCAGCAACAGGAAGCTCACAGACTACCAGAACCCCTTGTCCAATCATAACGCTGCCTTTAAGCATCATTGTGATTGGTCTGAGCATCGCAGATCTGCACTCTGACTGGGGATGGAGGCTTTGCATCTTCCCCACCAGGATGCAGCCTGGTGGGGAAGATGCAAAGTGCCCATGACGGTTTGACCGGCTCTCTTGGGCTGGCCAAACGGTCACGGCCACTTTATAGTGTGCTTTACACTCCTCTCCTACCCCTGTACTGGCCAGCACAGCCCACCCACCCCGTACCCGAGCAGGAAGGAAAACTAAAATGATAATAATGTTAGATATTATCGTTTTAGTTTTCCTTTTTACACTGCTGGCAGAGCAGTGGTGCGACGCTCCTCCACCTTAGCGGAGGAGCCGCCTCTACAAATATGACTGACCACTCTTGTCACGTATTACCATCTCCAGAAATCTGTGTTTATAATACAGTGATAAAAGGTGTCTGTACCAAGCACTGCCTTACTTACCACCAAGAACATGTAATAGCACCAGTGAAAGCGTTTTGTGATGTGGATCCACCATGCTGAAAATGTTTCTTTTTAGTTGTATTGGAATTAGTGAATTTTGTTCAAGCACGTTACAACTATTTTGACTGCACTTTTAATTTTATTGGGGAATATTATATATACAGAATTTTAAGTTAGGATGTTCTGTCAGGTATAGACTGGAAAATCTCCTGGCCTCGGACAAAACTGGGAGTGCAGAATTCTGTGATGCTGTAAAACTTTGGACACCCTTAGTGGAATCTCACATAATGCAGATGTTAGATGCCACCCAACATATCTAACTCAAAGGAGAGATTGGGGGATTGATTTATCAAGAATTTGCATTTGTGCAAAGTCACAAACAGAGTGATGCGAATCAACATATCTATTTACTTGTTTTGCACTGTGAAGTTATCAAAAAGTAATACAATTAGGGGCAGATTTACAATTACTGGCGCATCCCTGCAAATTAGCAGGGATGCGCCAGTAATTGTGCGCCGCAGCTCCGCCACCCATGATGCACCACATTTACAATGCGGCGCACCATGGGGCAAAAATGGCACAGATGCGTCACGCATCTGTGCCGTAAAGGCGGTGCATTGCTGGAGTTGCATCGCAAGCGCGACGCAGCTCCAGCAATGCTCTGGGGGGGCCTATTCTTCCAATGCTGCGTCAAGCCTTACGCCTGCTTCAAGCAGGCGCAGGGTTTTGACGGAGCATTGGCCTAAAAGTGACTGAGTGAAATCTTGTAGATTTCACTCAGCCACTTTTAGGAGGCGTTCCTGCGCAGGAACCCCCCCCCTGCGCTGGAACGCCTCCTTCTCCAGTATTGGGGTGTCTTTCATAGATTCACATGCTTGAATATTCCCCGTCGTCGGAGTGGGAGTCCCATGGTACATAAAATAGTAGTATGAAATTACATATATAAAAATATATATCATAGTAATATTAATAATAATAATAATAATAATAAAATAGAATGCTTGAAAGTACCATAGAACATTATTAACACATAAGGAAGCATTGAGGGAGAATCACTTTACTGGCATATCCATGTCGATATGATAGTCCAAATTCCAGCCAATCAGGCAGCAGCACCCTCTAGAATCTTCTCCTCAGAAGCTCAAGCCCTCAGATTTTCTACTGCACGTCGTGTGAAGGGAGTCTCCCTGAGCTTTGTTCAGTTTTTTCTTCAAAATTTCTACTTTCTGCAAGTATTTTTACTTTTCTTCAAAGAAGTCTTTATTTTTCAACACTGCTTCACCTGTGGAAGGCTTTGCCTTTTTCCAAGGACCCTCACGATCGTCCTGTTTTTTCTTTCTGCACTTGAGGTGAGTCGCCACGGGTTCTGTGGAACCCTTTTTCTCAAAGGACCTTTGAGAACGCAGAGGCCCGTCTCCTTCTGTGGCTACAGAGGTTGTAGACTTTCAGACACCCCTGTCTCTGACGTGGACTGTGTGTTCTGGACATGCTAAGTCCTCTCTAGGCGTCGGTGTGGAACTGAGATTCCTTCTCCTTGGCCTCCAAGGATGAAGTAGGATCCTCTGGATATTGTTCCCCCACGGAGTCTGCTGGCCTCCACGCCTACGGGACCTGGTCTCTGGCGTTTCAGACTCTTACTGCCACCTTTACATTTTGAAAGGTGCCAGTCCGTCGACGGGCTCGTCAACACGCCCGCCGACGATGAAAGACTCCGTTGTCGTCGTCACTTTGTCGACGACGACTTTGAGTGTGTCGACGAGTCTAAAGGCCATCTTCAACTTTTTAGTTGTCGTAGGCGGCCTCGTCGACGGTGGCCTCGTCGAAGGCGGCCTCGTAGACGGCCTCGTCGACGGTGGCCTCGTAGACGGCCTCGTCAACGGTGGCCTCGTCGACTGGGGCCTCTAGGATGGCCTCGTCGACGGTGGCCTCGTAGACGGCCTCGTCGACTGTGGCCTCGTAGACGGCCTCGTCGACTGTGGCCTCGTAGACGGCCTCGTCAACGGTGGCCTCGTAGACGGCCTAGTCGACGGTGGCCTCGTCGACTGTGGCCTCGTAGACGGCCTAGTCGACGGTGGCTTCGTAGACGGCCTCGTCGACGGTGGCTCTGTCGACGACAGTGAGCAGGACAGTATAAGCCTAGTCGACGGCCTTGTTGATGACGGTGGCCTCGTCGTAGACGGTTACTGCAAAAACAACAATGATGGACAGAATGTGGATCAATGTCACACATTCACCCCAGTCAAAAGATCTGGGCCCAAATCCATCGTTTTTCCACTCCACACCACCCTGGGTTAGACAATGGCGATATGCAAATCAGCGCTGACCCTGTGCCCCATGGGAACAGTCCAGTCCGAACTACAAAAGCCATGTCCTTCCCAGAACGGAAACAAGCATCCGAGGCAGTAGACGGTGGCTCAGTCGACGACCGTGAAATAAGCTTTGTCGACGGTAGGCCTCGTCGACGGATGGCTCGTCGACGGATGGCTCGTCGACGGATGGCTTGTCGACGGATGGCTCGTCGACGGATGGCTCGTCCACGGATGGCTCGTCGACAGTGGGCTCGTCGACAGTGAGCTCGTCGAAGGTAACTTTCGTCGATCATTGGCCTCGTCAACGATTAGCTTCATTGACGACAGAGCTGCGTCAATGGTGGGCTCGTCGCCGGTACCCTCGTCGACGGTCAGCTCCTTAGACGTTAAACTTCAATAATTACTTGGACTAACAACTTTATCCAACAATGGACTTTGTCGACGACAGAAAGCTTCGTCGACAGTTGGCTTTGTCGATGGTTGGCGTAGTCGACAGTTAGCTATGTTGATGCAGATGGTCTCATTTACGGGTGGCCTCATCGACGGTTGACCCAGTCAACGGTTTGATTCGTCAACGGTTAACCCAGTTGACAGTTGGCTATATGCAGTGCTCTTGTAGCCTTTTTATTAGTCGTAAACTGCTTTTCCGCTACATCCATGTGATGGCGTGATGGCTTCTTACTCAACGCCATCATTTCTTGGACTAGCTAAAACTTAGCTAGACTCTCAGCCTCGGGTTCCTCAAGACTAGAATTATGTTTTTCTGATGACGAGGCTGCCATGTCCTGTTCCATGGCGAAATTATACCCTCTCTTACACCTAAATCTCCATTACATTACCCTCCGGTGAATATTGGAGTATCAAACCTCCTCATGGAGAGAACGGCGACTCGCTTTCATCTTCCCCTCATCACGAGGAAAGAAGCAGACCGTTTTTTCTCTTTGATTTTACAATTACTAACGGACACAAGTTTGTTCAGTTCCTGATACCTTTTATTTGACAAAAGGTCTTTGACTCTCCCTGAGCCCAAGATCTGCGCTGGCGGTTCTTTCACGCCTCGAACACAAATTTAAAACGCCAGACAATCCACCTGCTTGTCTTGTCTCTCTTTTGACGTTTTTCTCCCGACCGAGAGGGTCGATGCCTCGTATTAGGGGAAAAAGTTCTCCACAATGGCTGCAACCACAGTTTCAGCAGGCAACTCTTTAGCCATTTTGGGCACGTACCACTGCCAGAGGTAGTCTGGCATGTTGGCGCAGGTAGCCCTTATTCCCGAATCCTCCTCAGCTGACGCTTCAAGGATTCTGCAGAAGAATGCATTAAGTGCATCATAAACAATAGACCGTGCAGTGCACATTGCGTCTCCCAAGTTTTTAGACAGCTCGCAGCAGCGGCATTATTGCAAAGACAAGGTTGGACAGACGCTCGGTTTTTCGCCCTGAGGTTCAGACTGAAATAATGGACGTACCTTTTATGGGTAATCCCTCTTGGCCAACATGTTGAGCAGACAGTGCCTGCGCTTTCGGTTCCGTCCAGTACAGGAAGCAGCCCTTTCGTGGTGCCCGAGGTTTAAGCTCCACATCCTCTTTTCCAAGGAGTTCCACCCAGTATCACTCTTACAATCAGAACCAACTGCATTATTCGACTCTAAATCGTATACAGGGAGTAATTCTTCCAGGAAACAATGACTTGCCTTAGAACCCACCCATATCCGTCCCAAAAAGCGCTGACGGTGGAATTCCTATCTTTTATTCCTTTTGGTCAACGATGCCATTTGTCTGTTGGGGGTTCTAATAGTTGTGTCGAAAGGGCACGCTCTAGAATTTGGCAAATTCCCTCTTGCTACACCTTCAAAGGGGACCTCTACCTCCTCATCTACACAAGTCGTTTGCACAAATGTCTATATTGATACACACAGGGACCATCGGAGTGGTTCTGAATCTCCAACAACAGAGTTAGGGTTTACTCTCAGTTCCTCATCAACAAGCAGGTCAGGAAAGTAGCACCTGATTTTAGATCTTCGGCAAATTTTTCAAATGTTGTACCTCAAGAAGGTCCTAAAGTTCTACTGCCAGAACAACTTTATAATTACACTCGACCTCCAGGATGTCTAGTTTCATGTGCCAATCTTTCCAAAGCACAGGAAGTGGCTACACTTTACAATAGATACAAAACCTTTTCAATTCAAGGTCCTACCTTTTGGACTTCAGTCCGCTCCACGTGTTTTATGTGGATCCTGGCACCAGTGGCAGCCTGTCTACGTCTGCAAGGCCTACAAACTTATCATGACTTAGACAACTGTATAATAAGGGCTCGCTCTTATCAACAAGCAGTCCAGCACACCCAGACTTGTCAGTCACTGTTTCAAAACTTAGTTTTCAATAAATCATGACAAGTCCCAACTAGTCCTAGCTCCGATATGAACATTTCTCGGAGCATCAATCAATACAAACCTAGTCAAGGTGTTTGTCTCACACGAACGACAGGCCTGCATCTCCCACTTGGTGGTTCTTCTACGTATTTCCGTTTCAGTAGATCCTTAAAGTAATTCCTGGCCACGGCCTCTATCTGGATTCAGTTGGTTCCCAACTGCAGATTACTCATGAGAAAAATGATAGAGGAGCTAGCAAGCAGTGGCGACAGCTATCTGGCTCATTCAACGACGACATATTATTTGCCTTTCGAATGAAGACACCGCTGGGCTGGTAGGCCCACGCTCCCAGTGTAGCAGCAGGCCGCTCCCTCCTCGGACGCTCCACCACTCACCCTTACCAATGATTCCTCTCTGGAAGGTTAGGGAGCGGACCTTCAAGGTTTTTTCCATCAAAGGTAGATGGACGCCACCAACGCACGTCACACACTAACCGCTTGGAGCTGCTATCCAGTTTTCCTGGCTCTGAAAGCATTCCGCTTCCTTTTGCGAGAGGAATCCGTGTTGGCGTGTACAGACAATACTATCCCTATTCACTATCTCAACAAGCAAGGAGGTACGCGATCACGGTCGCCCAAACAAGCACAACACATTTACGAATAAGCCATTCACCATTGCGTTGACATTTCTGCAATACATGTTCCAAGGGTCTCGAACATCATGACGGACTCCCTCAGCGGATCCGCCTAGGACAACCACGGCTGGGATCTCCACTAACAGACCCTGGACCACATCTTATGCCTGGAGGGGCCAACCAGGCCTGGATCTGTTTGTAACGCCTCTCAACCGCAAATGCCTATACTATGCAATCTGCCTTCCCCACTAAAGATCGTAATGAACTGCATTCCTAGAACTCGTCATCAGTATTTGCATTCTTTTTCCGCCGATTCTGTTTGCGCCTCGTCTCCAGCGGAAAATGAGGTGCTTACCATGTCACATCCCACTCATTGTGCTCAGACGGCCTCGCCGACCGTGGTGCACGGGTCTCCTCCAACTACCTTGCTGCGAACCTATCATGCTTCGTCCTCTGCTGCACCTTCAGACAGTGCAGTACGGACGGACTCACCATCCGCATTCCTCAGGCCTCAAGCTTACGGCTTCAACCTGAGCACTCTGAATTTGCTCACTTGTGCATTGCCTCAAACTGAAGGGAGGTTTCTCGCGAATGCAAGAGCACCTCCACTACTTAAACATATAAACTAAATGTAAACGCTTTGGTATCTGGTGCGACTCTGTCTGCATCAATTCCGTGCATGCTACACCAGAGCAAATCCTACCTGTTTTTTTCTCCTTATGGCAAAGTCAGCCATTTTTTCCCAGTTCTTTAGGGCCTCTACAGGATGTGCCCGCCCATCGGGTGTTCCCCGCCTACTCGGCTCCTCAACGTCGTATTGGCCCAGCTTCTCAAAGCTTCTTTGAACCAATCCATTTCACGGATTCGACGGTTCAAACATAGAAAGTTTCCTTCCTACTCGCTCTCACGTCTTTTCGAAGTGTGAGTCCTATTCAAACTTTTACCATCAAACATATTTACCTTCAGCTTCCATATGACTCTCTGGTGCTGTGCACCAATCCACTATTTATGCCACAGGTTCTATCTGACTTTCACCTTTATGAACCAGTCATTCTATGAAACTTTTTTTTCCAACACTCAGTCTTCAGCTGAGCGCACTCTACATTCTTTAGATTCTAACGCTGTATTAAGTTATACATACAATGGACAGCTCCCTTTGCAAGCCAGACCACCGTTCATGTGTATGAGCGGATGCGTTTAGTGCATCCAGTGACCATACAAACCATGGCCCCATGGTTGGACATCAGCTATCTTTTTGTCATACAAAGATTGGCAAGCCCTTACCTACTCCGGTGAGGGCATATTCGACAGGGGCAGTTTCATACTCCACTGCCCTATTCGCTGGAGTGCCTCTCTATCAGATCTGCAGAGTGGCGACGTAGCCCAGCAGACGTATGTTTCACGAGGCACTACTGTCTGGAGGTAATTGACAGCGCAGACACTGCTGTCGGTCAAGCGGTGCTTCTGAATGTTTTTCAAGTAAGGTGAGCCTCTGTTGCTTCCCTCCTCCAGCCATAAAAGGTTTTGCATTTTCGCATCAGGATACCATTAATAGTGTTTGTTTAAATATGCGATATGTTCATGCATTACAGTTGTGACCTTTTAGGGATATATTGGCTACTGCTTGCTATTCTATTCAAGCATGTGAATCTATGAAAGACATCCCAATACTGGAGAAGAACAAAAGTTACTTACCTGTAAACTGTGGTTCTCCAGTATTGGTGTCTTTCATAGATTCACATGCGACCCACCCTTCCTCCCCTCAGAGGCTCTCTTCTCCTCATGCACTCTTGGTCACTTTGGTGCTACAAAAATCTGAGGGCTTGAGCTTCTGAGGAGAAGGTTCTAGAGGGTGCTGCAGCCTGATTGGCTGGAATTTGGACTATCATAACAACATGGATATGGCAGTAGAGTGATTCTCCCGCAATGCTTCCTTATGTGTTAATAATGTTCTATGGTACTTTCAAGCATTCTATTTTATTATTATTATTATTATTATTATTACTATGATATATATTTTTATATATGATTTCATACTACTATTTTATGTACCGTGGGACTCCCACTCCGACGACGGGGAATATTCAAGCATGTGAATCTATGAAAGACACCAATACTGGAGAACCACAGTTTACAGGTAAGTAACTTTTGTTCTTATGGCACAGGGCTTTACAACGTGACGGATCTCCCAGATGGATCACGTTGTAAATTCCCCGCACCATGGCGCAGGATTTGCGCCGCCGCTGCGTCACAAAAGCGACGCATCGGCGGCGTAAAAGAGGCGCAAGGGGCTTGTAAATCTGCCCCTTAGTGTTTCATGCTACTTTGCGTTACTTTGAGTCAAGGAGGTGTTCCATGGGTGGTACATGGGCTTTCCCATGCAACCCCCCATGGAGTATGAAACAAAGCCCTATCATCTAACAAATGTCAACAGGGCATTGCGCAAAAAAATAACGTTTCTTTGAGGCAGGCTTTAAAAAGAAAAATGTTTTTGTTTCTCCCAACTTTTACAAACGTGCATATGTATGTACAGCACACCTCCAATGTGGGAAACATTTTATAGTTAGCCTAAGCATAGTATTCTGTACTGAAAGGCACAAAAACTATACTAGACATAATGCACACACCCTTGCGCTATAGTACAAGAGTGTGTGCTTGGCAGGCTCAAACAGAGTCTGTACAGGGGGGGGTGAGAAACAGCATCATTTATTTGTAGATATTGCACTGTGCTGCTTTCCCCCTCTCATGCAATAGCGTGTAGTAACTTTGATTGCTGCACTGAATTGCATGACATATTTATGAATCTGCCCCAGAATGTTTTACAACAAACTGTTTTTATAGTAGGATTAGGATTTCCAACAACAGATTTATGTTAAAAAAAATAGTCTGCTGTGTGGAGTCCAGGTAAACCAGATCAAGTTACTTACCTTCTGGAACACTTTTTCAGGTAGAGACTCTATCTAATGGCAGATTCCTCACCTTGGAATATTTCCCTTGAGTAGTACTGCTGCTCGCAGGTAGGTGGCAGCAATCAGCTCCATGTTGGCGTCATCCTTGTCGGAAGTGGCATGCGCAGTGCCTATATAGGCGCTACCCCAGCATGCAGCCATCAGTTTCTTTTGTGACAATTTCCGCACCAAAAACGCAGAGCCACATTAGACTGAGTGTTTGACCAGTGAGGTGTTACGGTGACAAAACCATTTGGCAGATCTGGGAGGATGGGAGTCTGCGGTTTGATAGAGTCTCTACCAGAAAAAGCGTTACTGAAGGTAAGTAACTTCTGCTTCTAATGGAGACTTCCAACTGCAGATTCCTCACCTTAGAATAGATACCCAAGCATTACCGCCACCGAGGTGGGTCTGTGAATGGCTCAAACCAGGATGCTCTGGAGGACTGAACGAGCAAAATTCCCATCTTGATGAACCTCACTATCCAAGCAATACTGCTATATGAATGTATGAAAGGATGCCCATGTAGCAGCTTGGCAGATGTACAAGGCAGGTACCCGGGGGGCTTGAACAGTAGTAACGGCTGTTACCCTGATGGAATGGGCCCTTAAGACCTCAGATAGCTTCTTATTGTCGCATGCGTAGCAGATTTTGATACAGAGTTCAGTCGATCAAGAGTTATGCAGATATTTAGGAGTGTCCGTCGAAATCCGGACAAGGTTGGAAAGATTCCCCTGACGCTGCACCCATTAAGACCTTCGGTCCCACTGCAGAGTGTCCTAGGGCATGCTTCACCATCATGCTTCACCATCAGGATTCAGGAGGCCATCGAACTCAGCAGCCTCAGAGACTGACTCACTGAAATCCATTGGCAGAGGTTGAAACATAAGGACCAGAGCCTGAATGTCCTGGACTCTCAGCTCTGGAGGATAGGTGCGCAATAGCTCTCAGAAGGAGTCAGGTGTGACTTTAGCATGTTGATAGTGAACCCCAGAGAATGCAGGAGGTTCACCATAGTCTGGATGTTGGTGATGACTGCATGGAGCGGGGCATCCTTCAGCAGCTATTGATCAATGTAGGGGAAGGCTGGGACTACTGACCTCTGAATGTAAGCTGCAAACACCACCATCACTTTCCTGAACACTGGCGAGCACTGGTGAGGCCAAAAAGGCGCACAGAGAACTGGAACTGATTGTGGCCTACCGTGACCTGCGATTAACACCTGTGGGCTTGCAGGATGGGGATGTGAAAATAAGCATCCTATTAGTCCAGGGCAACCATCTAGTCTTAGTGGCAGACAAAACCTTGACCAAAGTGAGCATCTTGAATTTCTCTTTCTTCAGGAAGGCAGATCTAGTATGAGATTGGGCTGGAGATCTCTGTTCTTTTTCGACACCAGAAAATAGCAGAAATAGCAACCACGTCCTGCTTCTGGTGTTGGCATCCTTTTGATTGCTCCTGTCATTCCTGATGGAGCAAGAAGAGATCATCCTCCGTCAGCCATTCTGGGGATGGTGGCATAGGCGGAGGGGTTTTCTACGAAGAAAAGGGAACAACCCCTCTGGACAATTAGAAACACACACTTGTCTAAGGTTATCGCTCACTACTGGGGGAGATTGTTCTTGATTCTGTCATCAACAGCATGGCTGTGCTGTACGAATAAAAACAATGGAGGTGGCCTGCACACCGTTATTTCTCCCATTATAATCCATTTGATTTGATCCATAACTTTAACCAATTGCGTGCAAAACTGGGTTGTGCGAGCCCTGGATACACTGTTACTTAGTATAAACATGTGGGGAGCGCGTGATACACACTCCACTCCCAGATACACTGCGTGTAAGGATACCAGATCCAACAATGGTTTAAACATAAGTTGGATCTGGTATCCTTACACGCAGTGCATCTGGGAGTGGAGCGTGTATCACGCGCTCCCCACATGTTTATACTTTTGCGCTGTACGAATGGCATACTAAAGGTACTCAGGCTTGAACAGCTGGAGGGGATTAGAGAACATGCTGGCTTTGGCTCCCACATCCTCTATGGGAGCAGCACACATGACCATGATAATGCTGGGATGCCTTGTGCCCTTGAGTATGGCTGGTACTGCGGATGCAGATGGGAACCACTGCAGCTGCAGCGGAAAGGGCGAAAGGAGGAGTGGGGATAGCATGGCAGCATGGTGGAGCCCAAAAATCTGGCTGTAGCCAGATTCTCCTTAAAAGTGCTCAAGTGCTGAGTCAGCCTTTTCCCCGAACAGACAAGAGCCATTGTAGGGCATGTCCATCAGAGCTTGCTAAGTGGATCAGTAGTGTCTAACGGGATGGAGAACTTTGCTGCGTCGCTGCCATCAATAATGGCCTGGTTCAGTATAGCTTGTGCCTCTTCCAAGACTATGGGCAGCACTTGCACGACCGAGTCACACATGTTGTGGCAGAATCGGGCCAAGAAGCATGCGGTGTTCACAGACCGCAATGCAAGCCTGGTGGAAGAGAGATTCTCTTTCCCAAGGAGGCCAGCTTCCTAGATTCCCTGTCCGGTGGATCAGCGGGATGAAGCTTGGTGGTCAAGGCTGCACCATTAGGCTTTTGGGCATTGCGTACTGGTTAAGAAAAACTAGGTCCCCAGGAGCAGGACGGTGGCCACAGACAATCATCCTGTGCTCTAGGAACACCTGCGCAGGGCTTGGCCCAAGTCCCCAGGAGAGTGTCCATGAGGGCTTGGTTGAAGGGAAGCAGGGGCTCCGAAGGGGATAGCCCTGGTTGAAGCACCTCTGTTAAGATGTTGATCATCACCTAGTTGGAGAAAAGCTACAGGCCAAGGATCTCTGCAACCCTCCCCACTACCATTGGAAAGTATGCATTTTGCTCTTTGGCAAGTCCCAGAGTTGAGACCAGGTCAGCATCTGGGGATGTGTCCAGTCCACTGTCCTCTCCCAGCACCTCATGCCAGTAGCATCTTCGTAAGGATGGTCCATTTTGTCAGAGGGGTCAAAGAACTGGTAGGCATCGTTGTGGCCCCACAAAGTTCAATTCCACATGTCTGAGTTGGAAGGACAATTACAGTTACACATTTTGGAATGGGAACACCCCACAAAGTGATCCAAAGACTGTACTACGGACACTGGTTCTGGCATTGCTTGATTTTACCCATGACTATCCATACTCTACATATAAGCATTGCTGTGCTTCTACAAGGAATGCTTCACAGCTATGCAGGGCGGAGAATAAATGCAATCACCTTCGTATTCCATTTGGCAGACAATTCAAAGGCTTTTGAGATCACCCATTGGATGGCCACCACCTGACTCATTTTTATATATCAGTTTTGTCTGAGGATGCAGACTCCATTCTACTGGATGAAATCTGAAATTAAGAGCATTTTATAAAAGAAAGCAGGGCAACTTCAGTATTTAATTTTAATCAATTTGCAGTATAATATGTTACAGGTTAAAGAGTTTGACCTAACTTGCTTCGATATTTGCTTGTGGAGAGCTCTCTCCCAACCCTCCTTTAGATAGTCAAGCTAGCTTGCTTCACTTTCTTGGTCCTGGGCTCCACCACTTTCAAAGTTCTCCAGCTCCACAGCTAATGCATCAGATGCAAAGAGCTCTAAAGAGCATAGTTCACCACTCACTTTCTTAACAAAATGTCCTGGTGCAGAGCATCCTCCGTATCCCACTTGAGGTAGTTAGGCCCACTGACATCACTTGTTCGGTCCTAATCTAGGCAGGTATTTATGTTCCACCACTTTCAAAGAGCGCAATTTACCACTCACCTTAAAAAAGCTTAGGAAGGCGAACATCCAAGTCTCACAGTAAAGTGGTCTTAAATTCATTTTAGGTTCGGCCTCATTGTATTTTAAAATATAGATACTCATTTTAAATCCCATTCTGAAGCTGAGCAAAGGACACATCATTTTCAGTTCATGAAGCAGTAATTTTTAGGTTCTTCGTCCACTTTTTTAAGGAGCACATTCATCAGTTAGAAAAGGTTTTTGCTGCAAAACTTTTCATTTAAACCCCTTTTGTCTAAGGCAAAATTCTCCCACTAAAACTAGGATTTGCAGGTTTTTTTACTCCTCAAATCTTTTTAGTTTTTTTTTCAGCGTCTTTTTAAACTTGTCAAAGTTTGGTATTTATAAACTTTTTGGAAAAACATTAGGAACCTGAGGTAAAGTTCACGTGCAGCCTTACCTCTACCTTAAAGGCGTAGCTGCTAAGCCCGTTCTTCTGTTAATCCACACAGTCAGATCCAAACAATCTTAATGTAATCACACACCAATAACAATAAAGTAACAGTGCAACTCCGAAAATCTATTGGATTCGTCAGTACTCAATTTACTTGTAAAATTGGGGTGAATTAAATCTGGCGTTTCTTTTGGATGCCATTAGAGCCACGTTTTGGGAATTCTGCAGTCCAGTCAATTCCACAATCCAATCGGTTCTAATAATTATTTTATTTTAATTTTTTGTTTTTTTCTAAAGCACGCAATTGTCAGAGTATGCTATAACCACAGAGTTACATAAGTAAGGGCAAAATAAAATGCATTGGGTAGTAGAATTAAAATATTCAAGGAGACGTTTATTTATATATCTAGAAATATTTACATAGGTATATGATTGAAAACAAGACACTTAAACATTAGTCATGGGCAGTGCTTAATTTGCAGAAAAATAATTGCCAGGGCTCTCGTCAGGAGGCCACTGCAGCTTACACCACACAGTCCACCAATGATAATAACAACACAACTACTAACCATCGCACTCCTACAAGTGTGGCAAATGGGAATATTTCAGGCTCCCAAAGCTATAAGAATGGCTTGGGCCGCAGCTAATAGTCATTTTGAATGTATATTGAATTAACGGTTGTTGTGGTCATATCTAAATTAGCCAGACAGGGTCACCTTGTGGCAGACTCTCACAAGCGCTGGTGTTGACAATTAAGTGCCCGTGTCCAGCACCAGCTCCACTTAAGCACTGGTTAGCAAATGCAAACTCAAAACCCTGAAATAGCTGGTTATGGTATAGAACACACACAATTAGCAGGGTTTTATTTCATATGATGCATTTCATTCACCTGCTATGTACCCATTTGCACGGTGGTGTACTTCGAGGGTTCAGCCAGATATACTGCACCAGCCTCTGCATCATACCAGGGACTTTTCACCAACATAACTTCTTTTTGTAAAAATCATAAGTTTGAACAAAAAATAATGATTTTTTGACAAAATGATTCCTTTTTATCGATACCAAATGACAGCCTTGTCATTTTAAGAAAATCGTGATTTTACTGTAGCAATTTTATTTTTGGTCAAGCTCATCTTGTCGCCAAAGTTGCTGGTCTGTGGCCAAGCCCTGCACCCAACCTACTGTAGGATGCAATTCCCCCCATCCCTGGCTGCACAACGGTTGGCCCATATAGCCTGGCCTTTGGCCTTGCCTTATTTTGTATTTTTTTTAAATTTATATATAATAACTTTATTCGGTTTGATATTTTAAAAAACCATCAAAGTATACAAATGCAAATACAAGCAATACTGACATTTTGGGGTAATTTAGACATAGATAAAAAGTCATCTAAAATAGATAAAAGAGGCATAGCTAAAATTCTAAAAACAACTGCCTGCTAATAACATCTATATCAGCAGGCAATTAAAAGCACAGCACTAAGCTAACATTAATAATAAAGTTTTTTCTATACAGCATACAATTCAATTGTGCCAGCAATCAATTTTGAATCATGAGGGTTTCATTTTGATATTAACAATCGGCACCAACCGTGTGCAGAAGCTTTTCTCGTTTGATCCAGAACGAGGATAGGGAACCACTGACCGCGTAAACTATTGGACCTGTAATATCAGTTTTCAGGATTCTATAGGCAACCTGATGATGCCTGGCTCCACTGTTTAAGCAGGTCAGTCGTATCCATCTCCTGCAAATCTTTTGGTATTTTATGCAGAAAAAAAGGATGTGTTCTTCTGTCTCCAAAGTCTTAGCACATGCAGGACAAGGTTCTAAAGATAGTCCTGCGGTCCGATCGCTGGAAAACCATAGTAGAAGTTTTGCAAGTGGTGGCATGATTTGATCCAGTAAGGCTTCAAAGGAAGGGCATGGCTTAGCACATACAAACTGTTAAGTTAATTGCCCATTTGCTGACCAGGTGGCATAAAGTTCTTCCACGGCTGCCCAATACCTGATCTTCAACTTTGAACAATCTGCTTTATATGCCTTCTCTGGATGTTCCCAAGATTCTGTCATACCAAGAGTAGTAAACCAACTCGCAACATGCTTAAACCAAGGGAGGCTTTTAGCACCACTAATCTTCAAGACCTCCTTTACGGAGTTGCAATAATCAGAGAGCTGCGTTGTTGACCACAAACGCAGACAGTGCAGTAAAGGTTTCAGTGACGCCAAGATTTCAGAGACACCATATCACCAATTCTTTTTATCCCACGGTCGGAGAACAGTGGAATTAGGGGAGTATTCATAGGTACTGAGATGAGTGATCTAGCAAAGATATTTTCAGATATCGTCAATTTATTTATGTTTGATATACCCCCATATCTCTGTATGTTATTAATTTATTTTTGGGGATTTGTGAATCCTCCTTTTATACTGCCAGTCCTGGTAAAGTTTCATGCCCAGGTACTGCAAACCAAGAGCAAACTCTTTGAACCATGCCTCCCTGTATGGGAATAATGGTTCTGAATCCATGACAATGAATCCCGGCAAGGTGATATATGGGTTGGTGAAGCTAGGCCTGGTCTCATGGAACTTGGGCAAAACATTTGGCCTGTTCTATGCTCCTTTTTGGAATTCACAGTACCCAACTCCTACAATAGTGCCTGGATTAGTACCATGGACTCCGGCTGCCATATTAGATGTCAGTGTTTTGTGAATCCCACATAGAATCTGCGGACCATGCAACTTTTTAATACATTTTTACCAAAGAGGGAATCCTTTAAGGCCCCCCGCACACTGTCTTTCAGGGTGTATTCACTTATCTGGCTTTTTCATTTTTTTTCAGAAAACGGGGACTGTTCCCCAGTCGGAGCAATTGAATTCATGGTTCCAACTTTGGAACTGCAGATCTAATTAGAGAAAGGGGTCCCAGGTTTAATCAACTTATTTAAAAAAAATTGTTGGCTTTGCAATAGATTATCAAATCCCAAATGGGCAAGTTATATATAAAGGCCTGCTTAGCAGTGTTTTACACTGCTTATACCAAACCAACTACTAAATGGATTGACACCAAGCCAACCAAGCATGATTTCTGAGTAAAGTTCTGCTTTCATGCCAAATTTAGTGTCAATCCATTTAGCAGTTTGAGCTGCAGGCATGAGCAAATGTTCCTATTGGAGCTTAAATGGAAAAGAAAGTGTTTATTTACAGCCCCCTAAACTTTTTTTCCCCTGCATAGATGTGCACAAAGGTAGGCCTACAGGATCTTAGAAGACTGCGCCAAGTTATTGCCAGATTTGGTGCTCATCCGCCTGTGGGGTGAACTTTTATTTATAGGCCAAACAACAAAAAGGGTGTGGGGATTTTTAGGGCTGAAGAGTACCCACAAAGCCTCCGCCTTATAATCAACAGCTCTACCAGGCCCGCAACCTCATTCAAATTATTACAATTAATACAAATATTTACATTGATATATGTTTTATTTACTAACAAACATAATTAAATTAATGTTATAAAATAATTTCAAACACAAAGTTGTTGGTGGGGAGCTCTTAAAGCAATAAATGGATTATTATTTGAATCATGTTTTTCGTTAATTAATGTATTCCATAAATTAAGGATGTGATTTTTATTAAATGATTTTCCGAAGTGAAAAACATGTTTTTCACTAATGATGACCTCCGGTCAGAATTCAGCTTTTAGGAGGTTGTGCTGGAATGGCCTCAGTCGAATGAGCATTGACTGCTTTGATTGCCCGCGCGGGCAAGGGGAGGACGGTGTATTTAGACATAGAGGCTTTCCTTTACACCACCCAAAGACTACCATTTGGCAGCCAGGGACCTGGTTGTGCAATTACATACAATATGAGAACGAGAGGAAGATTGTCACTTTGTCAAGCACCCATTCTCAGGTCACATGGGCTTTTGTGCAAGGCCTCAAGCTCCTCGCTCTGATTCCAAAATGCTAGCTCTGCTTTGGGTGCATAAAGTATTTATAAAGGAGAAACCTAGAGGGCTGGAAAGCTGAAGTAGAAGGTGGACGGTGCTCAACCACAACAATGCCAGCATCCTGTGCTGGCATACAAGTGGTGGCATAGGCGGAGATTAAGGGCCAAGTATCATGTCCCTCCAGATGCACCTGGAAGAGAGCCAGTCACTGGCGTAGGCCACTCCTGGCCAAGCAGCAGGACTCTTGAGATGCACCTAGGGAGCCAGCCACCAGTGTAGTTCATCCGTGGCCAAGCACCAAGTCCCTTCAGAAGCACCGGGAAGGGAGCCAGCCACCAGTGTAGTTCATACATGGCCAAACAGGAAGTCCCTTCAGATGCACCTGGAAGGGAGCCAGTCACCGGTGTAGGCCACTCCTGGCCAAGCATCAAGACCCTTCAGATGCACCTGAAAGGGAGCCAGACACCGTTGTAGGCCACTCCTGGCCAAGCAGCAGGACACTTCAGATGTACCTAGGGAGCCAGTCACTGGTATAGTTCATCCGTGGCCAAGCAGCAAGTCCCTTCAGATGCATCTGGAAGGGAGCCAGACACCAGTGTAGGCCACTCCTGGCCAAGCAGCAGGACCCTTCAGATGCACCTGGAAGGGAGCCTGTCACTGGTATAGTTCATCCGTGGCCAAGTAGCAATTCCCTTCAGATGCCCCTGGAAGGGAGCCAGACATGGTGTAGGACACTGTGGCCAGGCAGAAAGTCCCTTCAGATGCACCTGGAAGGGAGCCAGCCACCAGTGTAGTTCATCCGTGACCAAGCAGCAAGTCCCTTCAGTTGCAGCTGGAAGGGAGCCAGCCACCAGTGTAGTTCATCCGTGGCCAAGCATCAAGCCCCTTCAGATGCACCTGGAAGGGAGCCAGTCACTGGTATAGTTCATCCGTGGCCAAGCATCAAGTCCCTTCAGATACACCTGGAGGGGAGCCAGCCACCAGTGTAGTTCATCTGTGGCCAAGCAGCAAGTCCTTCAGATGCACCTGATAGGGAGCCAGCCACCAGTTTTGTTTATCCGTGGCCAAGCATCAAGCCCCTTTTCAGATGCACCTGGAAGGGAGCCAGCCACTGGTGTAGGTCCATCCTGGCCAAGCAGCAAGTCCCTTCAGATGCACCTGGAAGGGTGCCTGACACTGATGTAGGTCACTGCTGGCGAAGCATCAAGTCCTTTCAGATGCACCTGGAAGGGAGCCAGACACCAGTGTAGTTCATCCATGGCCAAGCATCAAGTCCTTTCAGATGCACCTGGAAGGGAGCCATACACCAGTGTAGGTCACTGCTGGCCAAGCTTCAAGCCCCTTCCGATGCACCTGGAAGGGAGCCAGTCACTGGTATAGTTCATCCGTGGCCAAGCATCAAGTCCCTTCAGATACACCTGGAAAACCTGCTGGCCAAGCATCAAGTCCCTTCAGATACACCTGGAAGAGAGCCAGCCACCAGTGTAGTTCATCCGTGGCAAAGCAGCAAGTCCCTTCAGATGCACCTGGAAGGGAGCCACCCACCAGAGTTGTTCATCCGTGGCCAAGCAGCAAGTCCCTTGAGATGCACCTGGAAGGGAGCCAGTCACCGGTGTAGGCCACTCCTGGCCAAGCATGAAGCCCCTTCAGATGCACGTGGAAGGGAGCCAGCCACTGGTGTAGGTCCATGCTGGCCAAGCATCAAGTCCCTTCAGATGCACCTGGAAGGGTGCCAGACACCGGTGTAGGTCACTGCTGGCAAAGCATCAAGTCCCTTCAGATGCATCTGGAAGGGAGCCAGACACCAGTGTAGTTCATCCGTGGCCAAGCAGCAAGTCCCTTCAGATGCACCTGGAAGGGAGTCACCCACCACTGTAGTTCAGCCGTGGCCAAGCAGCAAGTTCCTTCAGATGCACCTGGAAGCGAGCCAGCCACCAGTGTTGTTCATCCGTGGCCAAGCAGCAAGTCCTTTCAGATGCACCTAAAAGGGAGCCAGCCACCAGTGTAGTTCATCTGTGGCCATGCAGCAAGTCACTTCAGATGCACCTGGAAGGGAGCCAGTCACCGGTGTAGTTCACCCCTGGCCACGCAGCAGGACCCTTCAGATGCACTTGGAAGGTAGCCTGCCACTGGTATAGTTCGCTCCTGGCCAAGCATCAAGTTTCTTCAGATACACCTGGAAGGGAGCCAACCACCGCTGTAGGCTACTCCTAGGCAAGTTGCAAGACCCTTTAGATGCACCTGGAAGGGACACAGCTACTAGTGTAGTTCACCCCAGCAAAACAGTGTGACCTGGATATGAAAAAAAAGAAAGAATATGAAACAACAGCACAAAATAGAACATTTGCCGATAAGAAATAATCATATATCCAAACTGAAGTACTGAACACATAGTAATAATAAGTACAACAAAACGCAGCAACAAAGAAAGGCTGTGACAGAGAACTACTGCAATTGTGCAGCAATAAAGAACCAAATTAAGCAGCAGAGGTGACGAAGTTAGTTACCCAGGAAAGGCAAACTAAGAGGCAAAACTATCTATGCAAGAGAATGCAAACAGGGCTTCTGTGGAATAGTTATCAAGCTGTGCAGACATTTTATTGTAACATTTATTAAGTAAGAAACTACTTATACATGGATAATACAAAGCTTTCTTAAGAAAGAGTACTGTACATATTCAACAAATCCTATTTGGAATGTTTTTTACGGATAAGGGAACCACCCACGGATTAACCACGGGAGAAGCCGCCATCACCTCAGCCACAAGGCCGCTGCCTTTACTGAGTCAGTAGAACCTCAAACTACCATTGGCAGACCGCCCAAAGTAATTTTTCCCTTCTAGGGTCCGCCATGTGAGGCATGCCAGGACTGGGGGGGGCGACTCATCAATGGCAATTAAGACAGTGGAACCCTAGAGGTTACAGCACCTGACCGGTATCCCTATGTTGTATATCTATATTCTGGTACTACCCAGAGAGTTTATGTGCACACCGTAAGACACCCACTTTCACAATGTAATTCCAATCCTGGAATAGTACAAGTTAACCAAAAGCAAGGGTGCACCATCAATTAACCCAGACAGGGAATAATAATTATTTAAATCCGTGTCCACAAATATATTCTTCCAAGTTCTTCCTTTATTGTTGCGATACAGGTTTAAAACACGGTCAGGGCAATCAAAAACAGCTGACGTGTTTCGTCCTTGCAAATGACTTCTTCAGATTGAGATCAATCTTTACACTTTTTAGGGCGAATAGTAATTCTAAAAATGAGATTCACTGAAGAAACGGTATACATTCGTCAGTTTTCTATTTTATATAATTGGCGTATTAGCTCTTCATATTAAATGAACGGAGTGAACGGTTCGAGTAAGCCAAGAAAAAGGAGCTCCTAGTAACACCAATTTGGTTGAAGGCTTCAATTTGTTTTGCCTAACGTTCAGTCAGCACCTTAACTATTGATGAATAAAGTAATTCCATGTTGAAATAGTCCATGGTCCAAACGTGAGTAGGGGTGCACCACATAGGTTGGCCCAATCACCACGACTGGCCAGATTCAGTCGGTTTCGAGCACCTTACGGCTGTACATCACAGGAATCAGGACAGATTCCTGTGACGTACAGCCATAAGGAGCCCTAAACCGACGTGGTGCACCCCTGCTCACGTTTGGACCACAGACTATTTGGTGTTACTAGGGGCTCCTTTTACTTGGCTTACTCGAACCGTTCACTCCGTTTATTTAATATGAAGAGCTAATATGCCTATCATATAAAATAGGAAACTGACGTAAGTATACCGTTTCTTCAGCAAATCTCATTTTTAGGTCGAGCCTGGAATTCGCATCCAAAGGATGCGTCCAGGTGGAGACTTATAGCTAGCTGACTCGGGGGAATGAAGGACAAGAAACTGCCACGAGCTTCTCTTCGGCTGGATTACACTGCGTGCACGCCCAGCCGGCGCCGTGCACATCCCCTGCCTGGTGCGCGCTCTTCAATGAATGAAAGTGAAACTGGCTGAAGTGCCTCGCATCCATGCCGCGTTAGTGTCTTTCCCGTTTATTTCCCTCCGCTTCTCTCGTGTCCCCTTCCCTCCGCCTCTCTCGTGTCCCCTTCCCTCAGCGTCTCTCTCGCCTGCATCCTTCCCTCTGCGTCTCTCGCCTCCCCTTCTGTAGTTTACTGTCCTCCCTCTGCCTAAGGCTCTATCCAGGTCCTTTCCCTACCTGCCTCTCCATGCTCCGCTCTCTGTCTCGTGGGCCGCGGTGCTCCTCTATCTCTTCGGTGTCGTTTCCCAGTCCTAGCTGCTAACTTTCCTCTGCAGTAAGTCGCCGCTGCCCCGTCCTCGGCTCCAGCAGTGCCCCACCCTCTTAACCTCACGTCCCTCCCTTATCTCCTCCCCGCGGTCTCCTCCCCTCTCCCTATCTCTCCCACCCCCTGGCGTCCCGGCTCCCAGGCTCTCCCAGCAGTGTCTCCACGGCTCTGCGGCATGGGGCACTAGCTGCTGGTTGAAGCAGATCCCGGAGAGCCCCCCTGCTTCCTGGTGCCATGACCCCCAGGGCCCCCGAGGCCCCCAGCCGGCGGAGGGCAGCTGCTGCTGGGCTTCCTGGCGCTATCTCTGGCGCTACAGCTCGTCACCCTTGGGGGCTACCTCCAGCTGCGGGCAGAGCTGCGACGGGAGCTGAGCAGCGGGGGCCCGCACACAGCAGCCCCCCAGCAGCGGGACCCCGGTGACAGCGAGCGGCGCCGCCGTCAGGTGAGTCCTCTGAAGTCCTGCCCGGAGCAGTGCAGAGCTGGTTGTTACCTTGTTTTCCAAGTTTCTATACCGAGCGCTTCAGGAACCACCGACCTACAGATCCCCCCACCCCCTCCCCTTAGCTTTGAAGGAATCAGAAAGACTTTCCTGCTCCATCCATGGGCGAGGGTCACTGCTGTGCGACCTTACTGCTCATTGCGGGGGTGTCTGTGCCTGCGAGAAAGCGGAATGTACTGCTTATCATCGGTGAGTCGCAGACGACTTCCAAGCTTGTTGTGTTTTTTATTTCAAATATTGTATGGAGTTTGCTGAAATGAAGCACTTGACAGTACGAGTATATCGATGCACTGGAAGCACAATGCAGTGGCGTGTTGGCAGGCGGAGTCAAAGACGTAAATAACAACAGGATATCTCGGTTGGACGATGTTATGCATATTTGCACAGAGGCCACGCAGACTATCCAGTGACCAACGCGCGACTCGCCTCTGGAGCGTGACACTTCCATAGCTGGCAAGTTTTCCGCTTGGTCATGTGTTTTATATTTTCAATCCACTTATGTATGCCATTTCAATGCTCGTATATGCGGCTCTGTGATGGACACGTTATTGAAAGAAGATAAAGCAATTAGGTGTCTGTAATGAGATAAACTACAGAAACCGCGCATTTTCTGTAATGTTATGGGTATAAAAATGCCCTTAAAACTGCTTCACCACCCTTCATTGCTTTATTTAAAGGAACTAACTTACTTCGCATATCCAACATGACCCGCTTAAAAGCTGGCCTCTGATGTAAACAAAATTGGGTTCTTTAGAAATCAAACATCAAACTCTGGTGTGTGTCCCCTGCCCACTGAAAAATAATTTTTCAAAAGGTGGCAATAGATAGGTAACAGGAAGGCAGGGTCTGTCGTTCTTCCCGTTCAGACTGATGCAATGGTTATGTCCCTTGCCCCTGATTCGTCCTAGCAGTGCAAGTGAAGTGGTCGCACCAAGGTACAGGGTAAAAGAACACTCCTGTACAGTGGGCAACTTCTGATAACAGAGACAGATGCCACTGTGAGCGACGTTCAGCTGCACCTTTGCCTTCTTATAGTAGCTTCTTCCACCTGCCAAAAGTACATTCGCCATAAAGTTTAAGCTATTGCCATTACAAATTACAATAACTTTTATTTAAGTATTAATTATTTAAAAAAATTAAATGACATTGTTATGTGTAATATCAATACATCTAAGTCACGTAAATACAACACATATTGCATTACAAATGCTATAGGTATCACATTTGCGAAAGTTAAAACTATTAGCATTGTAAATGACAAAGCTATTAATTTCGCTATTTTCAAAACCAACACATAAATAAAAAAATTGTCATTTACAATACCAATAGCTCAAACTTTCCTAATGCGAGACCTATTGCATTGCAAATGCTTGTTAGAATTACCATTCGCACTAAAAAGTGTAAAGATTGATCTCGCCCTGAAGAAGTCCCATGCTACCTCTCCGGGGAGTAATCTTTTAATGTCTATTTCTTACATGAAAGCTGTTTCAAAGTGCTGCCATGCTGTCAAATCAGTAGACGGGGCACAGTGAGAAAATTATTTGTCCAGAATCAAACGGTTAAATCAATAGAGCCAGAACTGCAGTGCACTTCTACTTGGGGCAAAGCCTATGGGCCTCATTTATGAGGCTGTGCGTCACATTTACGCCGCCGCTGCGTCACTTTTTGTGACGCACCAGTGGCGTAAAAAATGCGCCTTGTTGCGCCATATTTACAAAGTGACGCATCTAGGTAGATGCGTCATTTTGTAAACCCCTGCGCCACATTATACCTGCGCCAGGTATAATGTATGCAAGGGGGGCGTTTTGATGCAAGAAAGAGTCATGGAAGTGAAGCAGTGAAATCTATACGATTTCACTGCGCCATTTATTGGCCGCTAATGCGTCAAACTCTTACGACTGCTTCATGGCAGGTGTAAGACCTACGCAGGCACTAAGAACATGGGACTTACCCATGTGAAAGTACACATTGCTGGAGTTGCGTCACTTTTGTCACACACTCCAGCAACGCGTCACTTTTGTGCCTACAGACACGTCAGAAATAGTGACGTATCTGTAACTCCTTGCGCCATGATGCATCATATTATAAATATGACGGATCAATCATGACGCAAGGAGTGCGCACTGAGAAGTGACGCATTGCTGCTTTCACGCAGCGATGCGTCATTTCTCATAAATGAGGCCCTATATATTTATCAATGTACTGCATTTTAATGAATATACCATGTGACTGGGAGCCACTCTTCTCCAGGGCAATATCCAGTTCATTTATTAAATCACGCTGACTAGTAGTTTTTACACCGACTCAAAATGCTCTCAATTTTCACAAAAAAGCGAGCAGCAGAGCAATAAATTCAGAAAAGTGATTGCCCAAGAGCATGCAATTTGAGGCTGGGATTAAAAACTTCTCCTGCTGGTTCCACATTTCCAACTAGTCGACCAGACCACAACTGGGGTGTCAGTGATTCTGATGGCAAGACGAAGGGGCTGCCCCTCCCATGGAATTGTTACTTTGTTTTGGGCGCTGCCCAGCTTTAGAAAACAGTGTTTATATCTATCATAAAGCTGAGATCAGTTGTCAAATATTAATGGCTAATATCCTGGTCCAGTGTAACCACTGGACCAGGTCCAGTGGCAGAGGGTACTTACTGGACTTTATGCATGGTAGCTATTTACCACTGGTGTTTCAAACCTAGAGACTATTTTATTCTAATTAGATACCAGGGTTTATTTTCTAAACTCAAATTTTGCAACAACGAGCAGTCAAGGCTTACTCCACGAGGTGGTAAAGGGAGTAGAACTCAAGAATAGTATGAAAATAATCAAGCTTGATCAACTCAATCTCCAGCTGGGTTTTCTTTTAACAGGGTCTGCTTTAGAGGGAGGGATTTAGAATAAAAAAACCAAAATCCACTATGTGACTCATAGTGCCCCTATTTCCCAATGCACATCTTCTGATGCCTCTACAGACACAATATGCCTCCACACCTGCTTTGTTTCTCCAAAGGCAAAAACTGACCTGTAAAGTGACAATGGAAAATTGACCACCTTACTTGGTCCTCACAGCGATGGCTGGGGACTAAGACTGCGAGGCCCCGGGAAGGGGACTCTCCTCTTCTGTGCCTTGCAGCACCAGACCATAGATTTGATGCCCAGGGCAGTAAACCAAATCCCATGGGCCTTGCAGCACTAGACCAAAGCTAAAAGGCCCAGTGGATGGAGCCACCCTCCCCTGGGCCTTGCAGCTCGGGCTCATGGTGGGGTGGTCCACATTTTGAAGCCATGGTGTAGCACTGAAAGGTCTTGCAGAGGGCCCCTCTCCCCTGGGCCTCATAGCCATGGTTCAGTGCTGGTAGGCCCTGAATAGCAATCAGTAGTGCAGCAGGTGCCGTGGCATGAGGCTCAGACATATTAAGAGCCCAATATTCCCGTATTATGGCTTTAATGTACTGTGCAGCCAGTGGACGAGGGAGAGGGATGCTTTCACCATTGCTGTGCTACGTCCCTCTCTTTCATGGGCCTCACAGCCATGTTCCAGAGCTGTGAGGCCTGCGAGAGGCCCTCCCTCCCCTGGGCATCACAGCCATGGTTGGGCACTCACAGGAGAAGGCACCCACCTATGAGCTTAGCATCACTGGAAAATGGCTGTGAAGCCTATGGGTCCTCTCTCAGGGGGTTTAGTTAACAATAGTGCAGCAGGGCAAGTGGCACCAGGGCTCATGTCTGTTAGGGACCCAATGCACCCAAATTATGGCTGCGTTTTACTGTTGGGAAGTGATGCAAGTCAGCATACTGGTGGGACGAGGCGGTTAAATTAGGCATCTGTATGAGCGCTCCGATCCGGTTTCCTTATACCAACATGACCGCTGGAATGTTAACAACTTCTTGTATTCGCTATTAGATGGTATCTATTCTACTGTGGCCTAATGAGTTGGTCCAGTTCCCTTTAGAATTACGGACCCAATTATTGTATATCATTTTTGTCAGCTATCGCTTATCGACATTCTATCTGAGTTTTCTTTCTTCGCATTTGCTGTTTTGGACGTTGTGTGCTTTATGCGCATTTAAAGTAGATACATTATTGTTGATGATACAGATAATTTATGGAAATCCAGTGGACGCTTTTATGTCTGATGTGTTGTCCTGATGATAACCCTTGAAATAGCAATGGGTCGAAACGCCGTCGACGCTAAGATGTGGCTCTACATGATGAGGATACATTTTTTTCTGTTTTGTGTTTCAGTTTTGTCTTGACCCCTGCCTTTTGTAACTTCCCTCAGCCACTATTTGCTTGATTATACATGTCATTGTTTATACTTGTAACACTGTTTGTGTAACCTTATGAGCGCCATTACTGTTGTATATATGTTTTTTTGCTATGCCTTTTCAATAAATAACATTTTCAAATCAAAATAAATTATCTGTACATGGGCTTTGGGTGTGTTACCAGTTTGCAAGCACCCCTTTTTCTTGTCTCTCTGATATTTTCTCTTTTCTCTTTCCTGACCGAAGGTTTGCTACTTTGTTAGTATTGTTTTGCCATTTTTTAAGCTCTTTTTAATTTTAAGCGTTGTACTTGAAGCACTGTTTTCATTCCAGGGTTTTATTCTCTGGCATAATTTTCTTGCATCAGGACCCATGGTAATATTACTATGTCACTGGTTCCTTCTCCCATGCACCGAACAGCCATGATCCAGAGCTGCTGTGCACCTCACACAAGGCCCACCCTCCCCTAGGCCTCACTGTCATTGTCCAATGCTGAGAGGCCCAAGGGAGGGGTCTGCTGTCCTGGGCATTGCAGAACTGATCCATGAATTCCATGCTCGGAGCAGGAGGCGCCATCTGAAGGCATAGCTATCAATAGTGTAGGAAGTGCAATGGTACCACTGTCCTTTGGGGTTATGTGCCCATGCACCCAAATGTTGGCTGTATTTTACTGTCCAGTCAGTGACCAGAGGGTAGTGGAGAGTCACAATTTACCTTGCTTGTGCCAAGGCTGGCCTGCTCTCCTACACCTTGCAGCCACGATCATGTTCTGCGAGGTCCAAGCATCATTCTCTCCCTTGGACCTTACGACCATGGCCCAATGCCTTCCAAAGTAGGGAGGCAGGGTGCAGGATTGTTCTTCATTTTAGATATTTGTTCTGAATCCAGCAGCCAGCTCCTGTTGGTGCCAAGTGTCCAACTTTTTTTGGTTGCCAAGTGACTGATGTAGGCAAACATGCTGATCAATTGGGGGTGAAAACAAATAGTCTAGCTGGCAAGGCTGAAGCAGCTAATCCCAGTAGGATGTCACAACACTGTTTCTGGGAACAATCACTGCGCAGTGACCAGTGGCCAGCATTTGCTAACATGACAACTGGGAGGCAAGACTTGTACAACAGCACTCGTATAATATATTTCTATGCAGTAGAACTTTAAACTATATACTTATTTTATTAGTTTTAATATTTTAGTTTTTTTGTTTTATTGATATCTGCACCACTAGTCAATTGATGGCACTTCCTGTGATGTGCATTCCTGTGATTTCATGCTGATGCAAATTAGAGGGGCCCCACACACTCCCTTTCTGCCCGGGCCCCAAAAATCCAGTTTGAAATTACCATTCTGAAAGACTTTTTAGTGCAGTAAATAAGAGTTATCTCCGAGTTCTTTTATTATGAACAAAGAATGAACCACGAAGCTGAAGGCAAGCTACTAACCGTTGCTGGGATGAGAGGTATAATACAGACTCTCGTATTCTGCTGAGGGCCCAATTCCCCCCAAAACGTAAACGTATATGTGCAGAGATTTGCAGTCCCAGTTGAATGTTGTGAATATTTTGCAATTCGCGCCCCTTTCCACGAGAACTTCTCAATAGCTACACCAGCACAGGTTTTCAGGCTCACTCGGAAAGTCATCTGACAATTCCTAATTGGAGATAGGCTGCACTGATGCGACCTGCACATTCTTTTTCCTCTTAGGGCATTTTATTTCTGTGGAGAAACCACTTCATCTACGGTTCCATTTCCTTTCCCACCCTGGAAAGTGATTTACTCCAACCTTTGATGGGTATAGCTCTCTAACCATTTCCAGGGTGGGAAAGGTCCTACAAGAGTTTGTGAATTATGATACCACACCTTTTAATATCTGCTAGATGGGATTTACTCCTGCATAAATGTAGATAACCGTGAAGAGTATATGAGTTTACCACTTCCTAGGCACCCTTTTTATGACATACTTAGCCGGTGTAAATCCAACTGCTAAGTTCAAAAGGGGCCCCCTGAGGCTAGTTAGTGTTCCTAGGACAGGGCAACAATACTTTAGGTAATAATAATTCCTAGGCAACTAAATACCTGTCTAAGGTCAGGTGTAACACATACAGATTGATCAACAGAACCTCAGTGTACTGACAAACAGAAAAAGTTAAAAAGATTTTTTGTTCATTTTATTATTGCATATAAAAATTATAAAACAATATCAATGTCACATACATATCATGGACTGACAATACATAAAAAATATTTCATCAAATCATAAAAGAACAAGAATACCAAAATCAAATAGTAAAATGTTACAAGGGTTTCAGAAAATGAAGTAGATAAGATGACAATCTCTACGCGCGTTTCGGCGTCACATACGCCTTCGTCAGGAGCACCACTTAAATTTCTACAGGTTATGTAGTTTAAAACAACATGGGGAACTGGACAAAGTACTTTAAATGACAAAAGCAGCTGGGCTGGAATGGAGCAGTAGAGATCTCAGATCCTGGATGAACTGTAGAATGTAAAAGTTTTTGAGGGGACGTCAAAGGCGCCTACAAATGATAATAGAAAGCCTCGCGTAAGCCCGACTGTCTGGGATCCGCAGCCGAAGAACTTCTTATCTATCGTATTTACTTTATTTTCCGAAACACTTGGAACATTTTACTATTTGATGTTGATATTCTTGTTCTTTTATGATTTGATTAAATATTTTTTATGAATTGTCAGTCCATGATATTTATGTGACATTGATATTGTTTTATAATTTTTATATGCAATAATAAAATTAACAAAAAACCTTTTTAACTTTTTCTGTTTGTCAGTACACTGAGGTTCTGTTTATCAATCTGTATGTGCTACACCTGACTCCAGACAGGTATTTAGTTGCCTAGGAATTATTATTACTTAAAATCCAACTGCTAAGTACATTTATAAACTGAATAATTGTTTATTCCATTCAGCAAAGAAGCCACACTAACCATGATGCAAAGGGGTAATGACACTGGGTTGTGAGGCAGTGTGTTCCTACCACCCCTTACTCAAAAGAAACCAATTATAGCTTTTTGGTTTCTGCCCTGCTGGCTTCCTGTAATATAAAAAAACATAAAATATTATTTTATAATGGTGCTTGCACTTTAACGATGCTAAGACTGACTGGGAAAAAAGCTTGAGTAAAACATTGCTTTTAATGGATTGCCCTTGTGTAGGTGTTAACTTTGAAGAGCTTCAGATGAAATGTGTGGTTTTAGTGTCTATTGGTGTTCTAAAGAGATCACGTTCTTGACCTGTTCCTTTTTAATAGGTCTGTTTTTTTTAATTTTCCTGCACACCCTTCTCTACCTCCAGGGCACAGAAGCACAGCTTCCCCATGGGATAGGACCACAGCTTCCCATTCATTCAGAGTAGGGGACGAGCACACAGCTTCCACTTCCTTGAGTATTTTATTTATTTCTTGATTTTATAGAGCGCGACAGCTACCCGTAAGGGTTTCCCGGCGCTAGACAGGCAGAAGCAACCCAGCACTCACCAGTCAGGATTATTGATTAAAGAGCCAGGTTTTAACGGCTCGGCGGAGGCGAGCATGACAGTTCTCCACACGAATCTCGAGGGGGAGAGAGTTCCAGAGTCTTGGCCCCAGGTTGGCAAAGGCGCCACCTCCAATTTTCGAGAGTCTGTACTTCAGTACGGAAAAAAGATGCTGAGAAGAAGAGCGAAGGGTGCGCGAGGGAGTATAGCTCTTGACAAGAGACTGAAGGTACACAGGTGCAACCCCCGATCTGATCTTATGCATGAAGCTTAAAGCCTTAAACTTCACGCGACTCTCGACTCTGAGCCAGTGGAGCTCGCGGAGGCGAGTGGTGATATGGTCCATTTTACGACAGCCACAAAGGAGGCGCGTGGCCGCGTTTTGCACCAATTGAAGTTGACGTATGTCCGCCCTGGTGGACCCCAGGTAGAGAATGTTGCTATAGTCCAACCTAGAGGTCACCAAGGTGTTCACAACGGACTTCTGCGTATCAGATGGAAGCATCCAGAATATTTTTCGGAGCCACCTCAGAATGGTGAAACAAGTCGCCGCCACCTTGTTGGCTTGACATTTCATAGACAATGTGTTGTCGATGATAACACCTAAGTTTCGCACATGCTCTCAAGGGGTGGGAAGTGGACCCATCACATCTGGCCAATGCCTAAGATTCCAGAGTTCAGGTTTATTCCCAAGCACCAGAACCTCAGTCTTACTCCCGTTAAGTTTGAGTAAGTTGAGGTTCATCCAGTCAGATATTTCACTGAGGCCGACCTGCAGGGGGAGGTCGAAGTAGGATCCAATTGGGAGAGGGAAAAAACTATTTGGGAATCATCGGCATAAGTAAATAAAGTCAACCCAGACCGTTGTGCAATAAGGACCAAGGGGGCAACATAAAGATTAAAGAGAGGAGGACTAAGGATAGAACCCTGGGGAACACCGTGAGGAGAAAGATAGGTTTTAGATTTAGACAAGTGTAAAAAGATTTGAAAAGTCCGGTCCGTCAGAAAAGATGTTAACCACTGCAGGGCTTTACCACCAATCCCAATGGCCGCCAGGGAACCAAGAAGTATCTTGTGGGACATAGTGTCAAATGCTGCACTGAGATCAAGCAATATCAGTGCAACGGTGTCACCACGATCCAACAGAAAACGCAGGTTTTCTGTGACGCCCAAAAGGGTGGTCTCGGTAGAAAAACCAGGACGGAAACCGGACTGGAAAAAATGTAAAAAGTTATGGGTAGTCACAAACTGGGACAAGTGCTGGTGAATGTGTCTTTCCAAAATTTGGGAAAACACAGGCAACAGGGAAATGGGACGGAAGTTGGAAAGGACCTTGGAGTCTGCCGTAGGGTTTTTCAGATGGGGGGTAACCATAGCGTGCTTCCAACAACCAGGGACAGTAGCAGTGCTAAGGGATTGATTTAGTAAAGTGCAAATCATAGAAAGCTGAGGAGTGTCCAAAAGACGCAGAACTGGGACAGGCAAAGGATCGCAAGGTGGGCCCGATTTGACTTTCCCCAAAAGTACACGAAGAGTAGAGGGATGAAGGGTGGGCCAGGACAAAAGTGAGGCAGAGGAAGGGGACAACAGGTCGGTAAATTCTCCAAGACTACTAGAAGATTTGGTGTTTCTTTGAACAGAAATATCATTGTATATGGTGTCAATTTTGGAGATAAAAAAATTGAGCAAGTGCATCACACTTGGTGTTCGATAAAGGAGGAGGCTTGGCTATAGTCTCCGAGCCAGCGAGGTTTTTAACCACCTTAAAAAGCACTTTGGACTTGTTGACCGCTTCAGATATCATGGTGGATGCGTAGTTGGCCCTGGCCAAAGCGCAGGCTTTGTGGTAGCGTTTCAGCTAACTTTTATAAGTAAGGCCTGCCGTTGGACAGTACTCCCTTCTCCAGATGCGTTCCAATTTTTGCAACAAGACCTATTGGTTTTTAAAGACACATTATACCAAGGGGCAGGGGTTTTGTGAGGTTTCACTTTCTTAGAGACAGCCGGAAGACAGGTATCAATGGCTTCAAAGAGCCATAAGTTGACAATACTGGCCGCAGTTTCTATCTCCATGGAGTTAGGCAGGTCAGTAGGAAGATGTTTAACAAGTGACTTGTTGAGAGAAGTAATATCCAACTTTTTCCAGTCTCTTTTATTAACACTAATTGGGGCACTATATTGAGGCATAGCTCCGGTGGCACAAAAAGAAAATTTGATTAAATAATGGTCAGACCAAAGAATAGGCAAGGCCGGTGAGCAATGTAACTGAGAGATGTTAGAAAAAATGGGGTCGAGAAAATGACCGCCACAGTGAGTGGGGCCCTGATTCTGAAGAATGATGTTCATGGAATCTAAGTCAGCAATTAAATTGCTGCTAACACTATTCTTAAGATCCTCCAAGGGGATATTAAAATCCCCAACTACAATAACTTTACTAGATGTAGTAAGAACCGAAACTATGTAGTCAGAGAGTAAAGCCGTCCATGCATTCGCAGGGCCAGGAGGGCGATACACCAATAACCCACTAAAGGTGATCCTGGGATGAAGAGCAAGCTTAAAAGATGCTGCCTCACTATTGCCTATTATAACTTGGTCAAATTGACATTGGAAAACATTTTTAAATATAATTGCAATGCCACTCCCAATTTTCTTAGATCGATCACACCTAACTATGGCATAACTAGCGGGCAATGCTTCCGCAATATCGGGACCGGAGCCCTCATGGAGCCAAGTCTCCGTAAGGAATAATGCATCCGCCAGTTCATCCACGAGTATGTCAAAAATCTTGCGTTTGTGTTTATAAAGCGAGCGACAATTTAAACTGAAAAACGTAAACTGGGGTAAATTAACAGAGGTAATCCGACGGGCAAAGCGGCTACATAGCTGCGGGACATCCAAGAAAAATGCGTAATGAGGGCATGACTGAGGGTACTGATCCAACAAATTGAAGGTAGTGGCCACCTGCTCAGGTAGAGGTCTTAAAGCGTGTAATTGCTCTGCATCATAGCTGAGTCTAGGCGATGGAAATTGACCAGGGACTGTGGCCCCTGGGCCCGTGTGGGCACGGACGGGCGCAGACGGGCACGCCTTCTGCGCCCGCCCGCTGCGCGGAAGGGATATGCCAGACATTTATACCGGAAACAGGGAGAGGGTGGTAGGGTCAGATGGACTAGACCGCAACCCTGCACCTCGCAGCAATATGGCGGCTCCCCCCCCCACCCCCCCGAGTAACCCGCAGTAGCACCTAATCGGCTGCTCGGGAAACAACCAGATAAAACAAAGTAGAGGGGTAAGTGCCAGGGATCAAGTGAGCAAAAAAAGGTACCTTAAAAGCAGTTTTTAAAATCAAAGAGTGACAGCTTGCAGGCCTACTTTCCCGGCTTTCCGTCTCAGGAAAGGAAAAGTGCAAAGTGCAAAGCAACCAATCAGCGCAAGAAACATACAGCGCTGCTTAAATACAAGAGAGGGCGGGAGGGTCAGATGGACTCGACCGCAACCCTGCACCTCGCAGCAATATGGCGGCTCACCCCTGAGTAACCCGCAGTAGCACCTAATCGGCTGCTCGGGAAACACCCAGATAAAACAAAGTAGAGGGGTAAGTGCCAGGGATCAAGTGAGCAAAAAAAGGTAAATTAAAAGCAATTTTTAAAATCAAAGAGTGACAGCTTGCAGGCCTACTTTCCCAGCTTTCCGCCTCAGGAAAGGAAAAGTGCAAAGTGCAAAGCAACCAATCAGCGCACGAAACGTACAGCTCTGCTTAAATACATGAGAGGGCGGGAGGGTCAGATGGACTAGACCGCAACCCTGCACCTCGCAGCAATATGGCGGCTCACCCCGAGTAACCCACAGTAGCACCTAATCGGCTGCTCGGGTAACACCCAGATAAAACAAAGTAGAGGGGTAAGTGCCAGGGATCAAGTGAGCAAAAAAAAGGTAAATTAAAAGCAGTTTTTAAAATCAAAGAGTGACAGCTTGCAGGCCTACTTTCCCGGCTTTCCGCCTCAGGAAAGGAAAAGTGCAAAGTGCAAAGCAACCAATCAGCGCGCGAAACGTACAGCGCTGCTTAAATACATGAGAGGGTCAGATGTACTAGACCGCAACCCTGCACCTCGCAGCAATATGGCGACTCACCCCCCGAGTAACCCGCAGTAGCACCTAATCGGCTGCTCGAGAAACACCCAGATAAAACAAAGTAGAGGGGTAAGTGCCAGGGATCAAGTGAGCAAAAAAGGTAAATTAAAAGCAGTTTTTAAAATCAAAGAGTGACAGCTTGCAGGCCTACTTTCCCGGCTTTCCGCCTCAGGAAAGGAAAAGTGCAAAGTGCAAAGCAACCAAGTACCGGAGCTTGAAGCACAGGTTCCTCTACCTCCAGGCAGGAAGACAGAAGCAAAGCGTCCTCTTCCACTGGGGCAGACTTCCTGTTCCTCTAGGGCAGAGGACAGAAGCATTACTTGCTCTTGCTTCAGGACAGGGAACATAAGAATTACTTCCTCTTCTTCCAGACGATATAAGTACAGATTCCTTTTACTCCAGGGCAGGTGCTTGAAGCACAGCTTCCTCTTCTCTTCCTCCAGAGAATAGGACAGAGGCACAGTTTCCTCTTCCTCAGGACAGGGATAGTAGCACAGTTTCCTCTACCTCCGGGGCAGGTGACAGCAGCACTGCTTCCTCTTCCTACAGGACAGTGGACAGAGCACAGCTTCCTCTTCCTCAGAACATGGAATAGAAGCACAGCTTCCTCCAGAATCCTCGACTTGTTCTTAGCCTTGGGATTGGAAAACCAGCAACTAGTCTTGTTCCTGAAGAGATAGTTTACTATGGTGCACCAGAACTTCTTAAAAAATCCAGATGAACACAACATACCGGCTCAAGTGGGATCGTGTTTATCCAGTGATGGGGGCACTGGCGTGACTTCAGTGCCACTCCGATCGGGGCTCTAGATTCAATAGTGTATCCCACCTTAATATCAGTTCCAGAATATTGTGCTACTAAAGTATTTGTGCCAAAATATTGAGGATCAAACTGCTAACAAGTAAAGTATCTGAAGGAAAGTAGGTTTACTTTACTAAAATCACAGGTTTCCTTTTCGTAAAACCATATATGTGTATTTTGATACACCCTGAAGATAACTATATCTTCAAGGCAACACAGATATGGAGTTACGAATAGTAAATCAATTATTTTTCTTTTTATCTATTTATTGGTATTTCAGGTAATACATGCAATTTCTCTGCCATGCAAGTCAGTATAACAATAACAAACCATACAACCATGTTTGTGATCGACCTAACCCCAGTAAAACTAAACATTACTAGTGATTGTCTCATCAGCATTATTCATCAAATTTGCGACACAACATCATCTTGATTACAGTGATATCACCGTTAATCATTCTGTGTGTCATTGGAAGCCAGTTGTTGCATATATTCACGTAACGGTTCCCATATGTCTCTGGGCCTAGATACTGCTGGCAGTTCTTCTGCATATAAGACAAGGTATTAGTTTGAGTATACCATTTCCTTTACCCAACTCTTAGAGTTCGGGGCCAGCACGCTTTCCCAGTGTATTGCGACTCGACATTTGGCCAATAATAGTGCAGTGCGCACTAATTTACCTATTACTCCTTTTAATTGAGGTACGTGACATAGTAGGCAGATTGAAGGCACACACTGCAATGCAATCCCAGTAACTTCTTGTATGTAGTGCAGTACACCCTCCCAGAAAAGCAGCACCCGTCTAGACTCCCATGCCAAATGTAAAACGTCAGCTGCCCACATCTTTTACAATTACTTGTTTCCCTGAGGCCGCATCGGTGCAGCTTAACAGGAGTGTGGTAAGTCTGGTGAATGTACTTGAAATTTATAATGCGCAAGTTGCCTTTAGGCATGAGGGCACTGGTTACCTTGCAGATATGTTCCCATTCTGTTTCTAGTAGTGGTGGGGTTAGACTATTATTCCAGCGGGCCAGGCTTCTATCTGGTTTGAGGACCCTCTTATCCCGCACTTCTCTGTATAGCTTTGTTACTAGTTTACATCTAGAAGGTGCAACCAGTAGTATTTGCAGTGCTTGCAGCATTGGGGGCTCAGCTGGGTATGTGTGATAGTGGGCTTTAACCGTGTGTCTCAGTCTGTGTATGGTGAAGTTAAACAGCAGCGAGGGATTGGTTATATAACTCAGGTCTTCTGCTGTAAGAAAGTGTCCATCCGGATAAATGTCTTGCATAGTTACCATGCCCACTTCTCTCAGCGCCTTAAGAGGGCCCTCTTCTCTTGTCACTGATAATGCCGCATGATGTGCGAGAGGCAGTGCCGGTGCATAAACAGGGAGCCTGTTAGTCATCTTGCCTATAGCCTGCCATGCTGTAATAGTTGTATCTAGTGTGTTGATTTCTGTTCTTGGCGTGCCTCTGTATATATGTGTGATGACACCGGACAGCTGAGTTGGGTGTGCGTCACTTTCTTCCACTGCGACATGTGGAGTGTAGGCTTGCGGTCTAAACCAATAATAGGTATATTGCGCTTGGGCTCAAAGGTAATATATAAAGGGGTCCGGAGCACTGTGGCCTCCCCTAGCATAATCTAGTGTTAGTGTGGTCCAGCTCACTCTGGCCTGCTTTCCCCCATATCAAGAGAGTGAGAGAAGATTGTACCTCCCCAGAGAACGGTTGTGTCAGTTTAATTGGGATATTGCAGAATAAATACAAGAAGCGTGGAGGTCAAACCATTTTGATGGTCAGCCAGGGAGAGTGGCAACTTGTTCCATCTGTATACCTGTTGCTCCAGGGAGGCGCATGCTCTGCCATAGTTTTCCCTGATCACTATTTCGGGTTGCGATGTACCCAAACGCCCAAGTATTTCACAGGATCTGTGGTCCACACCAAGGGGTAGTCCATACTTGGGGGGGCGTGTTAGTCGTTAGTGGTATGACTATCGATTTAGTCCAGTTGATTTGCAGTCCTGAGAATAGTCCGAAACGGATATATTCCATCAGCACTTGTGCTAGATACCGACTTGGTTCTCTTATGAATAACACCATGTTGTCGGCATAGAGTGATATGCTTACCGGGCGATGCAGGAAATTAAGTTCTGATTCTCTATGGCGCTGACGTATAATGCATCAAGTGTCAGTGCGAATAGTAAGGGTGATAGCGGGCACCCCTGGCGGGTGCCTCTATTTATCCGAAATGGTTGTGACGTCAACCCGCTCACGCGCACTAACGCTGTGGGGTTGGTATATAAGAGTCGTATCCAACCCAAGAACAATGGCGGAAATCCCATGCATTGCAATATGTAAAACATATAACTCCACTCTATGGAGTCAAACGCTTTTGCTGCGTCCAGAAGGACCGCGGCGGTGGGCTACTCAGGGTTTAAGACAAGGAACATGGCAAAGATGGTTCTTAAATTATGAGACGTAGACCTCTCCGGGATAAAGCTCGATTGGTCCGGTAGGACCAAGCTAAGCATGAGAGGCTGTAGCCTGGTAGCTAATATTTTCGCTAGAATCTTGCACTTTCCACCGTACCTGTGTTTATAGCACAGTATTGTTCTATGGCTTTCTGTATAGTGTTGTTATAGATAGGATCTAGAAGTGCCTGCGCACGAAATCGCCATACATATGGGCGATGGACATTAGCCATAATCCTGAAGGTAAGCAGCACCGCATTGTGATCCGACAGTGTGCGTGGGAGGATTGTGACATCTGTACCCCAGTCATTGGCCCTCTCACTAAGAAGCCAATAGTCCAATCGGGACCAGCTGTTATGTGCAGGAGTAGTGTGCGTACCCTCTTTAGCCATGCCATTCCGCAGTCTCCAGACATCTACAAGATCAAATTCAAGTATAGCATCATTGATGCTCTGTGCTATTTTGGGTGTATGTAGCCCTTGCGGACTTGATTTATCCAGTTGAGGGTCCAATTAGTTTTTGAGATCCCCCCCACACAATGGCTGCCTCAGGCCACTCTCGCATAGTGCTGTACAGTCACATGAATTTCTCTGTTTCATCTACTATGGGGCAATAGGTGTTGATAATGATGACAAGGGAGAGTCCCAGCTTACCGTGTACCATGGCACATCGCCCCTCCTTGTCTTTGTACGTTCTGATAGGCGTGAAGGTAATACCTCGCTTCACTAGTATAAGCACCCCTCTAGCATATGAGGAGTACGAGGAAGCCAACCTGTGCCCTGCCCATCTAATAGCGATTTTAGCCTCAGAAGACGTGGTCAGATGCGTCTCCTGAAGGAGGCGATCTGTATGTCATGACGGTCTAAATAGGCGAACACTTGTCTGATGGTTTGGGGGGTATTGAGCCCTCTGACATTCCATGTCACACATTTGTACTTCTCACCCATATTCACCTGACACATTAATCTTGTCAATTTCTGTGCCTTGCCGCTATAATTGAAGAATGCAATCAGTGTGATTCTCAACTCCTCTATTGGTGTAATCACATTAACAAACACCAACTCTGAACCCTGCCATCCCACCTCCCCCACCCTCTCAAGCAGGCCCCAATTGCTGAAGCCGTCCCTCATTAGAACTATAAACCCCCCGTTCCCACCCCCAAACAATCCCATAAAGAAACAATAATGTGTGCACACATGGAGGCGGGAGCCACCAGCCTGGAGCCCCAGTGACATCATCACATGAGGGGTCGCTTTAAATATTTGCTCAGAGTAATTACAAGCAAGTCATATTGATCAAGCGTGTCCATTTAATATCTTTACATGGTCTCAGTGAGTGAGTCATTGTAAGTGGTAGGGGCCTCATTTATGAAAAATGTTGCTCTGCTGTGTGAAAACAGCGATGCAACACTTTTCAGTGCTCCCTCCTTGCGCCACCATGGAAGCGCCATATTTACAGTACGGTGCTCCATGTTGCAGATATGTCAGTATTCCTGACATATCTGTAGGTGCAAAAGTGGTGCATTGCTGGGGTGTGGCTCAAAACAGACGCAACTCCAGCAATGTGTCCTTGTGAAAGGGCCTGCGTCAGTTTTACGCATGATGTGAGGCAGGCATAAGTATTTTAGACAGTGGGGTCCTGGAAGTGGTACAGTGAAATCTCAGATTTCACTGCGCCACTACTGCAAGCCTTTTTTGCAGGGGAATTCCCACCCTGCATACATTATACCTGACACAGGTATAATGTGGCGTAGGGTTTTACAAAGTGACGCGTGTTGCCTAGATGCTTTACTTTGTAAATAGGGCGCAGTGTGGCGCATATTTTATGCTGCCGCAGTGTCACAAAAAGTAATGCAACGGCGGTGTAAAGGGCTCATAAATAAAGCCCTATGGGTCTACCCAGTTATAGGCAGATGTGGGCCGCTCAAGCTACACTGCATCTTATGAGGTGAAGCAAAGACTAATTTGAATATGGTTGGCCGCTGTCTGTGATGTGAGAAGAACACCCAGGGGAGGAGATTAATGTACTAAAAGCAGAGATATGGACTCCATGAAAATGTATCTAATTCCAGAGAGTGATTGCAAATAATCTCAGATACACTTTATTACTCAACATATGACATACACAAAAAATCTATTTTCATTAACACCTTTTTGTTCTGGATTCTGTCTACACTAACGAGGAGCCCGGCAGTAACAAAATTGTAGCAATGACGACTGTTTATAAAGCATTCACCACAAAATGTTCTCTATCTCTTGAGTAGTAGGTGCATTAGTAGCATCCACAGAGTAAAATGCTGTGATTCATCCTGTGATGTGTAGGTCTTTGCACCAATCCCTGGCCACTGGACAGCTTTTCCATATTCTGGATACCAATAGCAAACTACTTTGTGATAAGGCCATATCTACCATCCCCACCATGGATCCTGGTTTTTCAATACCCTCTAGTCCCAATCGCTCTTATTTCTTAAAAGAGGAGGAAGCCAACCCATGTTTCTGGAAGTTAGTTCTGGTTTTGTGAGTGGAGGTGAGGGCAGGTGTACTATTCCCTAAAGAGGTACTGCTCACCCGCAGGGAACAGAGGTGAACTTGCCTCAATGCGCACTGCTGCCACCAGCGCGGTCTGGTTTCGGTGGTGTCCTTCTAGAGGAGCAAAGGCTCAGGACTAAGTCCAGAATTACTCTGATTCACTGTAAGAAACTAGTGAGAAGATTAACTATCTGGTCTGGCCTGACACTAAGAAATACTTTAGAAATATGACTTGCTCTTGGAGAGATTTAGTGATAATCACTGGTATGATTCCTCTCCAGGAACTTGTGGTTCGAGTCGCCCTAACCAATTCCTCCATCAAACACCCAAAAAAGGTGGTAGTGCTAGCGTTGTGCTAGTATCGCCACTCTGGAACATACTTCCACGAGTAAGTCTTCATTTGAGAAAACCCCAGAAAACACATGCTTTACCAAAGCTCTTTCCTGGTCGAAGTGCTTGCAACAGCTGTTCTATAGCAATCAATCTATTCACTACTTTTTTATTTTTAGAGTTTAGGATATCACCCTCAACGCAAACCAAAGTGAGAATAACTGTATAAGTCAACCAGGTTGTGCCATTATATGCACACGGTTAAGGTTGCTGTACTCTGAAAGTTTCAGCGGACATCGATAATACCTTGATGTTGACTAATGGGACACACTGGATACACAGTCAACATTCCCATCACTGCTTCCAGGGCACTTGATTTCCACATTATCTTGAACCGAACTCTTTACATCAGGATTGTGGGATGCCTATTTACTCCAGGTGGTTATTGCTGTGCTGCTCTTTCTTGGCTATGCCATCACAGACGACAATGTCAAATATGATTGACACATAACTATTGAGAATGTAGTACTGCTTCAGTGATATATTTTGTAATTCCAAGACACCACTATGTAATCTGCTGGGCTTTAAAGCCATAACAGCCTATGGCATAGACTCTATGTGATTCCATCCAGTTTGCTAATTGATTATGTCAACACATCAAAGACTTTGAGATTTCAAACACATGACCCTCAGAGGGTTTTTACTGAATACGTTGATGCCCTTATTAGTAATATAACCTACAGGATTGTCATAATTTCTTAAATTAAAAATATGACTTTGTCCAAAGCGCGGAGACCACACACAAACTGATGTAGCTCAGTGGCACAACGTGCTCTTCTCCTGCACAGATCAAAGAACAATGAATACATTCAAATTTTCCAATTCATCTGATGTGTGATCTTGGCCAAATCCCTTAATCACCGTGGGGCTCAGTTCCTAAATGGTAAATTTAGAAAGCTTAAAAACATTCCAGCTCTGGCATTAGATACTCTTAAAGCAATCATCGGTTCTTACAGATGAAAGACATTTTAGGCAACACGCCTCCTGCTTGGACTTCCCGACTGCCCCTTTTTCACAGAGAGAATTCACAGTCTTACACTGTTTAACTTTAAAAATGAAGGTATCCCCAGGTACTTTAAAGGTACCTGTCTCCAATGTATGTTAATGGCTGCTTCTGAACATCAGCGAGGTCGGCAATGTTGTCACACAGGCTGCTGCAGCGACTGCAACAGAGGGGAACCTCCATCCTTTCAGGACCCCGAACCCACCAGAAGGGTCCCATTACATCCAAAGTCAACAAATATTTGTGAGAAATGTGTGACGAAGGGGACCCTCTACACATTCTGCATGGGGGCATCATTTTACATTTCGCCACTAAGCTCAGAGCGTAGCTTGGTCAGTAAGCTTGGGAGGGTGCTTGGGGGGGCAGGATCTTCAGGTTTTCCTACAATCATTTAAAACATTTATTTTACTGAGTTTATATAGCGCGAATCATGTAAATCATTATATGAGAAGCAGTGTATGAGGGGGCTGAAGGGTCAGTGGAAAGGGAAAGAAGTACGGATTGTGAGGGGTTACTTAAAACATAGTATTTTGTGAAATAACCATGTTTTAAAAACTTCAAAACAGAGACAAGAGTGGCCGTGTGTGTTTTTGTCTGAGTTAGTATTTAGAAGGTGAAACCCGACAATAGATTATTAGGGGGTTGTAACTCCCTAACCCCCCAGCCCTCACCCCCAATGAACCTACGCTCAGGACAGACCCATCCAGTGGTGCACTGGTACAACCCAGAGAGGGTGCGCAGTCGTTAATGGAAGGAAGGAGAGTCGGTGCCTCTCTTCGGGATTCCCCCATCCTGAGATGGTGCCTCCCCTTGGCACGAGCTCGAGGATGGAGGGCGCTGGCGGTGCAGGCCTCCCGAGGTAACACGGTGTTTACCTTCATCTGTTCGCAGGATTCCTGCCCTGGGGCAGCCTTAGTGCTGCAGACATGTCCCGGCAGCGCCCGCCGCTGCTCGCGGGGAGGAAGGTTACACCTCTAATTAGCGCTTCGTGGACTGACGGGCGGTCTAGAAGGGACTTGTCGAGAGGCGCGTGCTTCCCGCGCGGAAGGGGAGGGCTGGAGGGAACAGCCAGCAAGCTAGGGCGCACTGGAGGGAGCAGGGTTGGTAGCGCGGGGATAGTCGGATGGACTCGAGCACAGAGACCACCTGCTCTCGTGCTCTTCCATTCTATGGCTACACTTTCATTTTTATCATGAAAGTTTTAAGAAATGTTCTACTGTTAGGGTGAGGCCTGTATCTCGATCCATATTGTCAAATTAGCCTATTTTTTTAAACTAAACCTACTCGGCTTTGAAAGGTTTTTAATCTAAAGGCAAGCTGTGTTTTGGTGTGTTGCCGTTCGGCCTTTATCTAGTTCTAGACAGGGCCGGTCCTAGGACTTGTGGGGCCCTGGGCGAAAGGGAAGATGTGTGGCCCCTCTCATTTGCTTGTGACATCACAAGAAGTGACATCATATACAACTGACATCACAAGACTATTGATCTTTGTCATTGATTGAAGAGACATACTGTTGATACCAGTAACATGAACTAAAAGATAAATATCCAAATTGAATATGTCTATTTTTAAACTGTATTAAGTGGATTACATTAGTCACATTGGATGCTAGACGCAGATCTAACAAAGATGGCTATTCTAACTCCTAGTTAAATATGCAACAAGGTATAGCGAGATGAAATTGAATTCAGATACATATAACATTTTTATTATTTTTGAGAGCTTCATAAATCAGACTAGAACAAAAAAGGACAGCCGAGTTCGGTAGAAAAAAAGCTTTTGGATTTAGGATTCAGAACGATTATATTCTCCTCACAGGGGATGTAAGCCATGTGAAGGATGTTGGACCCGGTCTCGTGGCGTGGTCCTACCCCTCCCGCATGGCGGGCCCCGGGCGACATCGGCCCTCCATCCAGCCCGGGTCGGCCTCGGGCACACCTCTGCACGACCTCCAAACCACCAGATCCGCCACACGGCGGCCCCCAACCACTGACATAGCACACTCGGGCCGCCTCAGCATTACCGGTCCGGTGCCCACCCCGGACCCTCATTCCAGGCCCGACGCCATCTTGGGCCCATCACTTCACAGACACGTGGTCCCGGCCCAGCCGCGGCCACGGCCCCAGCGAGCCCGCCATCGAGGCACCAAGAGCCCTCCGGGTGGTAGAGTGGCCACTCAACCAGAGACAAGGAGAGGGGAGTTTCGATGGCTCCCCAACCGTCCCCGGATGCCTGGTTTCGATCGGCCTCCGGCCTCCCTGAGCGCGGGCTCCACCCCCTGCTGGGTGTCTGGACACCATCATCCCGGCCCCTCTGACCCCCAGGCGAGAGGGTCCGGACATCAAAGGACTCCAGACCTACATTTGGGCCAGCCCCGGGGTAGGACGGGAGTTGTATCCCGGAGTCGAGAAGCCGTGCTGACGCTGTCGCGGCTGACCCTGAGACGAACTCACCTTGCTGTTCTACCTGGAACCTGCTGCCGCGGTCCATCTTCGCTGTAACCACCTTGGAGCCTGCTGGCGCTGCCGCGGTCCATCTTCGCTGTAACCACCTTGGAGCCTGCTGGCGCTGCCGCGGTCCACACTCGCTGAACCATCTTGGAACCTGCTGGCGCTGCCGCGGTCCACACTCGCTGAACCATCTTGGAACCTGCTGGCGCTGCCGCGGTCCACACTCGCTGAACCCTCTTGGAACCTGCTGGCGCTGCCTCGGTCCACACTCGCTGAACCACCTTGGAGCCTGCTGGCGCTGCCGCGGCCCAACCTTCCGGAACCCCCCAGCTCGAGGATTGAGAGCTGTGCGTAGAGTCTCCTGGCAACCGACCATCTATAAGACTGTCCCGCTACCTTGCCCCTTGTCACGAGACTTTCCAGATCTCTGGATCTGCTGTATATATTGAAACGATACTTATTGCCAGATAAAGATTGAAAACTCTATCTACGTGTGGTGTACATTTGTAGTGGTGTGATTACTCTGCTGTACGATCCTAGGAGAGGGCCCTCACGTCGGAGGCCTCTCGACATCGCTCGGTCCCTTCTCTGAAGGAGGGGTAGACCTAGGGGTGGTCAGTCAGACACCTTCTGCCTCCCCCGGGTTCGCCTTTCTAACAAAGGAATATACATTTCTTATAAAAAGCAGATAAAAGGAAACATTGCAATCTGACAATGAGGAGATAAGTAAATTGATAAGTACATAAAAAGTTAATTCCAGTGAAACATAAATAGAGTAACTTCAAAGTTCTAGGTTATTCTCATTGGGTGACTCCCTGGTATTTATTCATTATATAAAGTTTAGTATCTGTGTGTTTAACCCGTTTCATGCGTCGAACGTTCAGCGCCAGTGCTGAACGTTCTAAGAAATGGGTGGGGCCGCGTCGGCCGTTGGACGTGCGCAGCACTACGGAGGTAGTGCTCGCAACGTCCAATGGCCGACGGCAGCACTAAAGGGGTTAAAGTAAAGGTATGCTGCAGATTTATGGGGTTTTCATACCAAGGTTTTTCATTTGGTGTCAGAACTGTTGAAAGTGATAGTGGCAGAATGGCACTATTCTGATGAAAATCCTTCAATTGCCCCATAAAGATAGTACTATTCTTCTATATATTCACAACTTTATGTGGTCGTCCAACTTGAGAAAAATATGGGGTAGGGCAGGAATGTGAAAAAAAAGAATTGCCATCTTCGTATCATGTCCTGTACACATCTGGAAGTTATTGATAGAATCTGCCCTCTGAGCCGATCAGCATATTCGTCAAGCTATTGGAGATCAGATGTAAAGTTAACTTGTGGAGACACATAAAAAGTGTTTTTTACAAGGCTCTTGGGGGGGTGGCAGGTGCGGTTAGGTCCAGCATACAAGCTCCTTACTATATATAATGATCCAAAAGTTCTATGAAAAGATCTCCGGTAAAGTACCCCCTTGTGGGTGCCCGTTGGACGTTGCAATGCTGGCCTGAAATGGAGCTTGCCCGATGATGAAGCATGACACGCATACAGGTGTGTCGGGCACTTGCTCCTATTGCAGCATATCCCCCCTCTAATAAACGGTATTTCTAGACATGTATTCCACTGTCTTTAAAAGGAACTGCATACTCTTGTTGGATCAGAGAAGAGCAGGGACAAGATTGAAAAATTGAGAACTACAAATCTGTGCCACAATGCTCTCCTAGACAAAATAATGGAAGCAAGGCAAGTCTTATTGCTTCAATTGTGTCTTTTTTACCCTGATATGTCATTCACTACTAATAATGAAGGTGAACATTTCTGGGAGGAAATTCCTAAAGGTCATGAGAATGTTTCCTCATATTAGCTAGAATGAACAAAGTACCTGGGACTCCAAGTAAAATATTGGGCTTGCATGGAGGGGTGATGCCAGCAAGGCAACACTAAGCAGCACAATTTCTCTTGTGCTCTTAGGGCAAAAATCTGCCAAGCGCTCTGTCACTCACCCTTCCATATGCAGGGTACCAGTGTGTCTGGGGTCTGAACCACAATCCAAATAAGACCCGTCCAACTGGTGATTATCTGCTTTTGACAGCCTTCTGCAGCTTGAGAGGCTTGTGTGAAGTCCTGCTAAAATGCTGGCTTCCTTCGGGCCCTTAGAAGTCGGTGGAATTTGGATGTTTTAAAGTTTGTGTTGTTTCTGTTGAGATTTTCAGCCTTGATTTCTCTTTGGCTTCCTTCCTCCTTCATTAGGTGTACTTTTTTAGCATTAGGCCGTATTTCTGCCTCTAAATAAATAAATAAATAAAATAGTGCATGGCTACAGCTTATGTCACCAATTAATATTTTGTAGCAATTTGGGCATCTTTTTACTCATTGAAAGCCTTTGCTGCCAGGCACATGTCACCATGTAGATTACTGGGCCTTCTGTGATTAATACCTTTTTGGGGTACAGACGCACATCATTACCTATCGCTGTGGCTAAGCTGGGAATTCCTTATTATAATTACAGTTTGTGAGTCTCCCTCTCACATACCCTCACCCATCTCACCCTCTGGTGCTGCATCCCATAAAGTAAGCTGTACCTCGTTGGCTATCTCGCAGGACATAAAACACATTACACATAAGCTCAAAACAACACAACACCCTTCCAACCACACACATGTTGTAGCTTGCTATCTATGTCGGTAAGTGCTTCAGCTCCTCACATATGGGTAGTAAGAACTAAACAAATGCTACAATACCATACAATTTGTTAATTGGACACATCGAAGTAAGACACTTGAATAGCTAAAATCCCATTCAAATGAATTAGAACTGCTTGCAAATTGCTGCTGTGGGTTACACAGCATTGAATATTAATCTTTATGGCTGCTTGGTGGGGTAACGTAATGTCTGTTGTAATCAGTGTGCAACCTCGAACAGGCTAGCTGACATAAGGTTGGCATGGAAGTTCAGACCTCTCATCTTTCATGTAGAATTTCAGAAGTGTACCTATTTAATTACTCACTTAACAGGCTGTCCAGCCTACGATTAACTTATCCTTAAACTGGGTAACAGTAATGTATGCTTTTCGCAACACTACAAATTACGTTTCTCAAGGATAAACTTTTGAAAAGGAAAGCTCCAAATGGCTGCCATCTTGCCAATGTACTAAAACCAAAGTCTGAAGATGGGGATTAAGGAATGAGTTAGTGAGCACCATTGCAATACTATGGCTACACCTTTACATGTGAGGCCAATAGAAACCCCTTGCACAATGTCTATCTTCTTTCTGATCTCTCCGTAAAGTGGATTTGTACTCCGTACATTCAACAAATATGGCTAAATACTTGCCGGGCCTTTATCATTGTGTGGTGTCGCTAATAATTGGGGCCTAGGATTGGATAGTAAATCTGTTGACAAACAAAGCATGGAGAGGAGGCGAGCAAAGGCCTCCGTTTGTTCACAGTTGATAGCAGAATAGATTTGTGAGTTGCACCCTGGCTGTATAACTGCAGATCAGCAGTTTGACTCTATGCAAGACACAATCGTTCTTCCAGGATCTATTATTGGAGCGTCATTAAATAGTATAATAGTAACTTCCTAGAAAAAGTGGAATGAAACACCTTTATATGTACGTGATAATTCAAATGACAGCTAAAAATACCTTTGACACACCACCACATAGGTATTGTGCGTTTCACCACTAAGTTAATATCGAATGTGTTGTGTGCCTCTTTTCATGCTAAATATTTTAGGCAAAGGCTCAGAATAACATCACCATTAATAAGCATTGGCAAAGCCAATCGGTCTCACCTAGAAGAAATCTTGGCTTTAGCAATGTTGAGTTGCCACGTTGTACACCAGTGTGGCTGTTTTTTAGCATAGTTAAAAGTTAGTGGCATGAAGTGTCCTTGAGTGAAGTGATAGGAATAGAGTGTAATTGACTGGGTTTGTTAGAGTAGTAGTTGTAGAGTGGAATAGGGGGAGTAGAGTGTCATACAGTTGAGTAGAGGGGAGTAGAGTTTAGTCGTTCAGTGTCCGAGAGGGTCGTAGAGTACAGTGTCATCAAGTGCAGCGTCATAGAGTAGAGTGCCGGAGATTGGAGTAGGGTGGAATCAGGTTGAGTGGGTTGGGTGGACTGAGGCAGTGAGTGGATTGGAGTAGATTTGGGTGGATTGGGTTGAATTGGGATAGAGCGAGTTGGAGTGAGTGGAGTGAGTTGGACTGGGTAGGTGGGGTGGATTGGATTGGAGTGGTATGGATTGAAATGGGGTGAGGTGGATTGGAGTAGGGTTTGTTAGATTGGTTTGCGGTGGGGTGGATTAGAGTGTGGTGGGCTGGAGGGATTGGACTTAGTGGGGTGGTCAACTGGGGCGGGTGGATTGGATTGGCGTAGAGTTGGGTGGATTGGAGTAAAGTGGGGTGGATTGAACTGCAGTGGAGTGGGGTGGAATGTCTGTTGTAGATTAGACTGGAGTGGGGTGGATTAAAATGGGAAGGTGGAACTGGATTGGGGTGGGGTGGATTGGAGTGAAGAAGAGTGAACAGGAGTGGGGTGGACTGGAGTGATGTGGGGTGGGGTGGAATAGAGTGGGGTAGAATGTAGTGAGGTGGGGTGGAAGGGGTTGTGGTGAATTGGATTGGGGTGGGGTGGATTTGAGTGGAGTAGATTGAATTGCAGTGGGTGGATTGGATTGAGTGGGGTGGCTTGGATTGAATTGGGGCGGGTTGGGTTGGAGTGTGGTGGGGCAGATTGGAGTGGGGTAGATTGGATTTGGATGGATTGGATTGAAGTTGGATGGATTGGATTGGAGTGGGTTGGATTGGATAAGGGTGAGGTGGATTGGATTGGAGTGGTATGGAACTGAGTGGGGCAGATTGTTTTGGATTAGAGTGGCGCAGACAGGAGTGGAGCAGACAGGAGTGGAGCAGACAGGAGTGGGGCAGACCGGAGTGGGGCAGACAGGAGTGGGGCAGACAGGAGTGGGGCAGACAGGAGTGGGGCAGACAGGTGTGGGGCAGACAGGTGTGGGGCAGATTGGAGTGGGGCAGATTGGAGTGGGGCAGATTGTTTTGGGTTGGAGTGGGCCAGATTGTTTTGGATTGGAGTGAGCCAGATTTTCGTGCGGAGATTGGAGTGGGGCAGATTGGAGTGCAGAGATTGGAGTGGGGCCGATTGTTTTGGACTGAAGTGGGGCAGATTGTTTTGGATTGAAGTGGGGCAGATTGGTGTGAGGGGTGGGAGGATTGGAGTGTGGTGGAGTGGGGTGGTTTCGATTGGTCTAGGGTGGATTGGATTAAGTGGGGTGGATTGGTGCGGGGTGATGTGGGATGGATTGGCGTGGATTAGAGTGGGCCAAATTGGAGGTGTACTGAACTATTATGTGTTAATGCATTTTTCAGAAAAAACACATACAAAAGAAACATTGTTAATTTGCAATAATATTTGAGAACAGTTTACACAAGCAAAAACAAAAGAAAACATTAGTGAAAATAAGAAAAGAAGACTTGGCAAAATAAAAGAAACTTAACTATAGAAAATAAATCTTTGCAACTTTGTTTGTCCTGCTGGGCACGTTTTTACCGATCTCACGTCTTCTGTTTGCAGGAAACTAAAAGTTAAACAGAATAAAATAGTACCTCAATCCCATCGGTCATAGCGAACGTGCACTGATTAAGTTGAATCAATCAGTGCCTGGTCCCTGCTCCACAGAGAGGAATGGAAGTGATGTTAGATTTGCCTTGACCAATTATGAGGCTGTAAAGAAGAGTACGATGCAAATCAACATGTGGTAAGCAACGGGCAGGTTCAACACCCTTTTATGTATACAGCAGTGTCTCACAAGCAAGACGCATGCCGTAGCGCATGCTCTTGCAGGCATGACCCTAAAAAGGGTCAGAATAGCACTAAAAGTTTTTCAACAATCATGTGTGCAGCCGCATTTTGCTATCTTCAGAGATCAGACATCTGAAAAGGCAGACAACATGTTTTCATGGTTAACAGCTGACAGTGTGTCGCACTCTTTCACAACGATAAACCTTGTCCAGCTACAGTACTTCCCTTCTGCCTTCCACCACACCCCACCTTCCCTGCCCTGTTAAACAAGACACAGGTGCAGCACAAACATGGGCTGTCAAAACAGTATCTATGAAATCCCCTACAAGTAATTAAAAGGACAAGAAATTCACAGCCCCTCGGACATAAGTGAGGGGCTCAAAGTGTGTCACAAAGCAGTCAATCTGCTTAATTTGCGATAAGAGGGGCCACGGAGCTTCCTGCTGGGGAAATTGGGTGGTAATCCATTTTTACGCACTTAGCTGTATTTACTAGACAACCCTCTAAGTTTATCACTGGTGGCCTAGACTGGGAAGCAAACATGCTAGTCTCTCTGGGAAATAGAAATTAATGATCTAACAGTAGCACTGTGAGGCCAAAGACAGGGCCCCCTGTCCTGGGCCTCCCAGCACAAAATAATGCCTACAAAGCCCTGCAAAGGGGGCCCCACATCTGCACCATGCAGCCTGGTCGAGAGCTGTGAGGGCCCCCTGCCCTGGACTTCGAAACACTAGATAATGGCCACGTCCCAGTGAAAGGGGCCCCACGCCTAACATTGCAGCCTGATTTAGTGCTTTGAGGCCCAGGGGATAAGGACAACCTCTCCTGTGCCTCAAAGCAGTAATGAGACACTTTGCTGAGCACAAGTGCCACCATTGCCTACGTAACGTTTGTTCTCCAGTATTAGGGGTGTCTTTCATAGATTCACATGCTTGAATATCCCCCGTCGTCGAAGTGGGAGTCCCACGGTACATAAAATAGCAGTCATATATGCATGTATACATGAAAATTATAATAAATAAAAATATACATACATATAATGCAATACATTGTAAATTGTAAAAGTACCATAGAACATAATAGGCCCATTGAAAAGCCTAAGGGAGAACTCACTTTAGTAGCATATTAGTGTCATTATGTGTTGGATCACATTCCAGCCAATCAGGCTGTAGCCTCCTCTAGAACCTTCTCCTCAGAAGCCCAAGTCCTCAGATTTTCTACCGCACGTCGTGTGAAGGGAATCTCCCTGAGCTCTGCTCAGTGTTCTTCAACTTCAACTGTTTTTCTTCAGGAAAATGTCTTCAAACAAGAAATCTTTGTTTAAAGCTTGCCCTTCTTGTGGTAAACTACGTCTTTTCCACGAGGATCCACACAGTAAATGCATTTACTGTCTCTACCCAGACCACGAGGTGAAAAACTGTAAGTACTGTCGCACTTTCCCTCCCAAGACTCTGAGGGATAGAGAGGCCCGTCTCCTTCTGTGGCTACAGAAGTTGAAGACTTCAGAGTCTGTGGTTTCTGATGTGGAGAGCCTGTCATCTTTTGCTTCAAAGTCCTCTCAGAAGCGTGGGTCTGAGACTGAGGTTCCTTCTCCTTTTCTTAAGAAGAGTAGATTGTTGGAGTCCTCTAGGATTGTCTCCCCACAGGATTTGCTTCAGGGCACGTCTACGGGACCTGGTTCTCTGACGTCTGCGCCCAAAGCCTTGCCTTCCATTAAAAAATCTGGTTTTGGCACGTCGACGGGCTCGTCGACGCGACCGTCGACGTCTTCAGCGTCGACGAAATCTGTGTCTGCCATCTCTACGTCGACGACGACATGTACAATGTCGACCAGCGCTACGTCGACGACGACCACCTCGTTGACGATGACTACGAAGGTGAGACCCATCTCTTCGGTTGTGAAGATCTCGTCGACGACCGTCAAAGAGAGACCGTCGACGACGAAGTCATCGACGCTGCTTTCGTCGACGCGTACACCGTCGACGAAGATCAAGCCTTCTACCAGCACCTCGTCGACGGGCCCGTCGACGGCCGCCTCGTCGACGGCGCCTTCGTCGACCAGAATTCCATCGTCGACGGCTGCCTCGTCGACGGCGCCTTCGTCGACCAAAATTCCATCGTCGACGGCCACCCCGTCGACGGCTGTCCTCCCGTCGACGTCTACACCGTCGTCGACGACCAAGGCTCCAAACTCGACGACGACCAAGGCTCCACTCTCGTCGACGGCACCGTCGGCGGCTTCGTCGACGGCACCGTCGGCGGCTTCGTCGACGGACAAGAAATCCTCGTTGACGAAGAAGAAACCTTCCATTTCTACGCCGATTGCCTCTGTGGTGACGACGCAGCCGCCTCAGGTTGTTTCTGACACTGCAACACTTACGTCAACGGGCTCGTTGACGTCGCGTCCACCTTCAACAAAAACGGCTGCCGTCTATACAGTGGTTACTGCTTCTTCTTTGCGAACAGTACCACTCATCCAACTGAGTCCAGTGAGGAGCGGCACTCATCTTCCAGACCAATTGTTCCAGTCTGGTGAGGAAGAGTCCGGAAACGATTCAGAGGTGGAAGAATTTTTTAAACAGGCCACCAGTCCTTCGGATTTACACATTAAGTGCCAGGAATATAGCGATGAGGGTGATGTAGTGGACAATGTCGAAGATGGGACTGAATTGTTTCCTGTTGACGCGTCAGGACCGATGCCTTCAGAACCAACTACACAGATGCCTCTATCTTTGGTCATGAACCTACAGCACATGCTGGATGATTATAACCGCAGGTTTCCTTCTTCTACACCTGCATCTCCAGCACCGCCGCCTCCTCCGCAACCTCGACCTCAACATCCTCAGGCACCTGCACCGGTTTCACCTGCTTCACCGGGTGGCACTCGTCTTGACACTGGCGACGAGGATCCGGATCCTCACAATAATGATGACGACGACAATGACGTCGACATGACTGAGTGGGACGATTATAGGGCTCAAACACCTTACTCTCCGCCCACCTCACCTCTACAATCGCCCCCGGTGGACATTGCACATTTCCACAATTTGATGATCCGTGCTACAAAACGGTTTCATCTCAAGGTCGAGCAACAACAGCATGAAAGCGAATGCTTTTTGTATGACTTTAAGGACCTATCTCAAAGGCAATCCCACACTATACCTATCGTGGATTATATTTGGAAAGAAGGCCTTAAATTGATGGAACGTCCAAATTCTGTCCCTGCAGTTTTACCCAGATTGGACAGGAAATACAAGGCTCCGGCGTCTTCCCCGGCCTGTTTGGTGTCTCAACCGAAAGCAGATTCGGTAATTGCACAGGCTGCACAAAAAAGATCGCGCAATCCTGCTACGCCACTCACGTCTCCTCCTGATCAGGAAGGCCGCAAATTGGATTCAATAGGAAAGAAATTCACAACCATGGCGGCTACTACGGTGAGGGCGGCAAACACTCTGGCTATACTGGGCCGTTACGACCGCCAGATGTGGTCCGAGGTTGCTGCATTGATTCCTCAGCTACCTGATGCAATCCGTGCAGAAGCACAAGCTGTTATACAAGAGGGGGAGTTGATTTCATCCGAAATCATTGATTGTGCACTCGATATTTCCTCAACGGGGTTTCGACAATTGGCTGGGGCTGCAGTCTTGAGGTGTCAAGGTTGGTTAAGATCTACCACCTTCCGTCCAGAGGTACAAGCAAGAGTCCTAGACTTACCATACGACAGAGAATTACTGTTTGGCAAACATGTGGATGGTGCCCTGGAGGCGATCAAAAAGGACACCGACACTGCAAGGTCCTTGGCTACCCTACAGTACAAGAAGCGGCCCTTTCGAGGTGCACGGGGTAGAGGCGGAGGTTCCTCTACTTTTCGTGGATCAAGTCAATATCGTTCGTACAGCACCTACAACGATAACCGACAGAGGGGTTCCTATCAATCCCAAAATCGTCAGTCCACCTCCAGACCATACCAGAGGAAATCCACTTATAGAGGTGGCGCAAACAACAAAAAGCAGTGACTGCCTCAGACTCTTCCTTTTGCCGACCGTAAATCTTGGAGGTCGCATCTCGAAGTGCTTTTACAAATGGTCCGAAATCACCTCCGACCAATGGGTCCTAGACGTTATATCCAAAGGACATACCCTGGAATTCACAAAATTTCCACCCACTCATCCACCTTCGGGGCCACCACCTCCTCATTTCAAGGAACTTCTGGCCCAGGTGAAATTGATGATCAGAAAAGGAGCCATCGAAGTCGTGCCGCAAGGTCAACGCGGCAAGGGGTTTTATTCCCGCTTTTTCTTAGTCAAGAAGAAGTCGGGGGAATGGCGTCCAATTTTAGATTTACGAGCCCTAAACAAATTTATCATTTCAAAAACTTTTCAGATGTTAACTCTGCTCCAAATTCTGAATTTTCTCAATCCAAACGAGTTCTATTCGACAATCGACCTTCAGGACGCTTATTTCCATCTGCCAATCCACCCCAGACACAGGAAGTATCTACGCTTCACAGTCGGGCAGCTACACTTCCAATTCAAAGTCCTACCATTCGGCCTACGATCAGCACCGATGGAGCAGCACACTCAGGTCTGCGTCTCCCTCTTCCACGCCTTGGGGCTTTCAATCAATTGCCAAAGTCGCACTTTCAACCATCGCAAAGGAGAGATTTTCTCGGAGCCTTGCTAGATTCTCGGCAGGGAAAGGTGTTAGTTTCCCAGGAAAGACAGGACCGCATGGTAAAGATGGTGCGGTTCCTCCAATCAAAACTGTACGTTTCTGTCCGAATGTTCAAATCATTCCTTGGCATGGCTTCCTCGTGCATCCAACTTATCCCAAATTGCAGATTGCACATGAGGGCTCTACAGGAGGAACTGGACAAGCAGTGGAAACAGGTGTCGGGGTCATTCGAGGACAAAGTCCTTTTAACACCTCGCATCCAGAAAGCGCTGGAGTGGTGGGCTCACCCTCCAAACATATCTGCGGGCCGTTCCTTCCAGGACGATCCTCCAACTCTGACGCTTACAACAGACGCGTCTCTCGAAGGATGGGGAGCGCATCTCGACGGCATGTCTGTGAAAGGAAAGTGGACAGCAATCCAACGAATTTGGCACATCAATCGCCTGGAACTCTTGGCGATTTTCTTAGCCCTAAAATCCTTCCAGAGGTTAGTGCAGGGACACACTTTGCTGGTAAGGACGGACAACACCACCAGCATGCACTACCTCAACAAGCAGGGCGGCACGAGGTCTCTTCTACTTTCACAACTGGCACAAGAAATATGGGATTGGGCGATTCAGCGTCAAATTCATCTCACAGCCATTCACGTGGCCAATGTTCTGGCAGATTCACTCAGCCGAGCATCGTCGGACAATCACGAGTGGGAACTCAACCAGCCGACGGTCGAGTTCATCTTCCGGCGGTGGGGCCGGCCACAGATGGATCTTTTCGCGACTGCTGTCAACAGGAAATGCCAACGCTTTGCAAGTCGGCATCCCCACAGAGAGTCGAGCGGGAATGCATTTTCGATCAATTGGTCGAACGACTTCATCTATGCTTTCCCTCCACTTCCTCTGATCCCTCGCCTGTTACACAGGATGAGGTTCCAACCTTGTCGCATCATCCTGATCGCACCCAAATGGCCGAGACGTCCATGGTTCACGGACCTGCTCCTCTTCTCGCAGTCCGACCCGGTACCGCTTCGTCCTCTACCGCACCTCCTCACGATGCAGCAGGGACTAATCTGTCACCTGGATCCGGCATATCTTCAACTCCATGCCTGGAACCTGAGTACAATGAATTTGCACGTTTAAATATTGACATTGACTGCAGGGAGGTGTTAGCGCGGGCTCGCGCTCCCTCCACCATAAAAACGTACCAATTAAAGTGGAAGCGTTTCTGTGTCTGGTGCCGCACTAAGGATTTGGACCCAATGACTGCAAAACCTGAACAGATTTTACCTTTCTTTTTATCCCTGGCAAAATCAGGACTGTCACACTCAACTCCTAAAGTGTTCCTGGCTGCGATTTCCCGTTTCCGCCATGATGGTTCCACATCTCTATGTTCTTCAAGGATCATTAAGCAATTTTACAAGGGCCTTTTTAGGATGTTTCCACCTATCCGTCGCCCTCCGCCTGCTTGGCGCTTGAATTTGGTCTTGTCTCAACTGCTTCTACCACCATTTGAGCCTATTCACTCTCCAAATCTTAAATTTCTCACGTGGAAAGTTGCTCTCTTGCTCGCCTTGACGTCCTCAAGACGTGTCAGTGACATCCAGGCGTTTACCATCCAGCCTCCTTTCCTGCGATTCTCCAACGAGGCTGTGACATTACGAACTAATCCTAAATTCATCCCAAAGGTTCCCAGTGACTTTCATCTCAACGAACCTGTAATCCTGAAAACTTTCTTTCCTGCTCCGCAAACTCCGGCTGAGCGGTCATTGCATTCATTAGATGTGAAACGTTGTCTCAAATTCTACATTCAACGAACTGCACCTATCAGAAAGTCAGATCAATTGTTTGTGGCATTTGGTCCAACTTGCAAAGGACAACCTGTTACCAAACAGACCATAACCAGGTGGATATCCTCTACCATATCCTTCTGCCACCAACGGGCTGGAAAGCCTCTTCCTGCTCCAGTTCGTGCTCATTCAACTAGAGCAGTGTCTACTTCGGCTGCCCTTTTTGCGGGGGTACCCTTACGACAGATCTGCAGAGCTGCTACTTGGTCGAGCAGCCATACTTTTACTAAGCACTACTGCCTGCAATCAACAGACGCCGCGGATGCGGCAGTCGGTCAAGCGGTGCTGCGGAATCTTTTCCAATAAAGGTGAGCCTCTGTTGCTACCCGCCTCCAGTCATAAAGGTTTTTTACTAATAATGTTTTGGTATTTCATGCATATTGACTATTATGTTTACCATCTTTGCTTGATGTATCACCTTTATGACTTATGTGATGATTTACTGCTTTCTACTCTATTCAAGCATGTGAATCTATGAAAGACACCCCTAATACTGGAGAAGAACAAAAGTTACTTACCTGTAAACTGTGGTTCTCCAGTATTGGTGTCTTTCATAGATTCACATGCGACCCTCTCATCCTCCCCTCAGAGGCTCTCTTCTCCTCAGGCACTTTTACCTTCTTTGTGCTACGAAAATCTGAGGACTTGGGCTTCTGAGGAGAAGGTTCTAGAGGAGGCTACAGCCTGATTGGCTGGAATGTGATCCAACACATAATGACACTAATATGCTACTAAAGTGAGTTCTCCCTTAGGCTTTTCAATGGGCCTATTATGTATGTTCTATGGTACTTTTACAATTTACAATGTATTGCATTATATGTATGTATATTTTTATTTATTATAATTTTCATGTATACATGCATATATGACTGCTATTTTATGTACCGTGGGACTCCCACTTCGACGACGGGGGATATTCAAGCATGTGAATCTATGAAAGACACCAATACTGGAGAACCACAGTTTACAGGTAAGTAACTTTTGTTCTTCTTGTGTTTGAGTGTCTGCCATTTATTGCAGTACTATACCTCTTCTTGTACTTTGTACGCTTTTGTAACCTGCACCCATGTCACGTTTTCCTCCTGTAATGTACCGTAGGCTACCTCTTGTATTTTGTTTGCTCACAATTGTCACTTTTGCCTCATGTAACTTCTTAACGTTTGCTTTTGTAATTTGTTCGCTTGGAATTTTCTCCTCATGTATCAGTACTGTTCTTATTATGAAGCGCTCTGACACCTTCAGGTAAAGTCAGCGCTATATAAAAACGCATACAATAAATAAACACTGCCCTACTGTGGCAGTCTGAGCTAAATGCTACCCCCTCCCCTCATCAACCTCTCCTTATCTGCTGATGTCTGGCTCATCGTGGAAACAAAAGGGCTATCTATCGCCTGGAGAGGAAATACACAAAGGGCAGACAAGTTCTTCCCCACAGGATTTTAACAGAGGTGCTGCCCCGTCCTTTTTCTGGAGAGCTGCTGTAATTATTGGCTTTGTTGCTCTCACATCTTCTACCCCTTGTTTACCCTCCCCCACCTTTCACACCCAGGAATGCCGCCCTGAACAGCGAGGTCAAGACACCTCGCTCTGCTCACAAATACATTAGCAATGTGATCGGGTTGGGGAGGGGGGCCTCGGGGAGTAGGTGAGCTGCCTGTGAAAGTGTGAAAGCCGGGGCCCCCTGTTATTGTGCTGAGCGCGAGGCCCTGGGCAGCTGCCCACACTGCCCATGCCTAGTGCCGGCCCTGGTTCTAAAGGTTCCACATCCGGCACATAAGGGAACTGAGAATTATACGAGTGCACGAAGAGCACACAATGAATTGAAGTGGGAAAGCTGGGATTTAAGCATCTTTCTCTTAATTCCACAATAGACAATTAAGCTGCTAGTCTTTTGGGGTACCATTTTAGAAAGGCGCTATTTCTCCAATGACAGGTAAAAAAATTACTCCGTGGAGGATGTTAGTAAATATGCCTACAAGCAGTGCTTCATTTGTAAAATATTAAGTGCCAGGGCTCTGACCAGGAGGCCACAGCAGCTTGCACCATCCATCGCCCCTGTCATTGCTGCCATAACAACTACTAACCATCTCCCTCACATGTAAATGCGACAGTTCAGATTATTCCAGGTCCCCAAAGCTAAAGGAATGGCTGGGGAGGAACGTATTAGTAATTTCTTTTATGTATATTGTTTTCATAAACATCTGTTATACTGCTTATCTCTAAATTACATGAGCAGCGCCACCTTGTGGCAGACTCCCCTAAGTGTGATGTTGACAATTAGGTACCGGTGCCGAGCACCGGAAACCAATTAAGTGCCGGTGCTCAGCACCAGAAAACTCCAGCTCAAATTAAGCACTGCCTACAAGTAACTTGAGGCCCAGCACATCTCCTGCTAAGACATAGCACAACTGTCTCCTACGCAGCGAGTGACAGAACATATAGACCGTAAATTATGGGCATTTGACGTAGGGAAGCACAGCAAGTCACCTTGCTGTGCAGCCCTACGCCAAATTAAAAGGGCAGGAATGCACCGTATTTAGACATTATGGTGCATTATTGTCCTTTCCCCTTGCACTGGCTCTGTTTTAGCAGTCTAGTTTAGCACCATGGTGCAAGGGTGCCTGTGTTGTCCGCAGGATTTGTTTTGTGCAGGAAGGAGCACCTTCCCACACAAATACAATCCTGGGAGGCTTTTTCCTCATTCTATGTCTGCTGCAGAATGTATCACACATAGAAAGATGAAATAGCAAGGAGAAATAAAACTATTTCTCATAGTTACGCCTCACATCAGGAGGTGTAAGGTGTTGGCACATCCCCAGGTTTACATGGTTTTGTAAACCTTGAGAAACATCAAAATCCATGGGAGTTGTATGGGAACACCCACCTCAACACCCATGGAACGCCTCCCGAGTGCAGAGTAAGGCAACGGAGCAATTTGCGTTGACTTTCTTCATATCTATGAGGCCATTGAAAGCCACACATAATGGCTGTGCATGATCACATACATATAATTTTAAGGTCGGCGCCGCCGGAGCGTCATAAAAAGTGAAAACCCAGCTACGTAAGGGTCTAGTAAATATCCCCCATATTGACCTGAGATCCAGCACATGTTCTACCTTCGCAGTCACACAAACAAAATATGTGGGGACCTTAGACCCACCACGCTAACAATGCGTAAACAAGATACTTAAACTCCCAAGACAGTTATTGTTTTTCACATTGTTGAAGTGTGAAGTTAGTCATTTATATAGTCATACTAATTCTGTGATGATTATTGTATTTCGGGACGGGATTTTCTACGTTTTTATAGTTTTTATCCTGTTTTTAGATAAATTATTGTGAAATTGGACGGATTAACTTGATGATGTACTCTTCTGCTGTGTGGTCCTGTTATTCTTATGAGAATGGAATGCTTAATTTTTTTTAACCTATTTATATTCTACTGTATTGTCTTTTATGATATGCGCATTGAAATAAAGACTATTTGAAAGTGAAAGTGAAATTAGTCAAAGATTGTTCCCTTTTTTAGTGGTACAATATTAAAATGGTTTGCCACGTCCCAAATAAGAAGCGATAATTATAATATACATGTTTGGTCAACTAGGAGTTGCAGGTCCGCCTGATGTTATTAAAGCTAGCAGCGACTCAATGACGCAAATGTAACTACAATTAGTGAACTTGAGTAAGGAACCATGAAATTACACAAACTGTATATTATTTTTGATTGTACTTCTAAATATCGACCCCTAGAATATTGTGGTACAAGAGTATCGAGGACAGAACATGAAAAGGTAGGTGCATGTAGGGAGGTATAGATTTACTTTTCCTACCTTTTCCACATCTACGTACCTTGAAGATATATATATTGCGTATATATAGTTGGATATAGAAAATCCATACTGTTTATATTTTGGATTCAATATTTTGCCATCGAAATTCTGGCTTCAGTATTTAAGGTGCACGCCTTATTTTTTAGTTGCATAAGCAGGTTGCATTGTTGGATTCTAGTCTGGGATTCAGAGCATTTCTCATGTTTTTTACATTGGATGCAGCACCGTGCTATCTTTGTGGTAACCATGCGGGGTATTCCAAGGGCTTATTTCTAAGAATGTGAGCACCAGAACAATAGATCATTTAAAATCAGATGTACAAATGCATTTACTGTTTCTAAACCCAGCGATTCAGTAAATAGAAGTGTTTGCGACCAGCTATTTTGTATTAGGTATGTATTAAAACCATTTAGTAATTTAGTAGCAGGTTGCCTTACTACTACGTGGATTTAGGAAACAATACCATATTGGTATTCTGAAGTGGTGTGTTTAGGACGTCCCTCCAAATACCGACTCCTTATGGTATTATGGATTAATGTTTTTTGACATAACATTAATATTATACTGACATCTCATTGTAGAATTTTTTTTATGAGTAAGAAGTGGGCTGTTGGACCAGTACTTACGCTGAAAAAAAAGTTTGTGAAACTTTTCATTTTTTTAAATGAAAATGCAGCTCGGTTTTCCTCTAAGAAAAACGAGCTGTGTTTAAAAAAAAAATATTTTATTTAAAAGCAATCACCGACATGGTGGTCTGCTGACCTCAGCAGGGCACCATCCCTGTGATGGCAACAATCGTAGTGTGTCGCAATTTGCGACCTACCTCGTTATTATTGTAGAGGTAGGATGGATTACAATCCACTACAATTCAGTATTTTCTGAACCTACCTATTAGTACATAGGTCGGTTTGCAAAATACCAACGCATTCGGTAAAAGTCGCTGCACAAATTGTGACCACTTTTAAGTAATGCATTGTGCATACCCCTGGCCCTTAGACTCCTGTAGTGATCGGCTAATAAGGCTCAAGTGTGTGGTTACCTGGTTAGAGCATTTTTCTGCCCTTCCTGTAGATTTTTAGATGATGAGATAATGCCTCATTACAAATGTAATAACATGACATTAAAGCAGGGTAAAACCATGTCCCATTACCGCTAGAAAAGTGCTGGTAGCAACTCTGACTTCTGATAGATGTTTCCCATTTTTGGAGCAAAACTCTAAAGTCAATGGCAGCAGTGCAACTCCTGATGCATATGCATACCTTTTTTCTGCGTCAAGGTATTACACTAGGCATACTACAGCTTTCTTAATTTAGAATTTTGCTTTGATGCACCTCTCTAGTAAAGCCGATGCAGAGACGGTCCAGGGAACCCAAATCAGCCCTGGCAAAAATACTCAAACCTGCCCGCTCCCTTTTTCTTCTACTGCAACCAATCCATTCATTCTCATTCTCTCTCGCTCTCTCTCTTTTTATCTCTCTCCCTTCTCTCTCTCTCTACCGTCTTTACCTGCTCCACCCTACCTCAAGGAGCTGGTCAAAGTGTCAGGAGTGCCAGGAGCAGACATGGGCTTTCCAAACCGGCCCTCCAGGGCCCCAGCTCACAAAAGGCCTATATGGCCCTGAGAGGGTAAACAACATTTACAACGCAACTTTTACAACGCACTACCATTACAACGAAACTTTTACAACGCAAAAACTTTTACAACGCATACCATTACAACGCATGTTTTTACAACGCAAGTACTTTTACAACGCATGCCATTACAACGTAAGTATTGGTAAGTATATAATTATATTTAATATTTTATATGTTTGGGTTTTTTTTACGTTTTCAGTTTTTGGGTAAAGGGGTATTTTTAGGGTTTAGGGTCAGTTTTCAGTTAATGGGTAAAGGGGTATTTTTAGGGTTCAGGGTCAGTTTTCAGTTTTTGGGTAAAGGGGTATTTTTAGGGTTTAGGGTCAGTTTTCAGTTTTTGGGTAAAGGGGTATTTTTAGGGTTCAGGGTCAGTTTTCAGTTTTTGGGTAAAGGGGTATTTTTAGGGTTCAGGGTCAGTTTTCAGTTTTTGGGTAAAGGGGTATTTTTAGGGTTCAGGGTCAGTTTTCAGTTTTTGGGTACAGGGGTATTTTTAGGGTTCAGGGTCAGTTTTCAGTTTTTGGGTAAAGGGATATTTTTAGGGTTCAGGGTCAGTTTTCAGTTTTTGGGTACAGGGGTATTTTTAGGGTTCAGGGACAGTTTTCAGTTTTTGGGTACAGGGGTATTTTTAGGGTTCAGGGACAGTTTTCAGTTTTTGGGTACAGGGGTATTTTTAGGGTTCAGGGTCAGTTTTCAGTTTTTGGGTACAGGGGTATTTTTAGGGTTCAGGGACAGTTTTGGGTTTATGGGGTACAGGGGTATTTTTAGGGTTCAGGGACAGTTTTGGGTTTTTGGGGTACAGGGGTATTTTTAGGTTTCTGGGTTAATTTGGGTTTTTGGGGTACAGGGGTACAGGATAAAAAAAATTAAATTAAATAAATTAAATTAAATTAAATTATATTAATTACAATTAATTTAAAAACAAATTTTTTATACTTACCAATACTTACGTTGTAATGGCATGCGTTGTAAAAGTACTTGCGTTGTAAAAACATGCGTTGTAATGGTATGCGTTGTAAAAGTTTTTGCGTTGTAAAAAATGCGTTGTAACGGTATGCGTTGTAAAAGTATGCGTTGTAACGTCATACATCCCCCTGAGAGGAACTCTGTCACCAGCTTTTCTGTTTTCTGCAAAAATTATGAGTCTGTAAATCGCAGAGATTACTGACAAGTGGATCCCCAATATATACTCTAATTCACACACAGGTGAGATCCTTAGGACTGTGCCCTCATTTGCATGGAGAGTGGTCCCATGCAAATGTAGGATTCTTTGCCTTTATGTCTACACCCTATTACACGCGAGAGCACAGAGGCAAAGAAGCCATCAGGGGGTTAATTGAATGTGTGCCACATAGGGATGCACAGTCAATTCTCCCCCAGGGACTCCCAGCGATTTCTCTACACATGGCCTGCAATGAAGGTGAAAGGGATCCCTGCCCCCTATAAAGGTGAGGGGGGCCGCTGTCTCCAGTCGAATGAGGACTAGCGGCTTTAAACAGCCAGGCCACCTTTCACTAATGTGCTGTTCAGAGTGAAGACCTGGTTTCTCCCCTGCACTCTGAACAGTGCATTCACTGTGGTAGGGTGAACTGTTCCAGTCTATACCCTGTGCACACTTAAGGGTGTGCCATGAAGCAGAATGGGACATTTCCCCCTACCGGTAAAGTGACCCTCTGTCAGCCAAAGTTAGCACGAGTTAACTCTAGCAGTTTACAGTTACACTAATACAGACAGGCCTAACATCTTCTACAGGTGCCTGCTGCAGTGCAGCACAATATTGCACTGGGACTGTATCCCTTTCATAACTCAGCCGGCCTAGGTAAATTTATAAGGACCCATCACAAAATTGTGCAGGCGGGCAATAGTTTTGCACTGCACCATTGTCTATAACTCGTCAAGGTGTCCTGTCCCACTTCAGGTGCAGTAAGACTTACCTTCACAAGGGAAGTTTGGGTCTGAGCAGACTGTCATTGTACCTCTACAAAGCCAGGCCAATAGCATAGTCATGAAGGCAAGAAAATAAAGCTTTTTCTCCTTGTTAGTCTTCACCTCAGGAGGCATAAGGTTTTGGCACATCGCCAGGTTTACATGGTTTTGGAAATCTGGGAAGCGTCAAAATCCATGAATGTTGCCTGGGAACAACAACCTAGTTCTATGATACCCTACTGTTAGAATAATCTATATAAAGGACAGAGAAACTACAGAAAGGATGACTGTGTATTATGGCACCAATGTGATCACGGGGCTCTGATGATGTCAGGATAGACCATGTGGTGAGTACCTGACAGATAGACATAGACGCTTTCAATTCTATTGAGTAGGAGCAGGTAAAACACTCATCTGTCCCAGGTAAAGGGTGAGATTGGACTTTCTGCACCAAAGAAATGATTTATAAAAACAATATTCCATAATATCCTTTTTATGAGGCACAATTCTCCTGTTAAAAGTTAGTTTTTGTTGGAAAATCTTCTTGCATTTATAAAAAAACTTTGTAAATGTTGTGAACTTCACAAAAGGGAGTAGTAGGTGTATATCCAAGGTGGAACTAGGAATTGAACACCCTCAAAACTCATGATGAAAAAGGGGTGCTTCTCAACAGCGAAAATAATTACAAAGCAATTTGCTGTCCAAAAGCTCAAATTCGCTATGGTTACTTACGAGGAATGGTTTGGCCTGTGGCCAATTCTCACAAGGAAATACAAAAGAGAATAATATTTGCAAATTGAGATCTGGAACTTTTTGTGAATCCCCATAATGCTTCACATAAGAGGAAATTATAGGTGTATGTCCACAATTTGTAGATTCCCAATTTTAAATTTACATATGTGAATCCATCCCATACTTGCCATAGGGGAAGAAATGGACAATGGAAGACGGGGCCTTAATCTGAACACAAAGAAGAAGATTCACAAAAACATTTATGAGTACGATAAGTAGTACCACAGGAGTAATCTTTAATATACTGTTACAAGGCTTTTGTGAATCGACCCGAAACATCCAGCTCCCTTTTACTAAAAGTCCTTTCTATTTGTACTGTGTATGAATATTCCCATTTTATTCCCGTTTAAGATGTTTTGGGACACATTCACAAAGGTGTGTAACAGTACTTAAAAGAGTACTAAAAGTGTACTACCTTACGTACTCGAAACTATCTTTGTGAATAGGCCTGTTTAGTTCACTTCATGTTTATTTGGAGCCTAAAGAATGGTTTTGGAAAAGGACTGGTGTAGATAATAATCACATTAAAGATGGCAGCCATAATTTTAACAGGCAGCACGAACATGCCCCTTGGCACTGAAATGATGAGAGTTGTTCATACTGAACACAATGGAACAGTTTCATCAACTCTGTAACGCTCTCACCTCGAGTCCGATGTGTGCAGTAAATCCTATTACTGTACATATCAGAATTATGAGTTTTGCATATGTTTTTATACTGGATGTGATAAAATCGGCAGCATAGGATACATTTCGGTAGATAAAACCTGGAAAAATTTATAGAGGGAAAAACACCCATATTAATCAGGAATTTGTAGATTTTGGTGCGCTAAGCATCAAAATATTCACGTTTTACACCGATTTGTGGGCAAAACCTATAACAGGATAATCAATTTAACACCCGATACATTCTGAACCCCTTGGTGTATATATTAGTGTGCGATACCTATCACACAAGTGAATGCACCACTTATAATGATGCACCACTAATAATAAGGATGGTTGAAAGGATAAAGGATAAAAGGCTGAGTTAGGACAAGTCTGCATTGAAAACTTTGAAACATAGAACTTGGCACTTGAGTTTCTTCTGTGAGCAAATCTGTCTTAATCCTCTCCTGTGTTGGGTTTATCCTGCTCTCTAGGGTGCAAGACCCAGTTTCTTTCTGAAGAAAGCCTTTGTGAATTTGGACGTTAGGTTTTCAACTGACTGTCTATGCAGCACAAGGAAAACATTCCATAAAAGAGATATTAATTATCTAGCCGGTGGAAATCTCCCATAAAAATGTTATATGGATTATGTGGTGAGCTAAAAACTTCTATAAGGAGATATTGTTATTGTTTATATGGCAAGTGGAAAACCTTCATAAATAATACTGTTTATGCATCAAGTGACATAAAGAGACATCGTTTATGTGGTGGGTGGAAAAACTTTTATAAAGAGATATTGTTGATTGGCGTGTAGAAAATCTTCCATAATATCAAAATGTTCATATTGTATGTAGAAAATCATATACGGTGAGTGGAAAACCTTTCATAAAATTTATATTATACGTACAGTGTGCAGAAAATCTTATGAAGCATGTAGAAACGGGGTGCAGACAAAATATTGAGTTGGAAATTTTGAACGTCACAAATATCAAGTCCTAAATATTGTCAGTGAGAAATATTGATAGCAAGACTATTGGGTCAAGAATATCCATTTGAAGGTAAAAAATATTGTTTTTAAAAATATTGTTTTTAAATAGTGTGTATTTTAGTATATATTTTAAATGTATGAAATTTATTTTTTGTATAAGTATTGTTTATGTCTTTTAATATATATATATAAGCTATATCAAAGTTGCACTACTTCACAAATGTATACAATCAAATCATATTTTGGCCATGTAAGAGTATAATCTCTAAAGGACATTTTGAAGTGAGAGACTACTACCTCATGTATCAATTACCTAATGGTTTCGCGAAATAGAGGAACAGTATGTCTTTACTTTTCTTCTCTTTTCCTCTTATCATATGTTGGTACCATTTTTCATCATTTGGTTTTTTGAATCACTGGTGCAGTTGCTTATTGTGATTTTTTGGCATTGGGCCCCACTGCCTTTTGTCAGCTATCCCTATATTGTGGATTTTCGTGTGGATGTGTTCTGGAACATAAGTATGTTTAGTGTTTATGATTGGAATTAGATCATATTAGGTAAACTTTTTTCTTGAGTCCCAATATTGGCAAAGGAAGTTGGCCACCTTTTTCATATAATTGACATATATAATTTGTTCCCTCACTTAGCTGTTTTTGTTTCTTATTTCATGATGTTGCATAACCCTCTATTTTGTTATCAATTGTCTGTATGTTTGGAGTATGGTCTTTTGTATTGTAATTATATGTTTGATCTTAAATAATGTATAATGTATTATGAGGTCACACAAAAAACAAACATCATCTGTTATTTATGTATTTAATTGTGTTACATTTGTCATGTTGTACATATTGTTTGTGCACATTATTCTTTCTATATGTTGTTTTATATCTGTTTTTAATTTACAGCCCTGAAGAAGTTCTGTTCGCAGAACGAAACGCGTTGGCTGTGGCTCTTCTAAGAAAAAATCAATAAAGCAGGAACCTTATATTTTTTCAAAATGGACTGGACAAAATATGATTTGAGTGTATACATTTGTGAAGTGGTACGATTGACCCTGAGGGAAAGGGTGGTGCCTTTGGACAGAGGGCACTTTTGAAGTTTGCACACAGAATTGCTTTGTATCTCACAGAATATGGGTATATCCTCTAAGGTTGGTGCCTAACGCAGGCGAGTCAGTTCACTGTCCAGTTTAGGTGTTTTTTTAATATATGTGTTACATTTTTAGGAGTTATCAATGTTTTTTTTATTTTTATTTTTTATTTTTTTATATATATTTTTATTAATTTTAACACAAGAGGAGCAATATACATATCAGGTATCATATAGTGGAGCATATTATAGCGGTGAACGGGCAAATGATTGAGGGAATACACATCAATTACAGGCATCTGAGATTCAAAATACAAGCATAGAGCTTGAGCAAAACAATACGGTACAGAACACCTAAAGCAAACATCATCAGAGCCCGCCCCCCCATGATACAGGATATGAAAATCAAACACTCGATACCCGAATATGAAAACAAAGCGAAGCAGGATAATACGCCGCATCTCTTGTAGAGAGGAGAAAAGGGAAAAGGAAAAAGGCCATAGAACGAAAGAAAGGAAAAAAAAAAAACCTCTGCCCCCCACCCTGCACCCCTGCAGATGGCTACGGCCCAACCCCACTAGCAGCGTGCCTTTCGCCCACTAAACTAACCCCAAGGAAGGGAAAAGATGGAGGAGGAAATGTCATACAATACGAGCTCCCGGACTCCCCTCCTCCCCGCCAAAAGCAAACAGCCCCCACCGTCGTACAAAGCAAGTTAAAGCAGACTAAGAAGCAAACAGATAGTGGAGTCATAACAAGAAAGAAAACCCCCCCGCCCAACTCCCGGCGCAACAGAGGCAGCAACTCCCTTATCAAACATAGCCATTGTATCGAACCCAGACAATCAAACTGTAATCTGGCTCCTGTGATCAATCGTACGGACACCACCCAGCAGAGTCAAAAGGAAGTCATTGTACCGAACTTAGACAGTCAAATTCAGCCCTGGCCCTTCCGATCCATCGCACAAACCCCATCCGATAGGACCACCATAGTAGCAGGAGAGTCAGAACGTTGTAGTAGACGTAGACCAAGACAGCCAGAAAGGGTCAAAAATGTGAAGTCTCTAAGTCTACCAAATGTACGAAAGTCAGTCCAAAAAGTATTGAAGAAAGTCTCAAGAAGTAAAAGAGCAAATGGGTCCTGCACGGGCGATGGCTCCGTCGATCGTGCTAGTTGTTCAGGGGCTCCAGTAACGTACCACTTTGCTCGTGCATAGACAAATGGTATGAGATCTTGATTCTGTTCTAGGTCCTCCTCTCGAGTTAAATCAAGCTTCGCGGGGGTCAACGTATGGTGCAGGTCTAACACAGCGCCGGAGTCCGATCTCAAACACACAACCTCGATCCTTACGGTCAACTTGTGGAAAGTGGCCTCCATTTGTGAGTGAAGAGCCCCGATGGCGGTCATCACAGCCCTCAGCGATGGCCCACACTCCGTCCGGTCCTTCCCCGCGTGTAGAATAACAAAGCAGGTCCTTAACCCCGGAGGCCGGCTACTCCGGGGAAACAAGCAGGAGCGGGATGGACGGAAGCAAAGGGCGACATGTAGGCTTGGCAATCTTTACACTGCCTCCGCGAGCGGGGGCCCACCCGTGGACCCCGAGAAAAGCAACAGGGTCGCCGGGACCTGGCCCCCAGCCGCAAACACGTCTCGTCGCCGTCTCTCCAGCAGTCGCCGGGACCAGAAACCACCACCAGGATCGAAAGAATAAATTTCACTCCAATGAGACCGGACTCCGCCAGGTACCCGCGGCCGATGTTGTTCAACTGAAACCCGGCTGGGTCAGTACTCGAGGCCCCGGCTTACACGCTGGGCCAGGCCGAAAATGAAAGACGATGTAACTTCGTCAATTAAGGCGATAAAAACTCCGGGATTGTCCCCCTGGGATCAGCAACCATTCAGACACACGGGAGTCGGGCGGGAGGTCAGGATTAATTACAGGATAGGTCCGCAAGCGACGGAGGTCGACGGAGCCGGGAGCCTATGCGGCCATATTGGTTGCTAGCGAAGCTCCTCCTCCGGAGTTATCAATGTTATTTTATTTACATTTTGCGGGTTGTGGGTTTATAGGGGAATAGGGTGGGTAGTAATTTAATTATAACAAATTAATTATTTGTTTTATTTATTAATATTTAATTAATTGAGATTTTATAGTGTTAACTGTGGGAAGTAATTTATTTTTAATTAATTGTTAATGTGTTGTTAATTAGTAATAATTAGTTGATTGATATTGTGTAAATAGTTTTAGGTGCGGGTTGTGGGGTTTATAGGGGTAAAAGTTGGGAAGTAATTTAATTTTAATTAATTCATAATTAGTTGTGAATTAATATTAATTAATTAATTAAAAATTAAATATGGAAATTGTTTAATTAAATTAGGTGCGGGTTGTGGGGTTTATAGGGGTAAAGGGTGGAAAGTTATTTTCTTTTATTTAATGTAATATTTGTAGATATTTCTGTTATGTATTTAACATTATATGTTTTTTATTCATAATATTACATATATTTTAATATATGTATATATTTTTTTAATTTATTTATTTTTCGAATATTTTTTATGTTGTTGATATTTTGTTTGTTAATAATTTTGAATTGACTGTAGTAGTAATTTTTATCCCTCTACAATCCAACACTTTCCCTACTGTTACACTCATTGGAGTGGGAATAGTCATTTTTTAACCCTAAGCTATCCAACACTTTGTCTACTGTTGCACTCATTGGAGTGGGAATAGTACATTTTTGTACCCCTCCGCTATCTAGTACTTTCCCTACTGTTGCATTCAATGGAGTGGGAATAGTAATTTTTACCCTTCCGCTATCCAACACTTTCCCTACTGTTGCACTCAATAGAGTGGGAATAGTAATTTTTGCCCCTCCGCTATCCAACACTTTCCCTACTGTTGCACTCATTGGAGTGGGAATAGTCTTTTTTTTTTTACCCCTCCGCTATCCAACACTTTGGGGCGATTCCGATTTGGTAAAATGCCGTCCGAATAGCAGTACGGAGCTTTTTTCCCATACGAATCGTATGCAGAACCGTACCCGTACGTACGATGTAGTACTATGTGTACCCAAAGCAATTCTCCGTACGAATCGTACCGAAGACCGTACAACTCACTAATCCGTACGAATCGCATTCGGAACGCGCAGTACGCGATGTCCGTATGGATCGAAGCTGCATTTTCCGAATTGCTGTTACGCGACGTTTAGCATACGAATCGCGTACTCATTCCCCAGTCTGGATCGTACTTGCCGGGTCATACTGCATTTTTACGAATCGTACTGTTCAGTGTGCGGGTCGATGACGATTTGGACGTATTTTCTCGCAACGGATCGTACTATGCGATTCGGACAGAATTGTACGATTCGTACAACTCACTAATCTGTACGAATCGCATTCGGAACGCGCAGTACGCGATGTCCGTATGGATCGAAGATGCATTTTCTGACCCAGCAAGTACGAATCGTATCGACAACACTCCGTATGACTCTTTTTCTACAGGAGCTTGGTACGTCCGTAAAGCAGATTTCACCTCGAAATGCATACTGAACGGACCCACCCGGGTACGGTACGTACACCCCATTATTGCAGGGGTACAGTGCATCGGGGTACGGTGCGTACACCCCTGGATTTCAGGGGTATGGTGCGTATGTCCCCGTGCATTCACCCCATGATCATAGGTGTACGGACCGTAGGGGTACGGTTCGTACACCCCAAGGTCGTAGGTGTACGGTGCGTACCCCCCGTGCGTACTCCCTTTGATTTTAGGGGTACAGAGCGTATGTGATAGTGTTGCCCTCCGTACGAATTGCTCTTACGCGACGTCTACCGTACGAATCGCGTACTCATTCCCCGGTCTGGATCGTACTTGGCGGGTCCATTTTTACGAATCGTACGGTTTACTGTGCGGGTCGAAGACGATTCGGACGTATTTTCTCGCAACGGATTGTACTATGCGATTTGGACGGAATGGTACGATTCGTACGGAAACGGCTACGAATACGAATCGTCATACGGATTCGTTTCTCAAATCGGAATCGACCCCTTTGTCTACTGTTGCACTCATTGGAGTGGTAAGAGTAAAAATGTTTACCGCTCCGCTATCCAGCACTTTCCCTACTGTTGCACTCAATGGAGTGGGAATAGTGATTTTTACCCCTCTGTTATCCACCACTTTCCCTACTCATTCGAGTGGGAGTAGAAATTTTTACCCCTCCACTATTCAACACTTTCCCTACTGTTACACTCACTGTAGTGGGCATAGTAATTTGTACCTCTCCGCTATCCAACACTTTCCCTACTGTTGCACTGACAGGGGTGGGAATACAAATGTTTACCCCTCCCTTATCCAACACTTTCCCTACTATTGTACTGACTGGAGTGGGAATACTAATTTTAACCTCTCCGCTGTCCAACACTTTCCCTACTGTTGCACTCATTGGAGTGGGAATAGTCATTTTTTTTACCCCTCCGCTCTCCTACATTTTCCCTACTGTTACACTGACTTTAGTGGGAATAGTAATTTTTACCTCTCCGCTGTCCAACACTTTCCCTACTGTTCCACTGACTGGAGTGAGAATAGTAATTTTTACCCCTCCGCTATCCAACACTTTCCTTACTGTTGCACTGACTGGAGTGGGAATAGTAATATTTACCCCTCTGCTAACCAACTCTTTCCCTCCTGTTGCATTTATTGGAGTGGTAATGGTAATTGTTATCCCTCTGCTATCCAACACTTTCCCTACTGTTGCACTCAATGGAGTGGGAATAGTGATTTTTACCCCTCTGTTATCCACCACTTTCCCTACTCATTCGAGTGGGAGTAGAAATGTTTACCCCTCCGCTATTCAACACTTTCCCTACTGTTACACTCACTGTAGTGGGCATAGTAATTTGTACCTCTCCGCTATCCAACACTTTCCCTACTGTTGCACTGACAAGGGTGGGAATACAAATGTTTACCCCTCCCGTATCCAACACTTTCCCTACTATTGTACTGACTGGAGTGGGAATACTAATTTTAACCTCTCCGCTGTCCAACACTTTCCCTACTATTGCACTCATTGGAGTGGGAATAGTCATTTTTTTTACCCCTCCGCTCTCCTACATTTTCCCTACTGTTACACTGACTGTAGTGGGAATAGTAATTTTTACCTCTCCGCTGTCCAACACTTTTCCTACTGTTCCACTGACTGGAGTGAGAACAGTAATTTTTACCCCTCCGCTATCCAACACTTTCCTTACTGTTGCACTGACTGGAGTGGGAATAGTAATATTTACCCCTCTGCTAACCAACTCTTTCCCTCCTGTTGCACTTATTGGAGTGGTAATGGTAATTGTTATCCCTCTGCTATCCAACACTTTCCCTACTGTTGTAACCATTTGGAGTGGGAAAAGTAAATTTTACCCCCCCGCTATTCAACACTTTCCCTACTGTAGCACTCACTGGAGTGGGAATAGTAATTTTACCCCTCAGCTATCCAACAGTTTTTCTACTGTTGCTTTGATTGGAGTGGAAAATGTAAGTTTAAATATTTTTAAATAGTTTAATGCTTTAGTTAATAATAGAATGTTTTTTTAACCAAAATGTTATGTTATTGGTATTTGTGTATATATATATATATATATATATATATATATATATATATATATATATATATATATATATATATTATTTGTTACATTTTTATATATTTTTATATTTAACTTTTTTCAGTTAAGTTTATTTGTTAATTTTGTTGAATGTATAATAAATCCATTTTTTTAAAATGAGGTTTATTATTTAAAATATTTCATATTTATTATTCTATTTCATATGTATATAAAAAACGATATTTTTGACATCTATATTTATGCCATCAATATTTTTCTCTCGATATTTTTCTACTTACCTTAATAAATATAGGATGTCGATATTTTTTATATCTATGTTTATGGCCCAATATTGTGGTATGGGGATGTTTTGGGTGTCCATATTTTGGTAGTGAAACCATTATTTGCGAAATCTTCCGTAAAGAGATATTGTTTATGCAGTATTTGGAAAATCTTCTGTAAAGTGATATTGGGTATGTGCGCGTGAATGACCGTTCATAAACTGATAATGAAATGTGTGGAAAATCTGCCATGACTAATCTTGTGTATGCGGCATGTAGAAAATCGTATGCAGCATGTAGAACACCTCCCATAAAGATATATTTGTTATGTAGTGTGTGGAAAACCATCAATAAGTAATACTGTTTATGCGGCATGTGGAAAACCTTCCATAACAGAGACAAACTGTTGTGTGTCGATTTAGATACCGTATAAAGGTTTCCCGATTTATGCCCTTATATAGGCACAATACGCATTTCCCATATTTAGGCATAGAAATACTACCCTTATTTAGGCATTATTCACGCTAGCCAAATACAGGCATGGCCACCTACATCCGTCCATCCACGTCACAACGAGTTCTTGGAAAACCAGACTCTTAAGCCTTTAGGACTTCCCCTTGCTTGGATTATTGATTTCTCCAAGAACTCATTTATTATGCATGAACATCTAATCATTAGGGGTTCATTCATGACGTTCCTCTGCCCGACTTTTACGTCAATACTGGCATTCCTAAACACCTTCAAGGTATAAATATACATTCACTTGCCATGGCAACCCACGGTTCGGCTGCATACTGCACAGCATGGCTAGCCAAGGCAAGTTCGGAAGGAAGTCGAGTCCCCGCCTGACGCACTGACCAGACGCTGTCATCCTCCATGCAGAGAATCCAGCTCCAGTGTTTCTGACTCCCCTTGCGGGGTGTTAGAGATCGAGACCCGGAAAGAGATTCCAACCTTTCTCATTCTAAGGTATGGAGCAGACTAGGACCTAGAGGGACTATTGGCAAATCTTGGCAACACCAATCCAAACTATAGCTAAACTAGACTATAGAAAAACAGCTCCTACTTCTTACCTCTTACTACACTTAGATTAGGTACACTGAGGTAAAACTAGCTAGAAGCACCAGATGAGTACTCACATTTTAGCCTGTGTTATTAATGTATGTATTTTTATGAATAAATGTCATAGCTACAAACCATGCTATTGAGGTATTCTTTTATCTTACTGCTAACGCTGTAGGTATTATACTTCGCATTCTATCTTACGATTGTAGCAGTACATATTTCTTGCACGAGAAATAAGACTTCTCAATAGATCCTTTTTATTGGAACGCCAGTCTATCTATTTCTGAGTAACCTCTGTAGAAACTAAGCATGCACGATTGACCAATTGACTATTGTTTCCACGATTCTGAGACTGTTCCGATTCTAAGGGAAACAAAGTTGTCATGTTTATGCGGTTGTCAGAAACGAATCCCTCCTTGTTTATTCAAGAAGTTTCTAGTGACCTCTGAGTTAGCTGGCACACAGAAGTAATTAAGTTTAATGTACTCGATAGAGACATACTGACCTCAGTCCTATGTCAAAACTATAGTGTATATCCTTCCAATGCGAAGAGCCTATCATGGATATAGAAACTACACTACAAAACCTCATGTGGAGGATGGAAAACCACCCATGAAGCGCTATTGTTGAAGCGGCGAATAGAAAATCTTCCACTAAGTGGTATTGTTCATGCAACGTGCTGAAAATCGTATCAGGCTTGTACAATATATTTTATGTAGCACTTTGAAAATCTTCCATAAAATTATACTGTTTATAGACATAACAAAAAGCTTGCCTAAAAAATATTTTTTTGCATCACAGTGAAAACCTTCCATAAACGTGAGATTGCTCTTGCAGCAGGTAGAAATACTCCACAGAAGTGACATTGATTATGCGGTGCTCTGAAAACCTTCCTTAAAGAGATATTGTTCATGTGGCGTTTGGAAAACCTTCCTTAAACGTGATATTGCTTATGCATAAATAGAAATCTTCAATAGAAGTGATGTAGATCAGGCAGTGTGCTGAAAACCTTCCCTAAACAGGTATTGTTTACGTGTCGCATGGAACATGTTCCTGGGAGGTGACGCCATCAGCTGGCTTCAGAGAGACATTCTTCACAGTTCCCCTGCTTAGCAAACACCCTGATCATCGGTGTTGCCTTTAGAGCGGAGACTGTAGATGGAGGTGAGACACACACTGCTGGTAGTACGATCCTTGCCCTTTGACCCCGTGCTTGGCCTGCCCCTGCCCTGGCCCCTGGCACTGTTTGAGCTGATTCCCGGGATATTCCGAGTACTGTCTGTGTGCCAGCATGACGGCCCTTTGAAATGTTGTAATATGGCCTTTAGCTCCAGAGTTCACTGCTGGCTTCTAACCTGATCCCGTGTGGAATAAATAGATCCTCTATGTATTCTCCTCAAACCTTTCGGTGAATTAAAACACGTTTATGTGTCCTCTACTCTGATAAATACCTGTTTCTTTTAACCCTGAATCTGCCCAGCTCGTGAACGGATATTACTGCACCTTGACCTTTTCCCAGAAAAAAAATGTCCTTTAATGACCTCCAGTTGGGTGCATTATTGCACGCACTGATACCTCCATACGTATTTTGCCAGGTGTGTCTTTATGACGGACACTGATTTCCATGTACCGTATTTACTGTAATACAACATCCTCTTGGCACGCATGCACACGTGGGCGCGGTCATGAGCACCACAGTCATGGGTATGAGTAGTGATTTGTGATGCTTACTATAGGAGAACTGATATTTAGGTTTTGCATTACAGCTATCTAGCTATTTTTAGTTGTGGTTTTTATTAGAATTTCTGCATTTTTAAAACTAAATAAATGCTCCTTTAATATCGGCAAAGGTAACTTTAATGTAAATTTGATGAAGCTTTTCCAGTATTTTTTAAAAAGGTAAGCATGGCCTAGGTCTAGCAAAAGGACCTTCACCAACAATCACTCCGCCAGACCAGCAACACATGGCCATTAGCCATGGGCAGAGGACTTTCAATGCAGGGCTTGCCCTGTGGACAGGTACTGTATCTAACGCACTACCAACAGGTTGTGACCTGCACCCAACCTACATTTCTGCCAGTGTTCACTGTTCACTTCCAGTGGCCTTGCACAGTTGCATTGTGGATATTCCTCTTTTAAATATTTGTGTAAGGATTCATAACCAGGAAAAATATGAGTTTTTAATTTGATCTTAATCTGTCTGTGTGGATCTGGGAAACCAGATCTGTGAATACCAAACACACTCTTGCAGAATTTGTGAATTTTCTTGAGCGTACACAGATATCTCAACAAAAAGGCAATTTTATTTTTCAATTGCAGGGTTTTCCCTCTTGGAATTCTCACGCATCCTCCAAGAGGTCAACGTATGTATACACACACACACACATATATATACATCTATAATATCTTTACATTTATATTTTATTTCATGAGGACCAATTACTACTTCCATTAGGTGTATATTTTGCCATCTATACTTTCCACTTGGTTCACCTAACAAATGTTTCAAAGCAATGTTTCTGCACAAAAATACCCAGATCACGGTCACCTTTTCTTCTGTGCATTCCGCAGTGAGTACGTTTGCAGGGCCATTTTTCAAATGTTAGAGATGGAAAGGCTAGACCGCACACAGGTTTGCTGATCCTCGCTAATGAATGGTTGTTTCAGGTACAGGAGAAATCTGAAGAAGTGATGGGCCAGCAAGATTTTGTCTCTTTCCCTGTTGTGTAATTAGTGGACTAGAGACGCCAAGCATCTGTCATATATGAAATGAAAGGGTAGGTGTCGGAGAGCATGCTAGCATTCTCTGCTTCCCGCTGCACCCCCACCCCCCCGCCCCCTCACCTTTCTCGTTTGTTTCTAAGATAGCTCCACTTGCTAAGTGAGAAGGCTAGGTTCAAAGCCATTTAGAATTGTGGGCCCTGTGGATATTGAATTTTTTGTTGCTGAAATTGTCAGGAAGCATGGTGCAGTTTGGTGTTCCTTGTTTAAGGGAAAGTACAAAGCTACCAACAGAATGCAGAGTAGATCCTAGTACCCCGCTACTACACAAACCTGTCTGGATGACACCCGTGGGCGGTTTTAGGACAAAATATCAACCACAAAAATATTGTGGTGCAAAATTATAGTGCTAAAAACATCGGCTAAAAAAATATTGAATTTACATACTTATAATGTAAATAAATTAATTTGGTTGTCCAAAATATATATATTTTAAGGATAACTATATACATTTATAATGTAAAGTACAAGCTATGTTACTGTCATAAAAATTACATATTTTAAAAATGTAAATAGAGCACACAAAAGATCATTTAAATATTAATTTATTAATTATATAAAATAAATATGTAAAACATATAAAATAAATATAAATTCTGAGGGCCTGATTATGAGTCTGGTGGTATTGCGACCGCCAGATTCTCGCTGGCACAGTCGTATTGGCAGTGGACATCCAGCTGCACCAGGGAACAGTTGTTCCCTGGTGGTGGTGCAGACCTGCACAGCATATTTTGAGTTCCTGGACCATCAGACTTTTCATGGCAGAGCCCCACCATGAAAAGGGGTACAGGAACACTGGGGACCAAATAGGCCCCCCCTGTTCCTCTGCCATGGGGATACATTCAGGGGGCACAACATGTGTCCCCTGTCTGTAATTACCCCAGTTCCAGCACTACATGGATGTCACCGTCTATGCCGTGCTGGAACTTTTTGGCCATTCCCATTGCGGTGTCTGTTTTCAAGGCACTGCCATGGAAAAGGCCAATGGACCGGCAACCGTATTATTAGTTGTACTTTTACAACTCGTAATACGCCCGGCGATTCATGCTCAGGTTTGGTGAAACACCGGCGCCGTTGCGCTAAACTCATAACCAGGCCCTAAAATATAATACATTTGTTATACACATCAAATATTTCTTATATGAAAATATATAATATTTTTATTTTATTCAAGAATAAAATACCTAGCTAACATATTATTCTTTTCTTCTAACAACTAAAACGTATTTTAAATGTGTTCAACCACTGTAAATAACATTTACCAAAATAGGATACAAAATTACGTTTATTAAAACAAACAAAATAAAACATATAGTAAATCATTTGTAAAAACTGAAACAACTGAAAATTAGTCTGTGAAATAAAAAATGTATATATATATATATCATTTTAAAGTAAAGATGCTCAACTATATTAATTTTTATAAAATGCATTTACTATTGTAAATCCCTAACAAATTTTGGGGAAGTACATACATTGAGAGCATCGGATTTAATATTCTTACTCAAATCAAGCAACAACTGGAGAAGGAGTGTCTGATTTACTATTCTAACTGCAGCCAATCAAATATTGGTGAAAGTGCATACATTGGGGGAGGGAGGTCAGGTATACTGTTTCAACTACAGCCTCACAAACATCAGGGAAGGTGCATACATTGTGAGTGGAGCGGAAAGTTTATTATTCTACCTCCAATCTACCCAAAAGTACATACATTGTGAGGGTCAGATTTACTATTTTAACTCCAATGTAATAAACTTCAGGTAAAGTTCTTAAATTGGGAGGGTCAGATTCAGCCTTCTAACTTCAGCCTAACAAACACTGTAGAAAGAGCAAACACTAGGGGCCAGGAGGGTGCGCGGAGTAAGATTTACTATCCTAACTCTAAGCTAGGAAACATAGGGGAAAGAGCATACATGAGTGGATTTACAATTCTAGCTCCAATCTATCAAACATTGCGGAAAGGTGTCCTCACAGGTGGTACAAAACTACAAACAAAAATACAATAAATACATATCAAAATTATTCCATAAATGTAAATTAACAATAGGAAAATTCTAAATATATCAACAACTTAAAACATTAGAATAAATGGTAAAAAAATACCAAGTTTATCAGAATTGCACATTATTTATATCAATGATTTTTAAAATAACATGACGCAAAAACAAAACAAAGGTAATAAAATCTTTTCTGACATCTCTTGGGTTCTTCCCCTTCTTAACAAAACTAATGATTATAGATTCCTTAAAATGTGTTGGAATCTCCTCATCTTCTTTAATGAAATTGAATAATTCAACGTAGAAGGGAGTCAGTTCTTTAGAGAAAGAAGTATAAAATTCCAAAGGAAAGCCGTTGTTGCCACAAGTCCTACCCAGAGGCATTGAGGCCAAAACATTTTGAATTTCCAGTGCTGTAATATCTATGATTAATTCTTCAGATTGTATATTAGTCAGATTCAGGAGTTTTATAGACTGAAAATACCGACCTATAGTCTCATCTGAGGCAGTATACTTTACTGCATTCAAATTATTATAACTCTGTAAGAACATTTCAGTTATCTTATCTATTTCGCAAACTGGTGTCCCTGTCTCTGGTTCAACTAGTTCCGGAATTATTGCTGTGTCTTGTTTGACCATAGTTGACCATGCTAAAAAAATTCCCACCATCTGACTTTCCTCATAGACCTCGTGTTGGTAAAGCTGTGAACTCGGTATTTCTTCTAAAATAAAGAATTCTTTCAGTTCCTGTTTCGCTTTTACTAAGTTTTGTGTGCCCTGCCGACTAATCCTATTTTGTATGCAACACCCACAGAGGTTTGAAGCGCTTTTATATGTTTTGCTTGTGTTTTTTGCTTGAGAGGCTGTGAAAGCAACAATCTGCCCCCGAATAGTTGCCTTGAAGGTGCCCACAACTTAAAAAACACAAGCAGTCCCCTTATTTATCTGAAAAAAAATCCTCGATCAATTCTCTGGTATTTGCTACTTAATCCTGGTTAGAAAGATGGCCTTGGTCCAGAGGCATGTCCCTCTTCCTAGTTTCAAACTTCAGGTCTATGCTAACCAATGAGTAATCAGAAAATGCATTGGCCCATATATCAGAGTATATACAGTTAAGAGAAGGCAACATTAGATAAAAATCAATATGAGAAGCTGATTTAAATTGTTGCAAGAAGCAGGTATACTGAAAAAATTCTGGATGATCTCTGCTCCATGGATCTGTCAGTTGATACTCACGTTTCATTCTATTAATCTTTTGGTGCAAAGCTTTAACTGTTTCTTACTTTTATTGGAGGTGTCCCTTGCAAGATCCTGTATAAAATTAAAATCCTCTCCTATAATTATAGGGCATTCTGCTTCCATAGCCACCTCGTTAATCTGCATAATTGATTTATAGTTTACTATATTAAACAGGTTCCCATTTAGCCAGGCTGCAATCCCAATCCAACTTCGACCCAGATCTCTGCAAACTTGAATCTCTTCCCATTGCCTAAATACACCGCTACCTCCCTTACTGCTAGGCCCGGCATAGGCGAATTATGATCTATGATAGAATTTAGGAATGAAAAGTTTTGGCGTATTGGTTTTAAGATGAGTCTCTTGCAACAATAGCAACTGATTAGCGCCCCATTCTTTTGTTTCTTAGATAAACCATTAACATTGCATGATGAATTTCAAATTTCAATACTCTTCTATAGCTGTTTTCCATTAATGCCATTGTTTTGCTGTCTCCCCAGAATCTGCTTGTTTTTTTCTCCAACACATGCTCCCCAACACCACCCCTCAGAAACTTCCTGTGCTACCAAATAAGCCCAGTGACCCCCCCCCCCCAAATGAACCCTAACCACCTAGGAGACGGGAAATTGTCCACAATACCCCACTCCAATCTCCCTCAGGGGGCGTCATACATGGACGCCTATTCTTGGTGCCATCATACATGGATGCCTGTATTGGGGGAAGAACCCAAGAGATGTTAACTCATACAGGCCGATTAACCTACTTAATACAGATTATAACATTCTAATGAAAATCTGGGCCAATTGAGTGATACCAATAGCACAGAAGATAATCCATAGGGATCAGACAGTATTTGTGTCCGACAGGTTTTTGTCGTCTAAAACAGGCATTTAGTACAAGCACTTGATTTTTTTAATGTGAACCAGACCCCAGCAGTTATAATGATGGTGGATGAAGAAAAAGCATTTGACCTAGTCAACTGCGATGCTCTTTTCTACGGCTTACTGAAGTTTGGCTGTCTGCTTCAGTTTATGTGTATGCTCCATCATCTATATCAAGGCGCACAGGCAAAAAAAAATGTAAACTCCAGTTTGGCTGAATTGTGTAAATAATCAGGGGAACTTGCAATGGCGGCCCCTTTTCACCTGTTTTATTCACTTTTTTATCAACCCATTGGTTGCCAGGTTGATGGCCAATTTGGATATAACTGCACCACTACGGGGTATGTCTTAGCTTATATTGTATGCAGATGACATAATACTTTATTTAAGGCCAGAAGGACAAAATATTGAAGCAGCACTGACAGAATTTGAGCAGTTCCAGGAAATTGGGGGTTACAAAATCAATCATTCCAAAACTGAACTGCCGTTATTTAATACTCCTCTTAACTTTCTTCGGGGAAGTCTTCAGCAGCAGGCTTCTAATCATGCACCTATCCGTTATTTAGGCATACAAGTTACTAATCAATACACAGATTAAATTATGAAACAATGAAGAAAAAGTTTAAGGATTTACTGGATAGATGGACACTTCTCGCATTTACGTTTATAGAGTGGGCTGCGTTGATAAAAATGTCCATTCTACCTTTACTAATTGTTTTGTTCACTAATATCCCAAATAAATTAATAAAGTATTTTTTAAGGAATTAGAGACACTTTTAAGACATTTTATTTGGACTAAAAAGGCTCAAGAGTAAGTGTACTGGTGCTGCAATTAGATGTAAATCAGGGGGGATTAGAATTACCTCATATGTATACATATTATGAGGCTTCTCTTCTAGATACAATGGTACGATTTATAGATGTCAAGGGTATACCGGATAGTTTTTTTGGGAGTATATGGTTCAGTAGATAAGATCCCAGCTGTCTATTTTCATTAAAACGGCAAAACTCCCAAAAAAGACAAGATATAAAACACTCCAGGAGTATGGTTGGAGACTCCAAGCATGCTATTCAAAAAATCAAGCTGGAGGATACGGATACTTGCAGCTGAGTGAATGTAAAGTAATGGGTCTTCACATACCAATTTCCCATATAAGGCATTTTATTTCAAATGGATTAAAAAAAGTGGGACATTTTTGGGTTAAGGGGTAATTATAACCTAACAGCAACTCCAAGCTAGGTGCAGAGATTGCTGCATGCATCTGTATTTGGGGTACCTTCGGGTTGTACATTTTCTAAAAAGATGCTGTGGATAGTAACTCCTCACCAATAATAACAGCATTATTCAGAACTAAAATGAGGGGCATAGGTAATTGGTATAGGTCATTACAGGGGCAGGGGGAGGGTAAGCTGGTAGAAAAGATTTCACGTCGACGACACAGTGTACCTTTTCTGAGGCAGAGGGGCATGCAATCTCAGAATTAGGATATAAGGCATTAAGAGAAGCCAATTTCAAGAAAATGTTTTCCTGGCACGGTGAATTGCATATTACACCAATAAAGCTCTCCAGAAAATATATCCCGAAATAGAAGATTTTTGCTTTCACTGTAATCAACTAGAGGAAGAGACTGGCTGCATACTTTTTTACTTGTCCAAAGAAAGCTTGGTTCTGGGAACATGTGTTTGAAGCCCTAAGTAGCAGAGTGCATAGACGGATCAAACCGGGGTGGCACTGTTTGGATTATCTATTCAGAGGCAGTATCGAGCATTAGGAAAGGGGGTTGAGGTATTTATCACAATTTGTTCTTTAGTTGCTCATTCATTGATTTTGCTAAATTGGAAGGCCAATAGAGTGCCAACATATTTGGAAGATGTGCTGAACAAAGAAATTCGAGGAGGCATATGCTAAAAGGGTCGGGGCATTAAACGATTCAATGCAACTTGGCAATTTATGGAAAATATAGATAACAACACAGGGTAATTATTTAAATCTATCACTGTTGCACTTTATTGAAATAAATCGGACATTGGGGTTTATAGTACTAATGAAATATACGATCACAAGATGCAAAAAGAGAAGGAATGTATATATTGACTGGAAAAACTATGGCTGATATTTCACAACATGAATGTTGAGGGTTGCTAAAGGTCGCACTGGTGCACTTTATTGAAAGTATCAAGGACTATTTCTTTATTTATTTAAAATTATTATGTATTCGCTTATTAGTAGTATTCTGTGGATATGATAAGAATTTTATATATCTATGTATGTCTCCTGCGGTTCTACTTTAATAAAAAGAAAAAGAAAATCTGTTATGATAAAACAAATTAATATGCATTTATTTATAATTTAACTATTTTTAATTAAAAACACTACTCACTGATTACCCCAATATACCCTACATTCCAAATATATTAAATATATCAAAAACACTCAAAGATCATAGGTTTAAATATTAAATAAGTATGACTATTTAATACACAGTTGAAAAAATACTATCCCCACTCAAACCCCAATACATTATAGTATCTCAAAAGTGCATAAAGTAGTAGCTTACAAAATCATATATATGTATCAATAGTAAATATTTATACAAATAAGTCCACCGGCAGTCGAACACAGCAGCGGGTGCCTCCGTCAGGTAGGTGACTCCTTTTCGCCTCGCCAGCAACTTCAAACACACGGAGCACAAGCGGGATTGTTTAACAAAATTAAGGTTTAATGTGGCAAATGCATTTCGGTAATTGTACCTTCCTCAGTGCCAAACCAATTGTTAATGCCCTGGTCAGCCTCCAATATTTAAATCCTCTCTGCATCCTTATTGGTGGGACTTCAGTCCATCTGTAACGGCACCTCCTTCTATAGGTAGCGAGAACGGAAACGGCGGGGACTTAATGTTCCATAATGCACCTTTGTATTCTTTTCCGTTATCGTTGTTTGTAAATGTTTAGGCTTTCTCATTATAATGCCTCGTGTCGTTATCAGCGCGATGTCCATTAATGTCATTTTGAGGCTGAACAGGCTCCCCTCGCTTCCCGCTGATAGTAATGGCACAGACGCTTGCAGGCGACCCTCCTATGAACAGGTCATCTCAGACTCGACTAGTCCGCGTCTTTCTCAGGCAACAAGCTTTGGCCAGCGGGGGTTCAAACACGCCAACTCAATTCCACAACACCAGTCCACCGGCAGTCGAACACAGCAGCGGGTGCCTCCGTCAGGTAGGTGACTCCTTTTCGCCTCGCCAGCAACTTCAAACACACGGAGCACAAGCGGGATTGTTTAACAAAATTAAGGTTTAATGTGGCAAATGCATTTCGGTAATTGTACCTTCCTCAGTGCCAAACCAATTGTTAATGCCCTGGTCAGCCTCCAATATTTAAATCCTCTCTGCATCCTTATTGGTGGGACTTCAGTCCATCTGTAACGGCACCTCCTTCTATAGGTAGCGAGAACGGAAACGGCGGGGACTTAATGTTCCATAATGCACCTTTGTATTCTTTTCCGTTATCGTTGTTTGTAAATGTTTAGGCTTTCTCATTATAATGCCTCGTGTCGTTATCAGCGCGATGTCCATTAATGTCATTTTGAGGCTGAACAGGCTCCCCTCGCTTCCCGCTGATAGTAATGGCACAGACGCTTGCAGGCGACCCTCCTATGAACAGGTCATCTCAGACTCGACTAGTCCGCGTCTTTCTCAGGCAACAAGCTTTGGCCAGCGGGGGTTCAAACACGCCAACTCAATTCCACAACACCAGTCCACCGGCAGTCGAACACAGCTGCGGGTGCCTCCGTCAGGTAGGTGACTCCTTTTCGCCTCGCCAGCAACTTCAAACACACGGAGCACAAGCGGGATTGTTTAACAAAATTAAGGTTTAATGTGGCAAATGCATTTCGGTAATTGTACCTTCCTCAGTGCCAAACCAATTGTTAATGCCCTGGTCAGCCTCCAATATTTAAATCCTCTCTGCATCCTTATTGGTGGGACTTCAGTCCATCTGTCCACACTTTACACATAACAAAACCCACCCAAACCACAATACTCAACAATATCCCTAAAAATGCATGAAATAGCAATATTTGGAAAGTTATACAAATATTTTTATAAATTTTAAGTATTTAAGATAGACATAGATCAAAATTAAAAAGCATAATGAATACATTAATTATTTGTATTCTCTCATTAATTTTATTAAAAGTCTACAACCACAGGCCCAAATAAACCTCAAAGACTGAAAATAAAATGTATTGAATAACTCATAACTTTATTAAAACCTTATGAACGTGATATAAAATATAAAACAATTCAATTAATATTAATTAGTAAATAGTTTAAAAAATAATACCTACCAAAACCCCGGATTAGAATTCAGTAAACAGTATAAAAATGTAAACCTGTACAATTAAATAACAAATAAACAAATCTAATTAATCCATCAAAAAAAGTGTATAGAATTTAAAAAACACTGCCCCCAATAACCCAATAAACTCAACAGCCCGTAAAAAACAAATTACTGTTTATTGAAGTAAAGTATAGGGACATACTGCTGGTTCTGTGTGAACACAGCATCACCTGGCAATTTGCAATAATTCAATCCTAGGTACCCAAGCAGCTGTGTCTTTCCCAACATGAAGCAGCCTGTATCAATGGCGAAATTCCAGAGCTATTGAATACGTAGGCAATCTCCCCTTTATTTTCACTACTCAGGGGTTTCTGCAACACCATGTTCCTACTGCAGAAGAGCGGTGTTGGTCACTGACTGGTGTTGAATCTCAAGAATTGAATCAATGGTTGCTGTACATTTGAAGATGAAGGAAATCCATCTTCTATGGATGGGGACTGGATGGTTCATTTGGCCCTCAAGATATCTATCTGACAATCCCTATTTTCGCCACACACAAGAGCTTTTCACGGTTTCAAAGGAGAGATCACTGGTATAAATTCTTGGGATAAACCATTTGCACCTTCCTCTGCAGTCCTCTGCACATTGGGCCTTCACCAAGATAATGGGAGCAACGGTAGAGCAGATGAGAGCGAAAAGGGGGCGATTGATCATCTATCTGTATGCCCACATCGTTATGTGGCAAATTAAGGTCCCATTGATACAGCATATGACATGGATGACCCTCCTGCTTCTGGAGCTTGGATGTGTTATAAACGAGAAGAAATCCGTTCTAACTGCTATGCTATGTTCCAGGTTGACTCAATCAAAGCCCAGTTGCTGCTGCCGAAGCAAAAACATGAAAATATCAAGAAAAAAATTGAAATTGGCTTTGAGCAGGGAGACAGTATCCTTGAGAGTGGGAGCTAGGGTAGTAAGACTCCTGACGTCCACCATCCAAGCAGTGTTTCTCAGCCAGTTACATTAAAGGGCTTCTTTGCACGTCTCAAAATCCAGCACCTGAGGAAAGGGCTGGCATACGTGACCAGGTACAGATTGTATAGAAAGTCAGAGAGAAACTGCCCTGGTGGATGGAGCACACGGAGGCCTGAAATAGCAAGTCAATTTTGTAGTTTCCTTCCAATTCAAAATTTTCTAGCATTTGCGTCAATCATTTTCAATTCTATTAAGTACATGTAAGCAAGGATTATCACACCCAAATTGAACATGTACTAAGATAACATGATTATCTCCAAAATGTTATTTGATCAATGCATGTTGATTTGAAATGTTGATGATGAAATTTTGTGTTCATCCTCCACACCCATCTTTATGATATAAATTTAGAAGCATAGGTGGTACCACTGTCGTTTCTGTTTTAGGCTCAAAGTAGAAGCAGGAGTAAGTAAAGGATATGGGTTTGGAGGATCTTGGAAGCGGCAGGACATTGAATCATCGGTCAGCTGAAATGTTGCACAGTTGTTATCGGACACTGGCTCTAGTAGGCTGTTGTTATGTGCAAAGAAAGAGGCACTAAAATGTTACCTCCCAGTTTTGAGGGCTTATGCCTGCTGTTAATGGTGGAAAAGGAGATGTAATACTGCTGACGTTTATGGCAATTGTTTTGAATGTTTTTGGAACTTTGTTATTGGCTGTTGTTGAATTGTCAGTTAATAAATAGAAGCATAATCCCCGCTTCCTTGTCCTTAATGGAATTGAATATTCTAAAAGCAATTGCAAGAAACATTTTACTCTTGATCATGCAGGAGGAGTCAGCAAACTTGAAGTAGGACTGGTGAAGCAGCCCACGCCTCCTTTGTTATGTGTCCGCATAATTAAAGTAGGACTGAGTCATATCATCAACCAGTGATGCAGGTGATGTGCATTGACTTCTAGAACAGTCTGGAAGGCTACCTTACAGCAACTGCTCTGGCCTGTAAGGGGATTACACTGTCTCTGAGTTTTTAATTTTATTTTCCAGTCCTGTAATCATCACGATGAGCTGACAATTATGCCTGTGACAGTGAGTTATGTTAACAGGGTATGATGCTTAGGCTGTCAGGTAACCTCTTTCTAGGTCACCAAGGGTAGACTTGTGCTGAAACATTATTGAAATGGCTTGCTTAAACTGAGAAATAATATATGTTTGATGAAATACCGAATGATCTGATTTGCTGTAAGAAATGTTGGACCTTGGTCTTTTTTTGAGTTTGTGCCAGGAGTATTTTTTATTTGATGCATGACTTTAGTGTCGCAAAGAACGTATGTATTTGAGGTGTAGAACTTCGTTTAAGGCAATTGCATATTCACAGTTCTGTCCATCATCTATGTACACATCTGACGCTCAAAGGAAGGTTTAGAAGATGTCTTGCTTTATTGATGAGATGTAATAAAGCATCTTGCTCTTGCTACTTTATGTGTGCCTAGTGGCAGAGGGGAACTCGGTCGTGTACCTGTATCATTTGAGTGTGATGTCACATATTCAGGTGAGCTAGCTGGAAAGGGTTGCGTTTCCCTAGGAGGCTAGAAAGTGTGGAGATTTACCTGAGCAGAAGGGATTAAGTTACTTGAGATTTTCTTGGGCTGATTGGAAAGGGTTTGTGTTTACAATAGTTATCTGGGAGGTGGACATATTTACATGAGCTCACTGGAAGAGATTGGTGTGGCATCTCACCATGAAAAACTCTTGTGGAACTCTCTACCTCGGAACATCAACACACAAGTATTTTATCCTGTGTATTTCTTTATGTCACTTGGCTGGCAGTTCCCTCCCTATACGGAGATACCAATAAACCTCTCTTAAGCATGGTGGGCTCCTTCATTTGTTTGGCTGGTGACAATCACATACAGCAGGAAGGAGAACTAGAGGAGAGCTTGTGGACAAGTCCTAAAAGAATCCCGCCACCAACAGTTTACGAGGAATGTCCTAAGCTACATTGAGAGGACACGATGAGCCGCTGTGTGCTATGAACAGCATTTCCTGCATAAGACTCTTTTATATGTCAGATAGAATTAAGTCCTTATTTACAGTTTGACAGACAGGATACTTTGTCAAAATGTGGAGGATATATGATCCATCATATTAAAAGTGCCACTAGCTATAATACATTTGTAATACGATGGACTGGACATCTGCCACATTTGTGATGGAGTATCCCATCTGCCAACTCTAAATAAGGCACTTTGTCTCTGGGTGAGACTTGATTTTCCTCTGGTGCTGGGTGCTCTACTGTACCTACAGACAATGAGGGAAGCTAACAATCTCACACCCTTACCCCTTGGCTCCAACTTAGAAGTGGCTTGTGCATGAAATTGTTGGGCATCATCTGTGGTGGCATCCGACAGAGAATGGTGCTTTCTGCTAGCTGTGGTTGGGTGGGCTTTGAGCTTTCTTCCTCATCTCTGCAAGCTGTGTGTGAGTTGCCCTTCAACCAGATGCTCTCCCCCGCGCCAGGACACTCTAGAGTAACAGTGCGCGCTACAAATGCAATATAACATAACATAACATAACATGTCATAGTAGCCTCTAACATGCATATGTGACGTCTCCTGCTGTTTGTTCAATCGGTGAACTTGGAGCAGCGACACTTACTGGCTCGCGGGGACAATGCTTGAAGTGTTTCAAGGCTGGTCCAAGCACCAACTATCACGCTTAGAGGGAAACGCGCAAAGCAACTTTGAGTCAGGAACAAAGCCAACAGCTCTCATCAAAAAATTCTGTATACCTCTGTGGCTTGTATGATGTTTAATTTTTCCAGTTTAGGTTTAATGAGTAGCCATAACTTTACCCATCAGGCATAACCAATCAATCCACATCTTTGCATCACAGCCAGAAACACCACTAAGAGTAATCCTTATTAACTGGAAAGCTTTCCCTCAATAACTACGGCAGGGTCTCTCATGCTCCTGAATATCCCCGAGAACCTCTATTAATATGGGAAAAACAGAAAGAGGCTCTGAGGGCTACGCGGAGGCAATTGATGGGAATATCTTCACGCATCCAGGAAGTTAGCAATGCTTTGTTTGGGTGCGGAAGAGATCAGGGTCCTAAAGCAGGGAAACAACCTTTACAACACAACTTTTACAACGCACTACCATTAGAACGCAGTCATTACAACGCAACATCCCTTACAACGCATGCCTTTACAATGCAACCATTACCACGCATGACATTACAATGCATACAATTACAACTCATGTCATTACAACGCAGTCATTACAACGCATACCATTACAACGGATACCATTACAACGCATAGTGCCCTTACACTATCCAACACTTACCCTACTGTTTCACCCCCTGGAGTTAGAATAGTAAATTTTACCCCTACACTATCCAACACTTACCCTACTGTTGCACCCCCTGGAGTTAGAATAGTAAATTTTACCCCTACACTATCAAACACTTACCCTACTGTTGCACCCCCTGGAGTTAGAATAGTAATTTTTACCCCTACACTATCCAATACTTACCAAACATGCAATGTAATGGTATGCGTTGTAAAGGTAGTTTTAAAAAATTTGTTGTAATGGCATGCGTTGTAATGGAATGCTCTGTAATAGATGTTGCGTTGTAAAAAATGCGATGTAAAGGTATGTGTTGTAAAAGTATGCGTTGTAACGTCATACAACCTTAAAGCATCCTCCACTGATCCTTGAAGATGACGTGAAGAAGAAGAGTTTCAGGATTACAAAAGGGCAATTATGAAACTTGCCAAAAGCTTGAGGCAGTTTGCAGCTATGTGCAATTACAAGATTTTTCAGGACAAAATGTTAAGAGAAGAACTGGTGCAAAATGTCTACAATAGAAATGTACAAGAGAAACTTTTAAACAGAGAGAGCATCACATTACAGAAAGCCATGCACATTATTACTCAAAGGGCTGAGAACACTAGCCAAGTATTAAAAGAAATGTCTGCAGCTGATACTGACGAGAAATGGCGGTAGAGAAGGGAGAAATAAATGAGAGGTTTAGGAACCCGAAAGGTTGATGAGAGAGACTAAAGGCAAACAATATGGGTGATTCTGACAATTTGTAATTCAAACGTGGGCTCAAAGTACATTTGGCTTCTGACAACAGTTGCCCTGCCATCAGTCAAATGAAAGGGCACAATGTCTGAGTGTGCTGAGCAAAAAAGGATGGAAATATTAGTACTGTAGCAACTCTTTTTGGGTGTTCAAAACTGACCACAGAGAGGTTAGGGTGATGGCTCATTAAGGGGCACATTTATCAATTCTGGGGAAAAGTATTTACTTTTATTCAGAGGATATGAACTGAATCCTCCCAATGCAAACCTTGTAGCATATGGGATCAATGCGCCCGCACGGGCGGTCTGTGGGCTCAGCGTGAGCCAGTAATGAACTGCAAAGCCGTGGAGCAGGCAGGTCTGGGACACGAGCACGCGCGCCCCCTTGCTTTGCTTGAGTGCATGCATGCGAGAACAGACAGCAATGCAGGCGTACCTCTGGGATCCAGCCCGGGACCTGCTGCACCTCGCAGGAGGCAGAGCGGGAGGATGGTCCAGACCCCGCCAGCCCTGTCTGTTGGTGTTTGTTGCCCGTGGATTGACTTTGGTGCTGGCGCCTAGAGGAGTTGCTCTGTGGTGCATGTCCTGTCGTTATCTGCAAGATCGTGTCCATAGAGTTAGCGTCACAATCCCGACTCCCATGAGGCACACTAAACTGGAAATCCTAGTATTTTCCTCTTTCTCACATTGGCAAGAAAGGGCGTCAACTGTAAGTATACAGCTGGCTTTTTTTGATCGAGGGCAGGGTACACCTTAGCGTGTGTACACCACCCAGGTCACGCACACTTTGGTCCTGATGAAAACCTGGTAAATGTAGACCATCACATAGCACTTTTTATCACATTACACAGATACCAATGGATCAGTAACATCCATATATGCATCTGATATATCTTTTTAATATTGTCCAGTAGCTCCTGAATAAAAAAAATTTTCAATTGAGATATACCAGGACAATTTTTAATTCACCTTTATCACTCACAAACGCACAAAAAATAACCCGCTCCACTGTAGTCAGGTGTCGCGGCACACCCGGATGGCACTCAGCTGTTCGGGTGGGACCCCGATGATGAAGCAGGTCACCAACTAGGTTGGTGAGTGAGGGGTCTTCTTAGAAAAGGACACTTTCCTTTTCACATGCTTCTCTTCTCTCTCCCCACCGTGTTCAGACCTTGACCGGTCGTATGGTGGTACTCTTCCATTTGTTTGTTTGCATATGGGAACAAACCCCTTGAAATAATTGTTATTTTGTAGCAGAGTTTGATTTCATGGTGTTAGTGTTCAGTCCAAAGTATATGTGGCCAGAGATGCTTGTTGGGGTGTCCGCAGCTGCAGGATTTACATATTCAATTTTATCCTAATCACCCAGACAAAAGTTCTTGAAGTAGAGATGGTAAGGTAAAAGCTGTTTTGATAAATAATTGGTCAGAGAGATTCCCTGAGGTGTTTAGGGAATTGGTGCTGCTTTAAAGGAAATTTTAAAGAAGGACGCTGGGCTGGATGGGCACACAGTGAGGAATGTTCCTCTAGTGAACGAGCCTCTATGTAAATAACTTCTGTGATTGTGCCATAAAGATGTAATTAAGAGCACTGAATCATCCCAATAGTTGACCTCAATAGTGTTGGCCAAGAATGCAAATGTAAACTTGGGCTTTACATGGACCTACCTGATCTAATTGTTGTCATCTGATTGAGCAGGCATCTCTTGCCCAATTCTAGTGAAAGGCTGAGCCATCAGAAGAGCATCAGTTTTCCAGACCTTGTACATGTCATCAGCCGATCATCACATTTCTCTTCACCTCGAATCCAGACCTTTGACTTCTCTTGTCATGCCCGATGGAGTGTATAAGTACAAGTCGTTGCCTCTTGGGTTAGCCGTTGCAGTGACGATATTTCAAAGGGCCATTTACCAGTTAATTAACAACATGAAAAATGCAGTATCCTCCAAAGTTGATAGTTTGAAATTTGGAGCAAATAGGGGTGTACATGACTTGGCCCGAACTAAGGGGTTAGAAAGTGTATATGAAAGTCGTCTAAAACCAAGGGAGAATTGTAAGATTATAGTGGATGTGGAGGAATATTTGGGGCAAAGGCTGTATTCAATTGGGATTTTGCCTAAGCTCAACCTAAAAAGAGCCATTGAAAAGGTTCCATCACATCAATGTTTGGATCAATTTCATTCCTTTTTGGGGTTGTTAGGATACTGTTGTTAATTTCTACCAGCAGTTGCTCTCAACCCAAAAACACATGAAAATTGATGGAAAATATATAAAAGGTTGCCTAGTGTGATAGTTATGAGAGGAGTTCAGAGAACCGAAGAAAGACATTACCTCAGCACCTGCACTGAAACGATTTGACACCAGAGACAAAAGTATAAGTACTGATGACAGTAATTCAGGGATGCTGGTGGTCTTATTACAGACGGGGTATCGTAGTAGAGATGTCGCCACTGCTTTTGCATCAAGGTTTTTAAGAGATTCTGAGAAAAACGAATCCACACAATTAAGAAAGGCTTTGACCCGTTGCTGGCGGGCTGAGATACTACCTAAGGTATGTGTCGTACATGGAGTTTGTTGTAAGGACAGCTCACTGGTCAATGTGTACTCAGACAGTGTATGGCATGTCACCTTGAGAATGGTTGTAGAGACTGAAAGAGTACAGTTTTAAAATAGAGTATTTGCTAGGTAAAAAAAACATGCCTGCACACAGCCTTTCCAGATTACCCATGGATGAGACCGCAGAATGTAGACTGAATGATGTAATGCAAAAATGTGTTGATGTTAATGTACATGATATGATTGTTGGTAGTATTTTGCATGAGGAGTGGTTGAGTACGGTGAGATTTAAGGATGAGGTGGGGGCATTCAGGAACATGAGCGTAGCACTGCTTGTGTAGGGGTAGAAGGAGCTGTTAGTGTACCAGAAAGATTAAGAGATAAAGTTCTAACTCCATCCCATGAGGGTAACAATGAAAGGAGTGCCACCAAAAATGCATTGGGCGACTTCCTGGTGGCCGGACTTGGATTGTGATATTGTAGCTAAAGTCATTAGTTGCATTTCTGTGCCAAGTGTGATAAATCTCAGAGAACAATGAGGTAACTGACAGAGAACATGGCACTTGGAAGAAGTCTGGCTCTTGTTGTCTGCTAGGCATGCCATTGCAGTGTAGATTATTTCTCACATTGACTTGAGTTGACGTTTTCAAGACAGCTCTTGTTGAAAGAAGTTACCATATGTTTAGAGAAACTGTTCCTGAAATGCTGGAGATTGACCATAGGGTGTAAGATTTGAAAGAGATGCAGAACGTTTTGGATGAGAATGGGATTGAGTTTTGTACTATGATGTATGTGGCAATTGAACCATTACATTTTCATGATGGTCCGTTGTTTTCTATAATAATTATTAATATGAAGCTTGAACAATGAAAAATTAATCAATGGCTGATGAAAACATTATGGCATATTTATGAGCCCGGAGAAAGTTCTACTACGCCACTGGAGTCAAGCTATCCTGGCTGATGGCTGCTGATAGCCAGAAACCGGTCCTTGGATGCTTGATTCCATTCCAGGGAAGACATGGCTTGGCAGTTCGGGCTAGACTGTTCCCATGAGGCACAGGGTCAAGACTGATTTGCATATGGCCATGTCTGAACTGGAGTGGCGTGGTGAGCAAAATAACGATGAATTAAACCCAGATCTGTGACTGGGGGTGAATGTTTTGCCAATGTGCAACATTCCATCCATCATCTTGTGTGTTTTGCTGTTCGCCCTATGTGGGAAGGGTATGCCCAGACGTGGGTCCCGTGCTCACTACGCAACTGGAGTCAAACTATCCTGGCTGATGACGGCTGATAGCCAAAAACTGGTCCTAGGATGCTTGATTCCGGTCCAGGGAAGACATGGCTTGGCAGTTCGGGCTGGACTGTTCCCATGAGGCACAGGGTCAAGACTGATTTGCATATGGCCATGTCTGAACAGGGGTGGTGTGGTGAGCAAAATAACAATGGATTAAACCCAGATCTGTGACTGGGGGGGGAATGTTTTGCCAATGTGCAACATTCCGTCCATCATCTTGTGTGTTTTGCTTTTCGCCCTATGAGGGAAGGGTATGCCCAGATGTGGGTCCCGTGCTCACTACGCCACTGGAGTCAAACTATCCTGGCTGATGACGGCTGATAGCCAGAAACCGGTCCTAGGCTTGATTCCGGTCCTGGGAAGACATGGCTTGGCAGTTCGGGCTGGACTGTTCCCATGAGGCACAGGGTCAAGACTGATTTGCATATGGCCATGTCTGAACTGGGGTGGTGTGGTAAGCAAAATAACGATGGATTATACCCAGATCTGTGACTGGGGGTGAATGATTTGCTAATGTGCAATATTCCATCCATCATCTTGTGTGTTTTGCTGTTCTCCCTATGTGGAAAGGGTATGCCCAGATGTGGGTCCCGTGCTCACTACGCCACTGGAGTCAAACTATCCTGGCTGATGATGGCTGATAGCCAGCAACCGGTCCTTGGATGCTTGATTCCGGTCCAGGGAAGACATGGCTTAGCAGTTCGGGCTGGACTGTTCCCATGAGGCACAGGGTCAAGACTGATTTGCATATGGCCATGTCTAAACTGGGGTAGCGTGGTGAGCAAAATAACGATGGATTAAACACAGATCTGTGAATTGGGGGTGAATGTTTTGATAATGTGCAACATTCCGTCCATCATCGTGTATGTTTTGCTATGGATAAATATGACATGTTCCACCGAGGTGAAGAAGCTGAAATAAGTTAACACAGTACATTTGGATAATTCTTCTTTCATTCTGGTTTCTGTGCAATGCTCTAAAAAAATTGTAACCTTTAATTTATCCAGACTGTTAATTTTGCTACGGTCGTTGAACAGGGTGGGCAATTCCAGGGCGCTAATGATTTGTAGATGTAACTCAGCCAAGGAATAGTGGCACCCTTCTCCTGGCTTTGACAATCCAAAATGATGTCCCTACAAAGGGATGCCACTGGGTTGGTCCATATACTGACTGACCCACAGCAAATCCTTGTTCACCATCTTTATCCGCTCCACCACTTCTGAACCATCTAAGCCCAACTGGACATGGTCCCTCTGTCTCTCTGTCTGCACTCCTGTCCATTTAATGATGGAGTGAGTGTCCACTGATCCAGACTTCTTTTTTTGCACAAACCTCAGATTCCCACCGGTTGGTAAAATGAATACTCCTTAAGTTCCTTCACAATCTGACATATCCTCATATACAGTCATTCTTCCACCACCGTATTTGCCTAATAAGCCTTTTCCCTAAGCCTTTTTTGAACCCTTTCGCTGCTGCCCTGTCCAATAAGAGTGTGTGGCAAAATCCTCCACTTGGTAAAACCCCTTTTGCTAGGAAGAGCTGCAGCGACCCCAATACTTTTTAAGCTGTTACCCTGCCTCCTCCACATTGCCCAAACAAGGGACATATCCTTGTCCCCCACAATCTCAGGTACATTTTCATTGCCCTCACCAGGCAAATGGAACCCAGGTTTGTTCTCCACATACACCTAGCTGCCCTTCACTTTCCAATCTGTCTTGCTCTTTGTCAGGTACACCTTTGCTTTGCTACCATCATCTACATCTTCCCATTGAAGACTACCCGAGGCCTTGGTTCCTCCCACCTCCGACAAAAAAACATGTCGAAACACCAGCCTAAACAAGTGAAACTTTCAGATGGATGCCCATGCCGATTTAGTCTGTTCCACCAATGAGCCCGAAATGCCCTCAGTATTCGGCCTCCTCAGCTCCTCTGCTTTCTCTGGTTCCCTCGACCAACCTTCCAAGATCCTCCTCACAAGTTTCTCTTTTCCCAGCTCATTACCCCAAAAACACTTTCTGTAAAATGCAACGCCTGGCAATCACCCAGCAATCATCACCGATGAGCTCTTTTTGACAATCAACCCCATCACAAACTGCATCTACCTGTCTCTGGTGCGGCCGATGTCTTGTATTCACTCCACGTCACCCGATCGTACAGCCTCATAGATTCACTCAAAGATTTTTCTATCAAACATCTGGCCTTCTTTCATGTTCATCTTAGGAGGTTAAGCAGTGTCTACCTCATTCACGTCTGGCACCAAACCACAGGACCTCCCCAACTGCGAAAGAGACAGTGCATCACCCACCTGGTTTTCCAAACTCAGAATGTGTCTAGCCCTAAAGTGAAAATTTCATCGTAAGCACAGCATTAACAATTCAAGCAATAAGCTCAGTACATGGCCTTCCTTTGTGGGCTGTTTACTACATACACTACAGCTTCATTATTGATCCTGAATGTCACTTGTCTGCAACAGGCCGTGACTGTGATTTATGGAACGCATTTATAGCTCAAAGGATTCCCAGTGGTGGAGCCGCCATGTTTGATTTGTTCTGCAATGGGAGATCTTTATTGTCTCAAGTCACTCTCCTGGAGCAGGAACCACATTGTACTGTGGTAAAAGGGGAAGTGTACTGTGTGAGACCTGGATTGGACCTGAGTCACAGACCAATGGCAAACTAGTCTTTCTTTTTAAAAAACAATTGTGTGCCCACTCTAGCAGACAGCCTGGTGTCCTGACACATATTTGGTGGAAGGGTTTGGTTAGTCTATCTCTCACTGAAAATAAAACATTTCACTCATTGCCTAAAGGATGGCATTAAACCACTTAAGATACCCTCCTTCCTGACGTGAGGTATTCAGTGGCATAGACCAGGAGGTGGCCACGGACAGTATGTTCACCCTTCTGTGGTCCCCTTCCTGCGGGGCATATTGCAAGTCACACCCGGCACACTGCACGGGTGTGCGAGGTCAATTTAAACAGAGATATGCTCCTTCCAAATAAAACACACACTCAACCAATCAATCAATCAGGATTTATAAAGCACAGCTTATCACCCAATAGGGTATCCAGGTGTAACCACACAATACCTCAACTAGTTCTGTCTGGAAACTGTTGGCACAACTGAGGCAGTCTGACTCACTTGTACTTTGTAAATGGAATCTGAATTTCTTCCCCAGTGCCTCTAACCACAAAGGTAAATATCTGCACACTGTGACTTGTGGCTCCTTTCTTGATTAGAGAGAATGCTCTCAAAATGCAGAAACACAATCTGTACTTCATTGATCATTTTATAAACGCTCAATGTTCAGAATTTGCTAAGCGCAATAATTAAATTCACTTTCAAGGTAATTGTATTCGTTCAACACATGTTGGATTGCGTGTATGATGGTCGCGGGCAATGAAGTAAATGGTGGACATAGTGTCAGACGATCCTCCTCAAAGTGCCTGGATCTCATATGGGCGGTGAGTGTTTTTGAACATAAGCCATGTGCAGCTCAGTAAACCGTTGGTTTGCCACCTCTCAATAAGGCAAAGGAGCCGAGCCTTGGGCAGACGGCACACCAATTTCTGGCTGATGACCCATCACAACCCAACTCTAAAACACTGTCTGAAGATTTTATTTCCTCAGTTCTATGTGAAGCATCTTAGACATCTGGCAACTTATGCGACAGCAGGCATTAACTTGGCTCTGGTAGAAGATAAGATGGCTTCCAGCAATGCATGGACGTCAATGGATGTCTTTTTGTTACGTGAATGGTATTTTACCTGACCACGGGCCTCAACAAAGACTGTCTGTATCCCAAAAAGAAGTCTAACCAAGGGAGCCATGGCCTGTGGTATTTCCTCCCATTCAGGTCTTAAAGTAGCATTGTGGGATAGATGTACAATTTATGCTTAAGCGGATATGGGATCTGCTGCTGTTTTCTGAGCAAACCCTTAGAGTTCTGCAATATTTCACAAGTTTATTACCTGCAGAAGGACCTGTAGGACATAAGGATTGCAGCCAATATATGGACAACTTCAAGAGCAGCATTTAGCTTCCGGCCCTGGTACTGAGGAGAACTTCTTTTTTAGGCAGATGCGCATGTGTGCTCAGGCAAAATGTAGCCACTTAGGGTCAAAATGAGCCAATGGCAGAACTGGACTGACTCATGCTGTCTGCTATGGTGAGCAGAAGCAAGAATGTTAGTAGTACTGACCAATGGATGAAGAGGGCCGACTCAAAGTCCCTCTATCCATGCATGTATAAAGTTTCAGTACTGTGAGCTATATGTTCAGCAAGACTCAGGTGTTCTAAGCAGTGGCGTAACAAGAGTATCTCAGGCTCTAAGACAAGGAAAGGGTGAAAAACAACTCCCATGCCCCTCACCCCCCACCCATATCCCCCTTACCCCAGTTGGGTAGTAAAAGATGCAGCAATAAGTGGGGTTTAGTTGGCCCAAAGACGCCTGGGTTCTCATTCGACTGTGACACTCCTGACTCTAAGGGTGCAGTGACAGCACATCCTCCGATTAGCCTGCAGTGGACTATCCCCTCCAGCAGAGGGAGTTCAGGTTCTCTGAATGTTCTGCACGGCTGCAGCCACATTGTTAAATTGGACATCACGCGTCTATGCTTGGCTCGGCTGACATTTGCTAAAGATCACATTTTGCTAACTATAAATACATTATACCTTACCATCTGTTTTTGGAGCTGTTGTTTTTGATGCAGTGTCAACACTTTGTGTTAGTTGTTGCTAACACAAGCAGTTATATAAAATGTAATTATATGAGAATACACAGAGAAAAGCTAAATGTGTATAAATTCCTATTGTCACACATTGTATGTTTGCCCAAGCCACATTCTAGGAATTGTGTTTTATCAATATGGTAATGTGCAGAGCGTGCTAGCAAGGATTCCAAGAAATCTTGCCTCATCAAAATTCAACCGGCGGGGGCCTTCTTCGAATCCTTGTGACTAGATGCAAATGAAGGTATGGAGACGTGCGATGGAGAAGGTACCTCCTGCATTAACAAAGTGGACTGGTTGCAGCCCCTATCGCTTTTAGGGATCCCTGCAAGACCAGGATGCTGTGTCAAAAAGTATCACATGGCAAAGGGCCTCGAGGAGAAGCATCTAGCACTATCTTCCATACTCTACCCCTGATGCCCACGGCTGAGATTCACACTGTGAAAAATAACCCTGTTTGATTGCACCTTCTCTGCAAATGTTAACTCCCTGGCAAAGGCATCCTGTAACCTTCCAATGCTTTGTTACTGCATGAGTGCAGCATTGCATTGATGCATTTCCTTGGACCTGCCACCTGTAGGTAATTTATATATATATGAGCCGGGTATGGTGGCTTACAGGCACATGCATCAAACGGTGCGATTCGCAAAAATCGGCCGTTTGCGATCGCTAAATTAGCTTTTGCGATGCACCAAGGGTCAAGTCCCTCGCAATTTGAGAATTTACAATTAATTGCGAGTTCTCAAATTGCGATTGCATTTAAGAAATCGCAAATTGAGATTCCGTAAATGCAAAGCATTAAAGAAAAACAAATCACGATTTCGCTAATAGGGGTTGCAAATTACCATAAAGTTAAACTTCATGGTAATTTGCAAGAACTTTGAAAAATGCACTAAAGTGCATTTTTCAAAGTTCCATTTTGCACACACACATGCCCTTGGGGCATAGGATTGAATGGGGAGGTATTCCTCAATTGTGACTCGCAATTTGCGAGTCGCAATTAAGGAATGTTTAGAAATCGCTATTTTTTAAGCGATTTCTACGTGCATAGGTTTTTGCGATTCCTTAATTGCAATTCTTTAAAAATCGCAATTAAGAAATCGCGAAAGCCAACATTGATGCATGTGCCTGTATGTGGACTAATGCATCCACTCTAGGGGCTTTTGTTCGACCTCATGGTCACAGGTTCAAATCCCGGCGGGTCCACTCAGCCTTTCATCCATCTGAGGTCGATAAAATGAGTACCATTGAGTTGGGTAACAATAAACATCTGTTATTCAGCACCTTGAGACCCATGGTTGATAAGTGCGCTTTACAAATACAAGTGTTACGTATATATACGTAAGTTAATGGAGGTTGCTGTTCAAACGGGCTCCCTATACTTTTATGACGTAGCTGCAATTTCTCTAATAAACTCTGCTATCATGGGAGGGCAATAATTAGGAGTAGCATGCTGTCCGTTCAATGTATGGCCACGTGTGTCGTGACGTAGGTCAACATGTTTCCTATACACCACCTGATATTTGTGAAAACAACATTACAGACGAAAACTTGTGTATCGAATTTCAAGTTCTCTGAATTGTACAAAGAAAGTTCACGTGAACATTTAGAAAGTGCCGGAATTTTGCAAACATAACTTCACAGGTAACTAGGAAGCACAATAGTGGATTGGAGGTCGTTGTGGCGGTAAGACAACTGTTGCCTGCAAGTGCACAGAGTGACCCCCCTAAGAGGTCTGTAAATTGAATACAGTGGAGTTCAGTAATATTGACATATTTTGAGATTGTTCTAAAAATAGCAGGTTGTGCTGTTATTTGCTGTGGCACAGCCTTTTGAATAGCAGATTATTCGCCAAATTGTTTGGTCTCTTGGCGCTGTTGAGGTGTCATCTCATCTGCAAGTGGTTGCTCTTACTATTGGCAGTCGCCTCAGGAGCATCAGTAGTGTCATGGTCTTCCCTGCCAAGCATTGTGTTACCTTACCTAAGGAGGCGAGGGAATGTTAGAATGGAGAGAGCCAAAATCGGAGCATAAAGTTGGGTATGTTTTGTGTTTTGAGTCGGCCTTGTGGGGTATTGTGTGTTAAAGTTTGGTGCTGTCTGCTTAGTACCCCTGAGTGTGATTAGCAGTTGGCAGGACCTATCCAATGCTGTGAGCAGTAGGAACCCGAACCTCTTTTGGGATTTGATTAATAGATCTAGACAGAGGAAATCACAACCATTGGCTGTACACATAACTAGTCAGCAATGGTTTGATCATTTCTCATCCCTGTATGAAGGCTCTGAGGAAACAACTAGCCCTGGGACGGTTAGCTTGGGTGAGGGGGATACCTTAGGGGTGGACGACCTCCCATTTACGACCTCAGAGGTAGTGGTGGCGATCAGACACCTAACCCCTAAGAAAGCAGCCGGACAGGATGGGATTCCTGGAGATTTGTTGATGGTTGAGCCACAGGCTTGGGCTAAATTAATAGCCATAATAATGAATCTGATCACTAGGGGTCACCAGGTGCCAGATTCCTGGAAAGGGGCAGAGGTGGTAACCGTGTTCAAGAAGGGGGCTAGAGAGGACCCTGCTAACTACAGACCTATCAGTTTCATAGACATAATCCAGAAAGTGGTTGGCAGGGTCATCATCTCTAGAGTAGGAGATTGGATGGAGGAGGCCAGTATTCTTTCCCACTTACAAGCGGGCTTTAGAAGTAAGGTAGGGACGATGGACCAGGTCTTTCGTTTTTTTGCTATCTATTGGAAGGCAGTGACCATTAGGAAAGGTAGTTTATATATGGCCTTCATAGATCTCAAAACAGCTTTCGACCTGGTCCCTCGTGCAAAATTATGGAAAATCCTAGGGGAGATGGGTTTTCCCAGTGGACTCCTTAAACTAATCGTAAGGCTCCACGAGGGGAATTACGCGAGGGTTAGATGGGGATCCCAGGGACAGTTAACAGATAGGGTCCCTGTGAAGAGAGGAGTACGCCAGGGCTGCGTTATGGCTCAGACACTTTTCTCCCTATTTGTGAATGGAGTGGTGGACCATCTGAAGGGAGAGGAGGCGGATGCCCCATCCCTGGCGGGGGAAAAAATCCCCACTCTACTCTTCGCTGATGATACCTTATTAATCTCCAAATCCCCTGTGGGCCTGCAAAAACTCTTGAACCTGTTTAGCTCCTTCTGTACCAACCGAGGCTTAACCATTAACACATCAAAAACTAAATTGATGGCACTCTCCCCCTCCAAGAGATTCAAAAACAATCTTCTACTTAATGGTGTTCCTTTGGAGTTGGTTGAATCCTTTGATTACCTTGGTGTCCGGATAAACAGTCGTATGTCCTGGAAGAATCATTTGGCCAAAATGCTACTCAGTCACCAAAGAGTATCCGGGGTGACTTTGAGGGAGCTCCGTGAATCAAGCAGCAAGCCTGTCTCTCCTGCTATGGCTATTTACGAGGGCCAGATTCTCCCTGCGGCATTATATGGCTCTGAACTTTGGGGGTTCGAAAATGTGTCTGATTTATCGACAGCGGAAAATAACTTCCTAAGGAAGGTGGTGGCTCTCCCTACTTCCACCCCATTGATCCCCCTGAGACTAGATCTGGGTAGAAGAACATTAAACAGACCCTCCAGCTTATCGCGATTTCGCGATTTGCAAAAAAATCGCGAAATCGCGCGATCTCCGCAAATGCCGCGATATTTGCCCTAAAGCCCGCGAAATTTGCCGTTTCCGCCCGTCGCCCCCGTTTCCGTCATTTGCGGCGAGTCATTTGCGGCGAGAGAAGGAGAAGACGGCGGCCGGGCGAAGGGAGAAGACCAGCACCACACCAAGAGGGGGAGGAGAGAGCACGAAGCTGCAGCGACGACACGAAGACTCTCAGCAGGACCGGGGCTCGGAGCAGGAGGAAAGCCGGCCGGCAAACAGAAGACAGGTAAGTCCAGTCAGTCCGCTGGTGGGGCCCCGCCGCACACATAGGGGAGAGCGCTGCCCTGGTGGGAGGGGGGCAGCGGAGATGTGGCCGACCGGCCCCGGGCTGCGGAGATGTGGCCGACCGGCCCCGGGCTGCGTGTTTCTGTGAGAGCGCTGGCCGGGTGGGAGGGGGGCAGTGCAGGGAGGCGCAGGGAGTAACAGTGCCACAAGCGCTCGCACATGTTTTTATCTTTGATACTTGCTCAAGTGCCACTTTGCCTACATAACGCTTGTTCGTGTGCCTGAGTGTCTAGCACCTTTTGCAGTATTACGCCTCAAATGATACTGTGTTCTTGTAACTGCACATTTGTCACTTTTTTCTTCCTGTGCACTTTTTACTACCTCATGTATTTTTGGCTGCTCACAATTCTCACTGCCTCATGTATTCTGTGTGCTCACAATTGTTACTATTACCTTTTAGTTTACTACCTCATGTGTTTTTGGTTGCTCAACATTTTTACTACCTCCTGTATTCAGTTTGCTCACAATTGTCATTATTACCTTTACTACCTCATGTATTTTTGGTTGCTCACAATTTGTGTTCCATTTATGTTCCTTTTGTGAAGCGCTCTGACACCTTCGGGTAAAGTCCGCGCTATGAGTCACAGTGGGTATCAGGGTTGCAAAGGGATTTTCTTGCCAGGGAAAGCTCTGAGCATTTGCAATCCCTGCCATGCTAGGAAAGATACCAAGAATATTTCTCTAATTTTACGTGTGGGAAATTTTGTATGCACCTGGGAAAATGTTTGCGGATTTTTTAAAGTTTATCTTTATTGGCTGAGCTCTTCTGTGCACACTGCCAGAAGAACACCATCATGGCCCGATCACAAAATGTGATGTATGTCATTCCATTATTTGTTGTAACTGTTCTCTATGCAGGGGATGGTGTTGGGGTGGGGGAGTGTGTGTGTGTGTGTGTGCGTGCGCACCCTGCTGCTGCCTGTGCTGTACCGGTTATGCAAGGGATGCTTGCACTGCTGCTGTCTGTGCTGTATCTGCTCTGTGTGTGAGGGAAGCTTGCACTGCTGCTGTCTGTGCTGTATCTGCTCTGTGTGTGAGGGAAGCTTGCACTGCTGCTGTCTGTGCTGTATCTGCTCTGTGTGTGAGGGAAGCTTGCACTGCTGCTGTCTGTGCTGTATCTGCTCTGTGTGTGAGGGAAGCTTGCACTGCTGCTGTCTGTGCTGTATCTGCTCTGTGTGTGAGGGAAGCTTGCACTGCTGCTGTCTGTGCTGTATCTGTTCTGTGTGTGAGGGAAGCTTGCACTGCTGCTGTCTGTGCTGTATCTGTTCTGTGTGTGAGGGAAGCTTGCACTGCTGCTGTCTGTGCTGTATCTGCTCTGTGTGTGAGGGAAGCTTGCACTGCTGCTGTCTGTGCTGTATCTGCTCTGTGTACACTACAACCAGCAGCACAATACTGGTCTTGATTTGGAGTGCTCGGAAGAACTTACCGTACTTGCCCAAGATTAACATGCCTTTTAATTAAAACAAATGGGCTGAATTGTAAATAAACAAAATGTACATAGCTCCATGTTGTCAAATAACTCAAACAGTAAGATATCTGTGTTTGGTGTTGCAAAAACCACAAAATAAAATGCCGCTAAATGCCGCTAAATTTCCATTTTTGTGCCGCTAAATTTTCATTTTTGTGCCGCTAAATTTGCCTATCCATGCCGCTATATCCTGGGGGGTCTGATTAAAGGACTTGGTAAGGCTTCGCCCGTTGCTCTTTTGGACTCGTTTGAGAAGAACTGCCGAGCTTGCAAAATACGCTGAAGGGCTTGATGATCTTCTGCTATTGGACACGGGCAAAAAAATAGTATGGCTAAATAAACTGAAAGATCTGGTTCTTAACCTGGGGTTAAGGGATGCATGGGAGTCACAATTGCCACCGCCCAAGGAAGCGATCAAAAAACTATATTGGGACTGGGTCCAGAATAATGCGCTGAGGGCTGCGGATGGGGGCCCACTCACGGATCAATTTTTGTTATTTAAGTGTGTGAGGAAATGGGAGCCCTTCCTCGATCTGATAACTAAACCCCTGGATCGTGCGTTATACCTAAAAATGCGATATGGGATGCTTCCAGTGCATGAGTTCACGGCGAGGTGGTTAAACCCTGGTGCCCCCCAGCGTGTATGCCCAGGTTGTATGGCACCAAAGGAGTCTGTGGCCCATTTGTTTTTTGCTTGCCCAGCTTATAAAGGAGCACAGAATCTTTGGCTGAAACCAGTCTGCAGGGAACTCGGGTTGAGGTGCCACAATCAGGCACTTCGTGTTCTCTCTACGGACAGTTCATCTTCCATCATGATTTGTGGGGTTGCAAAATTCTTGGGTAGTGTGTGGTTGACGCGCTCCAGATTATTGAAACGGCGTCCGGGGGTTTTAACGGTCTAATGCTGAATGCGTTGGTAGTAAATTGAGTCTGCTGTGCATCCTCTTTTAGTGTTTTAATAATTTTATGGAGATTTGATAAATGTAATATGTACTGTATTTCTTTTATGGTGATTAATTTGCCGAATAAAGAGTATGATGATGATGATGATTAGCAGTTGTGTCTATGTTTAAGTGAGCCTAGAGAGGAGAAGCCTGTGTTCTGGGTTGTGTGTAGTATACTTGAGTTAGTCAGAGAGTGCTGCATAAGGGTAGTTTGTTTATACATTGCAGAATCACTTAGCGTTTTTGGGTGTCTTGTGGTGTATGACTGACAGCAGTTGCACTTGAAAAGGATTATGTGACTGCACAGAGCTGGTGTTGGCCCACCTCATCAGTGTTACAGCATCCCTTCTTCCTGAGGGGCTCCCGCTGCTTCCGTCTCAATGCCTCGATCTCTTTTCATAAATACATTGTATGCCACGGGCTAGTCCCAGGTGTCTGCGGGATGTGCCGGTGGATGACTCCGTAGGGGAGAGGTGGGTCTTGCAACTTTAATTTAACCAGGTTTAGACTGGGGCAGAATATTGGCCCTCCGCCAAATTAAAAGTGGCCCCCCATTAGCGAATCGGGATAGCTAAAAAAGTGCCCCTCGTTTGCAAGTCAGGGCAATTTTAAACTTGTAAAGACAAGCTGCATAGGTATTTTGTAAAGTTTGGTAGATTGTATGCATTTGTGCTTGCTGCAAGCAATGTTGGTGGTAGTATCAGAGAAATCAACAGTAAAACCGCCCCATCTGACCATAAAACAGGCCCAGAAACAGCAAAACACAACCCATACACTTATGTCTCAGACCAGCCCTCCAGGCACAGCCTGATTTCCCTTTAGGCCAGTCTGACCCCTGACCCTAAACTGAGACATGGTGTGGTCCGTGGACCATGCGTATGAGTTTCGTAGCGTGCGTGTCGCTTGGTCTCGTGGGAGCAATGTGAGTTCTTATCCTGATGTTGATGGTTGCTCAGTCTCTGAGATGGTTTCCTTCTGTACTCTTTGGCAGATTTACTAAGATCACAACCAAACCTGTGAAAAAAAAAGCATTGGCAAAGCTGACAAAGCCAATAGGTCCCACCAATGCTATTTGTTTAAGCCATGTTGTACCTTAGCGTCACTGCTGTTCACCATGGCTAAAAGTTATTGAATGAGAGGAAAGTGGCATGGAGTGTCTTTGAGTGGAGTGGAGAAGAGTGGAGTAGAGTGTTGTAGAGTATAGTGGCATGAGTGCAGTGCCATAGAGTTGGACGTGTAGAGTGTAGTGGCATAGATTTGAGCGATGCAGAGTAGAGTGACGTAGAGTTCATTGGTAAATAATGCAGTAGTGCAGAGTGCATTGACGTAGAGTGCAGTGACGTAGAGTTCAGTAGCGGAGAGAGCAGTGTTGCAGAGTAGAGTGTTATAGAGTGCAGTGGTATAGAGTGCATTGGGGTAGAGTGGTGTAGAGTACAGTGGTGTAGAGTAGAGTGCAGTGGCCTAAAGTGCGGTGAAAGAGATTTCAGTTGTGTAGAGTGCATTGACGTAGAGTGCAGTGGCTTATAGAAGACTGTTTCTGAGTAGAGTTTATTGGCATAAAGTGAAGTGGTGCAGGATAGAATGTAGTGCCATAGAGTAGATGGTTTCAGAGTAGAGTGAAGTGGCATAGAGTGGAGTGGTGCAGGGTACGGTGCAGTGGCGTAGAGTGTAATGGCATAGAGTAAAGAGGTGTAGAGTGCAGTGATGCAGAGTAGGTTAGAGTGGCGTACAGTAGATTGGTATAGAGTGCAGGGGTGTAGAGTTTAGTATTACAGAGTAAAGTGCATTGGTGTAGAGTGCAGTGGTGTAGAGTGGCATAAGGTGGAGTGGCATAAAATGGAGTTGTGGAGAGTAGATTACAGTGGCCTAGACTGTAGTGGTGTAGAGTGCAGCAGCGAAGAGTGCAGTGGCGTGGAGAGGTGCAGATTAGAGTGTCATGGAGTATAGTAGAGTATGCATTGTGTGGTAGCACACTGCCATTGCAGACAACACATTTTCAATTGAAATGACCATAACATTTGCACAGACATAAAATGTTACTAATAAAACGTTACAGCTCACAATTGATAATGTGTGGAAATGTCATCACCTAGTGTATTGATTTGTTTTGATCATATTAAATTATTTGTTTCAAACGCATTTCAGAATTACCAAACAATGTGCTTCATTTGTGCGTATATCATTCTGATATATTCTGAAATACTGGCACAGTTCATTTATATTTTGTTATGTGCAAAAAAACAACCTTTCCTACCTCCAGTATCCAGCAAGTTTTCACAAAATCACTTTGAAGTCCCA